>NW_027508905.1:122500-355000 GCF_051911475.1 Siphateles boraxobius | reverse complement strand
ACTACAATTAAGAAGAGTTTACACATGAATAAAAATATCTACAATCTCACTCATGCTCTGAGCACTTTCACTTCAGTCTGCTTTTAACTTTATCTCAAAGCAAGCGTTGAGAAAATACTGCACTAATGTTTATGAAATACAGAATCGTCATCATTCAACAATGCAATATTTAAAACAACAGCCATGTCCCCTAATTATTATCAAGTTAAACAAACGTACTGTACAATACATAACACTGGCACATTCTCAATGGTTTGCACTGATCAATGAGCTTTCGTCCAGTGTTACCTAAAATCTGGCACGTGATGACCTATGATTTAGCCTGCCATAATTAATATTTTTGCTTTAACTTTTTTATTTATTTAGAATTTTTTCAATGTTTCTTTTAACAGCTTCTTTGGTCAGTGTGTTTTGTAAATTAATTTTATGCTGAATTAACTTTATAGGTTATACATTCACAATGTAATTATTAAGTTTGAGGATTTGTGAATAAATTGATTACATTTAGGCATTTGGCATAAAGTAGCCTATATAATTTTTGATTAAAATGCCTCTAAAAATTCTAATAAGTAGGCAAAAATCTTCCAACAACCCCATCCAACCTTAAAAAGAGCGATAGGGTGTTTTTCAAACGGAAAGCTTTAAGGTCCCACACTTGCAAAACTCTGAATTGAGCTCTGAATTGTCAAAACACCATTCAAACGGCTTGCTACGGATGCGAAAAACGCAGAAAACCGAAACCGATCCGATTTTTTTTTTTTTATAACAGATGAAAGTTTTAGATGCAGTGTGCAAGCGCGATTGACATAACGTGAGGTCGATTTTTTTTTTTAACGTGCAAAAATTTTGGATGTGAATTTCGGACTCTGACTTTTTTTTTTTAAATGGCGTTAAAAAAAATCGGACCTCTATTTACTGAAACCATATTGAATCAGGGTCAGACAAAATCACGTTTTGGAAGAAGGATTGCATGTTGATTTTGAATACTGAAAGTTGAATTTAAAACCGTAAATATGTTCGGGACAGTTTTGTTCCAGTGGCAAATTTCATGTCATATCTCCTCCTGGGACCCAGGAATAGACTTTTGTCCACTGTATTGGACATTATATTTTAGTGAATTTCTCTGACATCATACATGTCACATGTCACACCTGGGTGTCCTGTAAAGAGCACATTCAGGGCTTTTCAGAGATACCAAATATTTCGAGGTTTCACCATGAAAACAACTTCTCCTTGGTCTTTAAAAATGTCTGACATTAATTTAGTCATCAAATGTAGCACTCTTATGGAAATATGATAATATATTATAATTATAATTTAAATCGGACTACTTTTAAAAATGTATTTCATAAAGCAGCATCTCAGGAAAACGTTGTGGGGTTTCAAATAAAAAAAGAACAGGACATTTATTTCATTCATTTCCACTGTAGAGGACATCAGGAATTAAATCATGTTTATCAGGCATTTTGGGAGACACAACAAGTGAATATGGAATTAAATTATACATCACTATTCCTATGAAATATTAGATATTAGTATTAAAATGTTGCTAATTATTACTCCAATTATTACTCTTCTTTCTTCATTAAATGTTACTCTAAGAACACTGTTAGATACAGTGTATAGATACATTGCATTGAATGGGAATATTCATTTATGGCCATTTTACCCACATATTGCATAAAGTAAAATGGTAAAATCAATACATTTCGTTATTTCTTTCATAATGTAGTTGGGAATTATCTTTATATAAATTTTACTTAAAAAAATTCCTGAAACCTCAACATTTTTTGGTGATTGAAAGAAAAATCCCATTGTTTTTCTCTATACATATAATGTCATGTGTCCACTATAATAAAATATCATTTTACAATCATTTTTCAAAAATGTTATTTTTGTTACCATTTTTTCTTATGCTCTAAACAATGTTATGACATGGAAAAAAAAAAACATTAAAAAAACAAAAAAACATCTGGGTCTCAGGAGGATCTAGATTCAGTGAGTTACGGTGAGCTAGAGGCAGATGACTCCATTCAACTAAAAATAAATATCAGTTTTTGTTGTTTTCAAAAGCTCTCGAAGATTGAACATCCACAAACATTAAGAAAATAGAAAATATATGATTCACATTAGAGTTTAATCTATTAAATAAACATAATCTTATCCACAACGCTTTTCTGTTCAGTAATAATGACTGTGTAACACATAAACAACAACAGTGCACTAACACAGTCCAGACACGATTTATTCCTTTCTTTTAGACTAAATAACAAACAAAAAAAAATCCTGTTTGTTGAGCTCACACATAAATATCCGTGTTTAGAATTCAGCACATCTCTCTTTTGTTTTCTTCTAAAATGCCACATAAATAAGCAAAGAAAAGAAGGCCAATAAATGTCCATTAAAGTGTTCACAGATGAGTTCTGCGGGGCTGAAGATCAGTGTCCTGAGATCAGGAGAAATCAAGCTCTTCTGAAACACAACCACAGCATGTTTATCCAGAGCTGGACTCCTGCTAGATTAATACCTCTGAGAATTTAAAATAACTGCATATGTGAGTGCCAAACCAGCTATTACGATACAAGTCAAGTCACCTTCATTTATATAGCGCTTTTAACAATATAGATTGTACTAGGAAATGAAAGTAACAGAGATTTGTTGGCTTTCCAGCAGCTCTAGAATAAAGTTATTATCCAGCTAAAGTTAGTTTTGATTGATTCACTTCCGTCGCAGCGATCATTAGTTATTAACTTAGTTATTACTTACTTAATTACGGAAGTGACTCAAACAAAACTAACATTAGCTGGACAATAACTTTATTCTAGAGCTGCTGTAAAGCCAACACATCTCTGTTACTTTCATTTCCTATTATCACTGTAAAGCTGCTTTGAAACAATTTATATCGTCAAAAGCGCTATAAATGAAGGTGACTTGACTTGATTCGACTTGTATCGTAATAGCTGGTTTCGCACTCATTTCAAATTCTCAGAGGTATTTAATAACTTAGGGGTTCAGCCAGGGGGGGGGGGGGGGGGATATTAAATATTTTCACTCCATGTGAAATATTTAATACATAAAGTAATGCATCATTTCCATTCAACTTGTGGCCCGCAACAATAGAATAATGACAAACAAATAAATAAATAAAAATTGCACACAGTGCAGTCCTCCTCCCGCTTGGCCTGACCGGGATGGTACGTGGGATTTTTTTTGCAGTTATGTGTGTGTGTGTGTGTGTGTGTGTGTGTGTGATTTGTAAGGACACAAATGTGTATAATGACATGGGTATTACACTGGTATTACAACTTTAACGTGATTTATGAGGACATCTCATGAGTCCTCATATTTCAAATGGCTTTAAAAACATACTAATCAGTGTTTTATTAAAAATGTAAAAATGCAAAATGTCTTCTGTGATGGGTAGGTTTAGGGATAGGGGCAGTGTGTGTGTGTGTGTGTGTGTGTGTGTGTGTGTGTGTGTGTGTGTGTGTGTGTGTGTGTGTGTGTATGTGTGTGTGTGTGATGGGTAGGTTTAGGGATGGGGCAGTGTGTGTGTGTGTGTGTGTGTGTGTGTGTGTGTGTGTGTGTGTGTGTGTGTGTGTGTGTGTGTGTGTGTGTGTGTGTGTGTGTGTGTGTGTGTGTGTGTGTGTGTGTGTGTGTGTGTGTGTGTGTGTGTGTGTGATGGGTAGGTTTAGGGATATGGGCAGTGTGTATGTGTGTGTGTGTGTGATGGGTAGGT
Organism: Siphateles boraxobius; assembly: GCF_051911475.1. Taxonomy (NCBI): domain Eukaryota; kingdom Metazoa; phylum Chordata; class Actinopteri; order Cypriniformes; family Leuciscidae; genus Siphateles; species Siphateles boraxobius. The sequence goes on along the minus strand of NW_027508905.1, from coordinate 351,261 downwards.
TTAGGGATAGGGGCAGTGTGTATGTGTGAGTGTGTGTGTGTATGTGTGAGTGTGTGTGTGTGATGGGTAGGTTTAGGGATGGGGCAGTGTGTATGTGTGTGTGTGTGTGATGGGTAGGTTTAGGGATAGGGGTAGTGTGTATGTGTGAGTGTGTGTGTGTGTGATGGGTAGGTTTAGGGATAGGGGCAGTGTGTATGTGTGTGTGTGTGTGTGTGTGTGTGTGTGTGTGATGGGTAGGTTTAGGGATGGGGCAGTGTGTATGTGTGTGTGTGTGTGTGTGTGTGTGTGTGTGATGGGTAGGTTTAGGGATGGGGCAGTGTGTATGTGTGATTGTGTGTGTGTGTGTGTGTGTGTGTGTGATGGGTAGGTTTAGGGATGGGGCAGTGTGTGTGTGTGTGTGTGTGTGTGTGTGTGTGTGTGTGTGTGTGTGTGTGTGTGTGTGTGTGTGTGTGTGTGTGTGTGTGTGTGTGTGTGATGGGTAGGTTTAGGGATGGGGCAGTGTGTATGTGTGTGTGTGTGTGATGGGTAGGTTTAGGGATAGGGGCAGTGTGTATGTGTTTGTGTGTGTGATGGGTAGGTTTAGGGACAGGGGCAGTGTGTGTGTGTGTGTGTGTGTGTGTGTGTGTGTGTGTGTGTGTGTGTGTGTGTGTGTGTGTGTGTGTGTGTGTGTGTGTGTGATGGGTAGGTTTAGGGATAGGAGCAGTGTGTATGTGTGAGTGTGTGTGAGTGTGTGTGTCATGGGTAGGTTTAGGGATAGGGGCAGTGTGTATGTGTGAGTGTCTGTGTGTGTTTGTGTGTGATGGGTAGGTTTAGGGATAGGGGCAGTGTGTATGTGTGAGTGTCTGTGTGTGTTTGTGTGTGATGGGTAGGTTTAGGGATAGGGGCAGTGTGTATGTGTTTGTGTGTGTGTGTGTGTGTGTGATGGGTAGGTTTAGGGATAGGGCAGTGTGTATGTGTGAGTGTGTGTGAGTGTGTGTGTGATGGGTAGGTTTAGGGATAGGGGCAGTGTGTATGTGTGAGTGTCTGTGTGTGTTTGTGTGTGATGGGTAGGTTTAGGGATAGGGGCAGTGTGTGTGTGTGTGTGTGTGTGTGTGTGATGGGTAGGTTTAGGGATAGGGGCAGTGTGTATGTGTTTGTGTGTGTGATGGGTAGGTTTAGGGACAGGGGCAGTGTGTGTGTGTGTGTGTGTGTGTGTGTGTGTGTGTGTGTGTGTGTGTGTGTGTGTGTGTGTGTGTGTGTGTGTGTGTGTGTGTGTGTGTGTGTGTGTGTGTGTGTGTGTGTGTGTGTGTGATGGGTAGGTTTAGGGACAGGGGCAGTGTGTGAGTGTGTGTTTGTGTGTGATGGGTAGGTTTAGGGATGGGGCAGTGTGTATGTGTTTGTGTGTGTGATGGGTAGGTTTAGGGACAGGGGCAGTGTGTGTGTGTGTGTGTGTGTGTGTGTGTGTGTGTGTGTGTGATGGGTAGGTTTAGGGATAGGAGCAGTGTGTATGTGTGAGTGTGTGTGAGTGTGTGTGTGATGGGTAGGTTTAGGGATAGGGGCAGTGTGTATGTGTGAGTGTCTGTGTGTGTTTGTGTGTGATGGGTAGGTTTAGGGATAGGGGCAGTGTGTATGTGTGAGTGTGTGTGTGTGTGTGATGGGTAGGTTTAGGGACAGGGGCAGTGTGTGTGTGTGTGTGTGAGTGTGTGTGTGTGTGTGTGTGATGGGTAGGTTTAGGGATAGGGGCAGTGTGTGTGTGTGTGTGTGTGTGTGTGTGTGTGTGTGTGTGTGTGTGTGTGTGTGTGTGTGTGTGTGTGTGTGTGTGTGTGTGTGTGTGATGGGTAGGTTTAGGGATAGGGGCAGTGTAAGGGGATAGAATATAAAGTTTGTCCAGTATAAAAACCATTACGCCTATGGAATGTCCTCACAAATCACAAAAACAGGCGCTGGTCCTTCATCAGATCCGGATACGGGATTCGGGGGACTGCGGTAAACCTCGGGATAAACAGAGAGACTAATCTTAGCATAGACGCTATCCTTCTTATGATGTAACAAGTACATCAGGGTCTCTCGTGTGGTTTCTAATGTGCCGCTCTTTTATTACTAATATGGTTTTTCATGTACAGCAATGTCATTGGAGAAATTACTCAAGTAACTTTGTCATACATCTATCATTTGAACTACTTTGGACTAACGATATAGAACTGTTTACAAGCAGGTGGTGGAATAATAACGTCTGATAATTAATTATTTGAGGTCCAATTAATGTCAGCTTATTATAACTCATTTACACAAACAACAGGAAGGCTGTTCATTTTATAATTTTTTATCAGTGTTATATTCAGTATATGTAATGGTCATACAGTGCATCTGGAAAGTTTTCACAGCGTTTCACTTTTTCCACATTTTTGTTGGAGGCCACTGTGCTCTTCAGGTGTGTGCCTTTCCACATCATGTCCAATCCACTGAATTCACCACAGGTGGACTCCAGTCCTGTTGTAGAAACATCTCAAGGATCATCAGTGGAAACATTTAAACTTCTTTCACGTTGTCATCATGGGGTATAGTTTGTAGAATTTTGAGGAACACAATGAATTTAATACATTATGGAATAAGGCTGTAACACAATGTGGAAAAAGTGAAGCGCTGTGAATACTTTCAGGATGCACTGTACACTTTACTCACATCATCATGCGGTTCGGTCAGGCAGAACAAATGTTAAAATTACATGTCAAAGTTGTAAATAGATTATTAAAGTACATTTTAAAATAAAATACAATATCAATAGAAAATTTGGCGCTCAATTCAAATGCCGTTTCTTTGTAATTATTTACCAGCAATTTATGAGTGAAAATTGTTTGAAACTAAATACATCAAACGTTTATGGAATAACAGATAGATTGTACTGTATGTTAGTTTGTGCATGATCTTTTAAAGTCCACAAGTTATACTAACAAGAAAATCTCTCCTCAACAAGTCATTCATATCTAGATCACAAAAGAGTGCTGGAAAAGTAATTAATTAGGAAGTAATACAACTATAAAGTAAATGTAAAAAAACTACATAACTGGTAAAAAAATATAAAGTAAAAAAATATATATAAAGACTGAGTATGAGTATTAGTAATGCTTGCCATTGCATCTAACAAACAAACCACTGAAGAAGATGATCTGACCCTGAGCAGACAGAGAGAGAGGTTATCCACGCTGTTGTCCTGATCCTGGCCTGCTAACACAGATTGTATTCAGTGCATCCTTGAATCTGTTCTGTTCTGTGAATGTCTGTAATTGGAGGCACAGATGGCGGCGTTTGAACAGAAACCAGAAGCACACGGACTCTTCATCCCGTCCATGGGTTTCACTTCTCTTTACACAGAGAACAATGGCATTGCAGAGCCAGCTACTGTCGCCCAGTGACGTCCCAAGGCTCGGGACAGAGACGAGGCCGAAAAACACTTGGAATGGAGAAGCATGGTGAAAACGGGAGATTTATGAAGGGCTTTACTGCATTCAGCGTGTGTGGGAAGTGTTCTGTCTGGCTCTCCATCGTGACTTACAGCTCTATACAGACACATAATCCGGATTCTTATAGCTGTCAGTCTGTTGGACTGTATCGACGGCTGAATCTTTCGGATCTATCGGAGGCACTGCTCCTGTTGGTCTCTCCAAGAATGAGAGTGATGTCGAGATTTAAACGGGCCAGGCAATCCTCCTGAGTCAGAGATGTAGAAAACAGCAAGGACAGGAACAGGTGTGTGTGTCAGGGGGGTGTTTTGTCTAATCTTTAGACAAAAGATTAAAATTAAAGGCCCAAACTCAGCAAAAATATAGTGCAATGCAATACAATGATGATTGAGAGATTAACAAATAAACCTTCCTCAAATGCCTGATGATCATATTTGAGACTCACATTTTGAACACGATGTTCCTAAAACAAAAATAATTGTGGATAATTAAGTAAGTTTCTTCTGAACTGAGTTTCTTCAGTCAAGTAAGTGTTCATCTTGAAATATTATGAACAATATAAATGTTATTCTTAAATTCACTTTATAAAAAAACATTAAAGCATTGACAGCACAAAGACACGCGAGGCACGAGCTGAAGGTTTGAACAAGCTAAAAGACTTTTACTTGCTAAAAAAATCTAAACTATCAATCAGACGACAGAAGATGTAGTAGATTGAGTGTGACAGGTTTTTCAAAGTTTTGATCATGTTGATCATTTAGATGTCATTGAAATTAATGTATCAAATATGAAACAGTATAATTTATGGGCTTAAACATGATTTCAATACAAACACTGATTTTTATGAATTTGTATTTTGTCTAGCGATTAACAAATAAACAAACATCAAAATTAAATAAAGAAAATGTACAAACTTATAAATAATAATAATAATAATAATAATAATAATAATAATAATAATAAATAAATACACCAGAATTGGATATAAGGTTGTAAGACAACTTGCTGATTTACAAATTTAATATATCGCTCAGTACAGGCTAGTTAGTAAATTAGAGAAAAATAGTTTGGGTATTACTTAAAGAAAGTAGAAAGCTGAATAATATTTACTTGTTTTACTTTTGGCTGGCACTTTTTAAGGAATGTTATGGATTTTTGTTGAAAATCATGTTTTGACACTGCTACACATAAAAGTAAATCTAATACATAAAATGTTTGATCATTCACATTAGTTAATGGTTAAAAACAGTTTTACTACAGTATAATTCAAATCAATTCAATGATATAGATTATATTTTAATGACGACATTGCTTTGTGATTTTAAATATTTAAAACTTTCAAAAATAGCCCATCTCTGAGTTTGGATTGGGGGGGGTTGGGGTGAAATCACACATTTTTTTCTGTTTACAACAAGCAAGTTCTCTTGCTAGGTTGATTTTATGTCAGATAATAGCTTTTCAAACACATAATACATCTCACAAGAGAAAACATGCAACTACAACAAAAAAGCGCTGCAAAATGCACTTGATAAGATCAAAAGGAACATGATTTAGTTTGTTTCATCATCCTAGACTGAAAACCAACCCCAGTGTTCCTGTCTTTGTGGGAATTGTGCGTCTGCAATGAGTTTTGATCATGGCTCAGGACATTTTGAAGGCTGTTGTGTCCTGGTTTTCAAAGATCACATGTAGCTTAATCTTAAAGCGAAGCTTACCTTTGTAGTATAATGCATAATGCTGACCACTGGTGAGTAATGAATGATGCAAAGATTAACCTTTAGCCCTTGTGAAGGACACTGATTATATGTGTGTATTAGTGCTTAAGCGTGTGGGGATGAAACGGTCATTTCTTATGTATGATTGCGTTTCTCTATCCTGCCTTTCTAGTTTAGGAACAAAGGCTGTGCACCCGTAAAAGGTGCCCAACAGGCAGTGAATTGGTTTGAATAAAGGCAAGAGAAAGGCCTGTAAAGAGCTGATCTGGGTCTGGGATGCATTAATCATGTGTGTCCGCTCCGTGGCCTGCCAGGCTCCAGCTTTGAGTCCTCTGCGTCCTCCATGTGATCAAAAGCTCTATTAAAAATCTGTCAAGACTATAAAAGCTACATTCGCAGACATGCCTCACACGTTTAGTTTTCTGTTCTCCTGCTCTACGGCTTTCGCTGCATTACTCAACAAGTATCATATAATGTTACAGTGTAGCATTACATTCAACACGACCACCATAAACTAAAGAGACGCATTCTCCTCGTCCTGTTGTAAACCATTCATCAGTGCATGTTGTTAAAGTAGAATAGAAAACTGTTTTTCTTCTACTTTAATCAACATGTTATAACTTATTGATTTTGTGTTATTTATTTTTCCTCTGATGCTGTCTGGGCTACTGTATAATCTTTGTTTTCAGTTCTTGATGGAAAAAGTCAAGTCATGCCCCTTCTTTCTCATTGAAAATCATCACATTATAAAAATAAAACATGGTTTGTGAGTGTTTCTAGAGAAGGTAGAATCACACAGAACAGAATTTAACCATTAATCTCCAGCATTTCTTTATCGTTTCTCCAGCGTTTCCCCATCTTTTCTCCAGCATTTCTCCGGCGTTTCTCCATCGTTTCTCCATCGTTTCTCCAGTGTTTCTCCATCGTTTCTCCAGCGTTTCTCCATCGTTTCTCCATCGTTTCTCCATCGTTTCTCCATCGTTTCTCCATCGTTTCTCCAGCGTTTCTCCATCGTTTCTCCATCGTTTCTCCAGTGTTTCTCCATCGTTTCTCCAGCGTTTCTCCAGCGTTTCCCCATCGTTTCTCCAGCGTTTCTTCTGCGTTTCCCCATCGTTTCTCCATCTTTTATTTAGTTTTTCTCCATCGTTTCTCCATCGTTTCTCCATCGTTTCTCCATCGTTTCTCCATCGTTTCTCCAGCGTTTCCACATCGTTTCTCCAGCGTTTCTCCTGCGTTTCCCCATCGTTTCTCCATCTTTTATTTAGTTTTTCTCCATCGTTTCTCCATCGTTTCTCCAGTGTTTCTCCATCGTTACTCCAGCGTTTCTCCAGCGTTTCCCCATCGTTTCTCCGGCGTTTCTCCAGCGTTTCTCCATCGTTTCTCCATCGTTTCTCCAGTGTTTCTCCAGCGTTTCTCCAGCGTTTCTCCAGCGTTTCCCCATCGTTTCTCCATCGTTTCTTTAGTTCCCTTTCGAGGGAACTCGCGCTGTGTCGAGAATCGACACATTGGGGAACATCTTCAGCGTGACGCGTCTGAAGCCTGTATGGAACTAGTCCAATCTTGATTGGTGTTGCGTCATGATGTCAGCCGTGACGTTGCATGTGACGGTGAGCGGAAGCTATAAAAGGGAACCGGATCATAACAATGGCAGCTTTCTGTTCTTCAGCAAGCGGTCTATGTCAAACTGTTTGTCTTATTTGGTGTTGTTTGTTCGGTAAAAGGTATTAAGATGGAAAAGGCTAAACAATTCAGGCAGTGTGCGTCCCCTTGTCCACACTATTTAAGCGAGGGTGACACTCACGTCCTTTGTGTTGTTTGTCTTGGAGCGGAGCATGCACGGGCAGCGCTCGAGGGCGCTGTCTGTGCGAACTGTGAACAATTGCCCATGAGAACGCTCCGCTCCCGCCTTGGTCTGTTCGATGAATCAGGCCAGGCACGCGCTCCCCATGGATCAGGTCCCGCGTCTGTCGAGGCGGTGCTGCGCTTGCATTCATGGGGATCGCAAAGGGATCTGGCTGAGGATGTTGAGACGGCTTCGGCCCTTTCTCAACATTCATCGACCAGTTCCCACGGTCTCGCTCGCGAAGTGGAAGCCCGCCCAGCGGCTTCTTCCGCCCGCATGAGGGACCCGATGTTCGAGCTATCTGGTTCTGAGGGATCAGATAGTTTGAACATCGAGGCAGGTGGATGTGAAACTCCATCATCACATTCACCTGACTTTGAGGAGTTGCTGGAGGTTGTGACCCGGGCTGTGGGTAAATTAAAAATCGAATGGCCCCTAGATAAGCAGGAAGCGACGAAAAAAAGCAAGCTTGATGAGCGCTTCCTACAAACCCTTCTCCTCTTGTCTCTCTAGCCCCAATGAACATATATATTCCAACGTAATGGGGTCGAGGTAGAGGGGCTATGGGACGATACCTCGGGTTAAAGAGAATTTTGCAACCCATCTCTCGCCCGATGCTGCATCGTCCCTGAGGGCTCCGACGCTTCCCTCCAAGCCCTGCCGTACCACCTCGGCGCTTGTTGGGAAGGCATACATGGCGGCAGGTCGGGCTGGTGTGTGCCTGCACACTATGGGGCTTCTGCAGGCGTACCAGGCCGACCTCCTTAAGGAGGTGGACGACAGTGGGGAGGTCTCGTTCGACGACATCAGAGAAATGCGTCGTTCGGTTGACCTGTCTCTCCGTGCTACCAAAGAGACGGCCCGCGCCATTGGCCGCAAAGCCTGAAGCCAGGAGCAACACTCTCACTCAAAATCTTCCAGACCTAGGGCAGATCTGAGGACTGTCATCCAGGCTAGGAAGGCTTCAACGAAGAGGCCCTGACGTGTTGCGCAGGCCTCTGAGGGCGGTCCCCCCCGTGATCGAGCAACAACATCTCGCTCCTTCACGGAGCCCTCAGGAAATCGATGTGTGCTTCCCGCCGCTACGTGCGCTTGGGGTTGGTTGGTTTTCAACGAACGAAAATCGCAGTGTCCGCCCGAAAACTTAGTTCCTGCCAATCGAGTGCTTCAGGTCACCGATATCTCAACACCCGAGGTCAGTCTCGAAAGGCTGATCCCCCTAGTAGATTATCAAAATATATCCCAGTGGGTCCTGCACACAGTGGAAAAGGGGTACCGTAAATATCGTCCACCAAGATTCAGTGGGGTGGTTTACACACTTGTCAGTCCAGAGCAGGGTCAGGTTATGGAGCTAGAAGTTCAGTCCCTCTTGGCAAAGGAGGCCATAGAACCGGTTCCTCCCCAAGAAAGGGAAGCCGGGTTCTACAGTCGGTACTTCATAGTTCCCAAAAAGGATGGAGGGTTACGACCTATAATAGATCTAAGGGTATTGAACCGGTCTCTGAGGAGATACAGGTTCAAAATGCTGACTATACCTCTTATCGTGAGTCAGATCAGGTCCGAGGACTGGTTTGTCACAATAGATCTGAAAGATGCTTTCTTCCACATTTCCATCCTTCCCCAAAGTCGGAAGTTCCTAAGATTCGCTTTCGGGGGAAAAGCGTATCAATACAGAGTTCTTCCACTTGGCCTAGCACTGTCGCCTCGCACCTTCACAAAATGCATGGATGCTGCCCTTGCCCCTCTGAGGCTTCAAGGCATTCGCATCCTCAATTATATCGACGACTGGCTCATTCTAGCACAGTCAAGGGAGACGGCGGTTCAACATCGAGATTGTCATGATTCTGCCCTCGTGTCCTTGATTTTCTCTTGTCTTGTGGCAGGATCATGACAGAATCATGTTTTTTGTGCAAGCACATGGTCTTGTTTTGAGCCATGTGCTTGTGTTGTCTCGTTACGTTACCCCGCCCCCTTGTTTTCCTCGTCTCGTCATTATTGTCTAGTCAGCTTCACCTGTCTTTGTCATTAGTGTCTCCCTATTTCATCCCCTTGTGTTTGCTGTCTTGTGTCGGTTCATTGCCAAACGTTACTTGTGAGTATCCTGTGAAAGTCTTGTCATTGAAGGTCTAGTCATTGTTAGTATCTCTCGAAGTGTTGTTTGTTTTCTAGTATTTTGTCAGTGTCGTTGTCTAGTTAGTCACCCAAGTCCTGTCTTGTTTTGCCCCCTCGTGGGCTTTGTTTTCCCCTTTTTGTCTTCAATAAATTGTGTGAAGAGCATTCAGTCTGCTTTTGGGTTCGTCAATCTGCATCCACGTAACAGAATGAACCGACCAGAACTGAACCCAGTAGACAGTATGTCCTCCCTGCTTAAGCGACAGTCAGCTGACCAGGAATTATGGTGGCAGTGAGCTATCACCGACAGCAAGTTGGGCAAGCTTCCTTTCCCTCCCCAGGGAGAGAGGTCTCTGAGGAGATATGCTCAGGCCGTGGAAGCAAGGAGGTTTTTCTTACCTGAGATCCTTGTCAACCGTTACCTCATCGCGGGTCTCAACGCTCCGCCTCCTCTGGCTGAAAGGGAGAGGCTGGTCCACCGCCCGTTCCGGGACATGGTGGACTGTTTGTCTCGTAAGGAGCCGCAGGGTCCCATCGTGTCTTCACCTCCTGCCTGTCTGCCGGTGATCCCGGAGGGTCGTATGTTAGGCGTCGTGACGCTTGGAGACCAGACTCGTTCCACTTCGACACCCGAGGCATCTTCTGCACCCGCTGATCTCCGTGGGAAACGAGAGAGACGGCTGTCGTGGGAGTCGACTTCGGAGTCCTCTTCCGCTGAGACTGCAGTCCCTGCTGTACAGCCTCAATTGGTTACAAGCCCGGCTACGGCCTCTGCTCCGCGACCCAGGAAGAAGAAGAGGAGGAGGGGAGCCTCTTGCCCTCCGTCTGTCCCAGAGCCCGCCACTGCAAGCGCTGTTACAGAGCCCGCTGCAGTCACAGAGCCCGCTGCAGTCACAGAGCCCGCTGCAGTCACAGAGCCCGCTGCAGTCACAGAGCCCGCTGCAGTCACAGAGCCCGCTGCAGTCTCAGAGCCCGCTGCAGTCTCAGAGCCCGCTGCAGTCTCAGAGCCCGCTGCAGTCTCAGAGCCCGCTGCAGTCACAGAGCCCGCTGCAGACTGCGCTTCTTCCGAGTCCGATTTGAGCGCTTCATGCGAGTCTGTTTTCATGTGTGCCGAGTCTGATTCAGTGAGTTCTGTTCCCGCTCCACAGCCGTCTGCTACGTCCCCTGTTATGTGTCCTGTTCCTTTTCCCGCTGTTTCCCCAGTCAGAAGTCTTGTCTCGCCACCCTCAGCTTCCCCTGTCGTGATTCCCTCTCCGTCGTCCACTGTTCCTCCTGTCCCTAATCAACCCCGGACTGTTTCCTCCAAGACTCCTCATGTGTCCCGATCCAAACCTGTCCGGATTCCTCGCCCTAAGCCCTCAGCCCGTTTTCCGAAGACCCCCAGCACACCCATCCACCCTGGACCACCCCCCATGAACTCTGTGTTTCCTCCGCCACCTCTTCCTTGTTTGTTATTTTTATTGTTGCATCCTAACCCTGTTGTTGTGTTTTCGTGTTTGCCGTTACTGTTATTTGTCATGTTTTGTTGGTTTGTGTCAATGTCTCAGTCTGTCATGTCCCGTGTTTGATGTCCCCTTGAGGAGCGTCTGGTAGCCGCTCCTTAAGGTGGGGGTTCTGTCATGATTCTGCCCTTGTGTCCTTGATTTTCTCTTGTCTTGTGGCAGGATCATGACAGAATCATGTTTTTTGTGCAAGCACATGGTCTTGTTTTGAGCCATGTGCTTGTGTTGTCTCGTTACGTTACCCCGCCCCCTTGTTATCCTCGTCTCGTCATTATTGTCTAGTCAGCTTCACCTGTCTTTGTCATTAGTGTCTCCCTATTTCATCCCCTTGTGTTTGCTGTCTTGTGTCGGTTCATTGCCAAACGTTACTTGTGAGTATCCTGTGAAAGTCTTGTCATTGAAGGTCTAGTCATTGTTAGTATCTCTCGAAGTGTTGTTTGTTTTCTAGTATTTTGTCAGTGTCGTTGTCTAGTTAGTCACCCAAGTCCTGTCTTGTTTTGCCCCCTCGTGGGCTTTGTTTTCCCCTTTTTGTCTTCAATAAATTGTGTGAAGAGCATTCAGTCTGCTTTTGGGTTCGTCAATCTGCATCCACGTAACAGAGATGTTGTTCTAAGCCAGAGATGCCCAAACTAGGGCCCGCGGGCCAAAGTTGGCCCGTGGTAACCTTTGATTTGGCCCACCATTCCGTCCGGGGAGAGGGGGGAGAGAGGGAGGATATGGGGGAGATGGGGAGAGGGGGGGGGGGGTGATACCTTCGACACAGATCGTCATTTCTAATTTGACATAACATTTTTGTTTGTTTTATTGTTGAACTACAACAGAATAAACTGAAATTAAATGTTTAAATTAAATGTAAATTAATTAGATTTTTTTCCTGTAAATGCGCAATTCAAGGTGCAGCACCGCGTGCTTTGCGACACTTGACGTCATTTAACGTCAACAAATTAAACGAAATAATGGAGAAATCAAGGCAGTGGCACACAGACAAGAGAAATTTTAAAAAAAGCTTGGCAAGATGAGTTTTTATTCACGGAAGTCAAATCAAAGGCAGTATGTCTAGTTTGCAAACAGTCTGTTGCTGTTTTAAAAGAGTACAATATCCGTCGTCATTATGAAACAAAACATTCTGCAGCTTTCTCAAAGTACAGCGGTGAGGCGCGAAAACAGAAGGCTATAGAGCTGCTTGCTGAACTTCGATATGAACAGAGCGCGCTGCTACGTCCTTCATCAGCACAAGAAAGCAGCACACGGGCCAGTTATCAGATTTCCGCTCTAATTGCTAAAAGTGGAAGAGCCTTCGCTACTGGAGAGTTCGTCAAGGAATGTCTTGCAGTGGCTGCTGAAGCAGTTTGTCCTTCTCAGGTACGAATGTTCTCACAAATTAGCCTGTCAAGAAATACTGTTACCCGACGCATAGAGGACATGGCTCAAGACATCAGCGAGCAAATCAAGACAAAGGCAAGTGCGTTCTCTGCCTATTCGATAGCCTGCGACGAGAGCACCAACATATCCGATTCCGCACAGCTGTTTGGTACATTTGCGTGGAGTAAATGAAACGTTTGATGTGACACAAGAGTTGGCTGGCATTGAGACCCTTTCTGGTACTACTAAAGGAGAAGATCTCTTTTTTGCTGTTGAGAGAGTGTTGGCAAAAAATGAATTAAAGTGGGTGAAGATGGCCGGCATTACAACTGTATCTCAGAAAGTCAGTGAATGTGGAGGAAAAGTTGTTAGGTACCACTGCATTTTACCTCAAGAACAACTATGTGCTAAATCTGTCGGGCTTGTGGATGTGATGCGTGACGTCGTCAAAATTGTCAACAATATACGCTCCAAGGCGCTTTCTCACCGACAGTTCAAGGCACTGATGGATGAGATGGATGCGCAATATGGTGATGTGTTGTACCATCAGGAGGTCAGATGGCTCAGCCGTGGAAAAGTTCTCAGGAGATTTTTTGATCTGCGTGATGAGATCAGAGTTTTTCAGGAAAGCAAGGATGGTAATATCCAAGTGCCCACTAATAAGAAATGGTTCTCTGACCTGGCTTTCCTTGTGGATGTAACAGAGATGCTCAATATTTTGAATGTTCAGCTCCAGGGAAAGGACCAGATTATCACCCAGCTTTTTGATCACGTCAGAGCCTTCAAACAAAAACTACTGCAGCTCAGAAGACATCTCTCAGCAGGTAACAGTAACATTTACAGTTATAATATTCGGGATATTTTGTGCAATTATAATTATATTATTTTTAATTATATTTAGAATTATATGTGGAGTTTACATTTATATTCAGTCATGTCAGCATTTGCATTTTTGTTGTACATCAAGCTAATAAAATTTGCTTAAAATTTGCTAGTTTCTTAAATTGTCATGAAATAATAATTTCCTTCTTTTTTCAGTTATTTATTCTATTTTTTTTCTCCCTCTGTTTTACATGCCTGTCCCAGTATCACACTGTTCTTTCTGTTTATCATCTCATTTGCAGGAAATGTAGCCCATTTTCCCTGTCTTGGAGAGGTAGGTATGGGAAGGAGAAGGTCCATGAGTATAATGCTGTTCTCAGCAACCTTATCCAGGAGTTTGACAGTCGCTTTGAGGACTTCAGACACAACACTGCTGACTTTGAGTTGTTTGCTCAACCCTTCACCATCAGTGTGGATGCAGTCAGAGATGATCTTCAGATGGAACTAATTGAGCTTCAATGTGATTCAGAACTGAAACACAAGTTCACATCCCTTCCCTTGACAGACTTCTACAAATGTGTCCCAGCAAACAGGTACCCAAAGATGTGTAAGCAGGCACAAGTGATGCTGTCTCTGTTTGGCAGTACTTACCTCTGCGAGCAGACTTTCAGTCTGATGAACTTGAACAAGAGTAAACTCAGAAGCAAAATAACTGACTCTCACCTACATACTATCTTGTCTTTGTCTGTAAGTCAGCTACAGCCCAATCTTGAAAAACTTCTGAAAAGTAAGGACCAGCTTCATATCTCTCATTAGGTCACTGACATTTCAACCACATGGTTGTATTATTGCTTGTGTATTTGGCATTGAACTGTATTGTACATTGAACACTTGGGGATTGTTGGTTTTATTGTAATAATTTCATTAAAATGCAAAACTTTACAAATAAAACTGCATTAGTTAATCAGATTAAAGCTGTTTTATATTTATTTTAAATATTATGAAATAAATAAACCCATAGCAACTTTAATGTAATACAGTTTGATTTATGATGCAAAATTTACTTTTGGCCCACGGCCCTCAATCAAGTTTGATTTTTGGCCCTTCATAGGAAAAAGTTTGGGAACCCCTGTTCTAAGCCATCTAAGGTGCTTAGGGTTAAGACTCAATGTCAAGAAAAGCTATTTAATTCCTCTACAGAGAACCACTTTCCTGTGAGTAGTGTGGGATTCTGTGACGATGCGGGCACAGATGTCTCCTGCTCGTGTAAAGACCATCTTGAACACAGTCACAAGTCACAAATTAGGCCACACCATCACTGTCAAGCACTTCCAGAGGGTGCTGGGCCTTATGGCAGCAGCATCCAACGTAATTCCTTTTGGTCTGCTGTACATGAGGGCCCTGCAGTGGTGGCTCAGAACCAGAGGGTTTTTTCCCGAGGGGCAACCCTTTTCGCACGATCAAGGTAACGCGCAGATGCCTTCGTTCTATGGTCTTGTGGAAGAAACCAGAGTTCCTGTCCCTAGGCCCTGTGTTGGGGGCACAGTGTCAGAGAAGAATTCTTACCACGGATGCATCCCTCACGGGCTGGGGTGCGGTTATGGAAGGCCGCTACACCAGGGGTACTTGGAGGGACCATCACCTTTCATGGCACATCAATTGCCTGGAGTTGATGGCAGTATTTCTGGCCCTCAGACATTTCCTTCCGGGCCTCAGAGGCCATCATGTTCTAGTGCGAACAGACAATACGTCGGTGGTTTCATATATAAATTGACAGGGGGGCCTAAGATCGCGCCATCTGTGCAGACTGCCGCATCAGGTTCTCCTGTGGTCCCAGGGATAACTTCTTTCACTCAGAGCTATGTATATCCCTGGGGACAGCAATGTGGGAGCAGACATCCCTTCGAGGCAGGGGCTGAGGCCCGGGGAATGGAGACTCCACCCCGAGGTGGTGGAGTCGATATGGAGGGAGTTCGGTCTGGCGGAAGTGGACCTGTTTGCCTCTCAAGAGAACACCCAATGTCCTCTCTTGTACTCCCTTACGCATCCAGCTCCTCTGGGACTGGATGCTATGGTGCAGACGGGGCCAAGGCAACGTCTGTACGCATTTCCCCAGATCGCTCTGCTCCCAGGGGTTCTAGAGAGAGTTCGGCGGTACGGGATCAGCTTACTCCTAGTAGCCCCATACTGGCCGGCCCAAGTGTGGTTTTCGGACATTATGGGTCTTCTAGCAGGCCCCCCGTGGCAAATTCCGATCAGGAGGGATCTTCTGTCTCAGGCCGAGGGCACAATATTTCACCCTCGACCAGAGCTATGGAAGCTGTTGGTTTGGCCCGTTAGGGGGACCAACTCTTAAATGCCGGTCTCTCAACTGAGGTTGTCGAGACCATTCTAAACTCTAGAGCCCCCTCCACGAGGAAACGGTATGCATTAAAATGCAAGGTATTCACTTTATGGTGCAGAGAACATCAGGTGGACCCAGTTAACTGCCCTGTGGCTTCAGTGCTGGAGTTCCTCCAGAGTCGTTTCTCTGACGGGCTCTCCCCGTCCACGCTTAAGGTCTATGTGGCGGCCTCAGCTGCCTTCCACACGCCTTTAGGGGTGGGCACCTTGTGGAGACACCCACTTATAGTATGTTTCCTTCATGGAGTTAGGAGGATGAGGCCTGTCATCCAGTCCAGGGTCCCCACGTGGGACCTGGCAGTGGTTCCTGAGGGGTTATCCCTGCCACCCTTCGAACCTTTGGATGAGGTGACTGAGAAATGTATGTCTTTCAAGGTAGCATTCCTGCTCACCATTACGTCCCTAAAGAGAGTCGGGGACCTTCAGGCTCTATCTGTCGCTCCTTCTTGCCTCGAGTTTGCCCCCGGCAAGGTAAAGGCCATTCTCCACCCTAGACCTGGCAATGTGCCTAAGGTGCCGTCAAATGTGGCACGGTCTTTAATTCTCCAGGCCTTCCATCCTCCACCGCATGTGTCGGATGAGCAAGCGAAGTTGCATCTACCGTGCCCGATCCGAGCC
Organism: Siphateles boraxobius; assembly: GCF_051911475.1. Lineage (NCBI taxonomy): Eukaryota > Metazoa > Chordata > Actinopteri > Cypriniformes > Leuciscidae > Siphateles > Siphateles boraxobius. The sequence continues at coordinate 335,444 of NW_027508905.1, read as the reverse complement.
CTAGAGATCTATGTGCAAAGAACTTCCGGATGGAGGAAATCAGACCAGCTACTTGTGTGCTTTGGGTCCCCTAGGAAGGGGTCACCTGCTTCAAAACAAACTATTAGCAGATGGATAGTGGAAACAATCTCTTCAGCTTACGAGGTGCGTAATTTGCCTTCACCTCTGGCGCTTAAAGCCCACTCCACTAAGGGAGTGGCTTCCTCTAAGGCTCTGCTAGCAGGAGTTTCCCTCCAAGAGGTCTGCGATACTGCAGGCTGGGCTTCCCCTCACACCTTTATAAAACACTACAGTTTGGATCTGTCCTCTACACCGGGTTCACGTGTTCTCTCGTCTTGAGTGTGCCAGTTTGCTTCACTCCAGGGCGTATTCTCTCAGTGTGGCGCAGTGGGCATTTCGTTCCTCAATGTGTCGATTCTCGACGCAGCGCGAGTTCCCTCGAAAGGGAACGTCTCGGGTTACGACTGTAACCCTCGTTCCCTGAGAAGGGAACGAGGCGCTGCGTCCCTCGGCCACACTTCTAGCCCTCCTGAGTAAGGCTTACTTCGACCAATAAAAAGCTGCCATTGTTATGATCTGGTTCCCTTTTATAGCTTCCGCTCACCGTCACATGCGACGTCACGGCTGACTTACCTGCTAAAACCATTACCTGCACTGCTGTAAATATACCCGTGTTATTTCTCATTATCACTGTCTCCAAGCATGGTATTTCCTAAGAGAAGATCAGACCAACACCGCTTGCAGAATGAGCATTCCAGTCTATCCTATTGACCTGTTGTGCTCTCTCACTCAAGATGGCCACCCTATTGCGACGTATGCAGGATCATTCTTTGAGCTCTCTTCCACCGTGTACCTGGATGATGTGTTTTTAATAGAAATTTTCATAGGGGCTAAGAAGGACCATTGCATTCATTGATGCCTTGGAATGCCAACAACTGCACCTTGGAACAATTATTCAATTATACACTTCCAAGGTACGGCATCTACCCAGGAGGCAGAACGTAGTGGCCGACTGGCTTCCCATTAACACCTTACCTCATTCATAAATTCATTTCCCTGTCTGCTGTTTCAGCTGTCTGAGAAGCAGGTGCACACGTGATTCTGGCAGCACATGGACATAACATCACACCACACAGTCCCATACAGTTTATCCTTTGGACGCCACAAACATTCACATTGATATTATTTTGTGTTTCGTTTTGTCTGTATTCCGGAGGTAAGGGTTAAGTCGGTCGACTCAAGGGCTGAATCCAAAATCGCCTCTAAACCCTAAATTAGGGCTGTAGTCAAGACCACCTTTGTCAAGTCCAAGACAAGTCCAAGACCAGGACTAGTCGAGTCCAAGTCAAGACCAAGTCCAAAGAGGTTCCAGTCCGAGTCAAGACCAATCCAGGACCGCAAAAAAAAAAAAGTATTGTGCATGACATTATCAAGACAATACTTTTGGGTTATTATTTATTGACCTAAATGCAAAAACAGTGTCACAAACACCCATGATTTTTAAGTAGAGACATTCCCCTTGATATCATATAATTTTCTAATCTAAAGTAAACAGAATGATGACATATGATGATAACCTCATAATAGCAGTGTTTCACTGTGGATCTGAAAGACGCATACTTTCACATCCAGATCCAGCCCCCCATCACAGGCCATTCCTGAGACTCGCCTTCGAGGGCCAGGCTTATCAATTCACCGTTCTGCCGTTCGGTCTGTCCCTAGCACCCGTACATTTACGAAGTGCATGGACGCGGTGCTTTCTCCCCTGAGATTCCGCGGAGTGCGCGTGCGACTGGCTGGTTCTGGCGCAATCGCGGCTCACTCCAGAGCAAATAAATGGCGCGCAAACAAACGGCTTTTATGTGTGCTAAATGGGAACATAATAAAGACACCTGGACTCGGTCAAGACCAAAAGTCATATTTGGCAAGACCAGTGGCCGAGTCCGAGACAAGTCCGAGACCATAGCAAAATTGGCTCGAGTACTACAGCCCTACCCTCAATCGCTATTCCCTACATTAGTCCATTAATATAGTTCACTTGGATGAGTGAATGAAAAAGAGTCAGCGAATTCGATGAACTAGTGAGTGTTATCTCAATGTGTTGAGATAAAATCTATCTTGATTTTTATCTCAATGGGTTGCTACCATGGACACTGAATCTCTACAGGGGTGTTTTTGACACGGTGTGCTTCAGAGCTTCTCTCAGAGCACATGAGGCTTCTGTCCCTCTTATTAAAGAATGATCTGCATCATCACACACTGTTTAAGGAAAGACACTGGTGAAACCTTTGTGTTTTCATTCACATGTCCGTTTGGGGATATTGTCACCCTTTATTTCAGACTAGTGGAGAGAAATCATCAAAACTAGACACTCAAGAGTTTATTTTCATCGCATCTGTTTGTGTCTGTAGATTTCAATTACTATTCAAATCTTTAAAGGCGGTGAGTTTTTTTCTCTAGCACTAAGTCAGAAATCTCCAATTTAGCAGCACTTGGATACACCAAACTAACAATAATGTATCATAATCATTAATAATAGTGTATCATTTGTCTGATTTATATGACATTTTATCCCTATTTTCTGATTTTAAATCCTAAATCCCCTCAGTAAAAACTTTTAACTCTAATGTCAACATAATGAAACAATCATTTTGAACATGGCTTTATCCAATGGTCAGATCTGGAAATGTCTGCAAATTTAAAAAATCCATATTTAAGTAGATAATGCCTCATTTGCATTTTTAAATATAGCATTTAAGAAAACCAAAATAAAGGGGTGGGGCCTGATTGATAACTTTATAAACTAAAATCACTGGCTTCAGGCAACAGCTGTACGTAAGTCGAGCTCTGGCAGAAGATTGACTCGTGACGTGTTGACAAACGCGGAAGCACAGGGGGACGGAGCAAAACAAAACACCTGTCACAAATTAGAAGTCTAAAACAATTTTTTTAAAGAGAAATGGCGGAGGAGCTTGAGTTTGTTTCCCAGCTCTATTTGTTTGAACTGCGAGAGGCATCTACTCTTACCTAAGCATTCGGTAGTCGTACATCCTACGTCATTACAAATAACGCATCGCTTCACTTCATACGGCTGTTATTAACCCACGGGAATAGTAAGGATTACTTTTATGATGGATGGATGCACTGTTTTGGGCTTCAAAATCTCAGTTACTATTCACTCCCAGGAAAAAGACAAACCTTAGGAGGACTTGAGGGTGAGTAAATTATGGGATAATTTTCATTTTTGAGTGAACTAACCCTTTAACATGATTTTAGTGAAACTGAACACAAGACATTTAGAGACTTTACATCCAAGATGGCCGCAGGGTGAGTGGGTGAAACTAGAGGTCTGCACTCCCGCGGGAGTCCGGCGGGACCCGCGGGTCCCGACGCAAAACAGTGCGGCGCGGGACAAATTTTTAAAGGTCATTGCGGGAGCGGGCGGGATGATGAGGTGCACTTGCGGGTGCGGGCGGGAGGGATGATACGCTGCACTCCCGCAAATTAAATATGAGTATAAAGTAAAATATATAAATGATTAAAGTAGCGTACATAATTTGTAGTTGTGAGGGAGATTCTGATTGGCAGCAATAAAAACGTTTTAAGCAGCCTAAACTTGTGAATGTTGTCGGGTAGGGCGGGGCCTAATCTCACGCACACTTGTTTAGAGACAATTCCTTTCCCGCTGCTCCGAGTTCGAATTCGAAAGCTAGTTCAAGTTCAAAATAGACAGCATGGACGAGGAACAGAGCGCCTCTAGTGCTTCAGATAAAGTACTGTTGTGAATATTATGCTGTTCGTAATATGGGACCAATAAATATGTTACCAAGTATTGGTAAGGAATTTTGTGTGCACGCATTTTTTTCCCCAAGACCTTTCGTCAGACAGAAAGTGCGGGCGGGAGCGGGACATTATATCACAGATGCGGGCGGGAGCGGTACTAAAAATGACAAATCTTTGCGGGAGCGGGCGGGAGCGGGACTGAACACTGCGGGAGCGGGCGGGAGCGGGTCTGAAAATTGTGTCCCGCGCAGACCTCTAGGTGAAACACATGGCCTGTCTGCTTACTCATTGTTCTAGCTCTTCAAATTATTCTAATAACTGTGATTATCACACATATGATTTGTTGAAAACGTATTCAAATTCAGTATAATTTGTATTTACTTGGCACAAGAACTGAAGAGCACTGCTTGCCATTACAATGGCATCGGATGAACAAAATCAGATTTCCTTACAAACTTTGTGGGATGGTATACAACAGATCAAGACAGATATATTTGCTCATCTTGATTCAAAGGTTGATCCTATCCAAACAAAACTCAGCAGCATTCAGATATCATTGGATACACTTGGAGAACATGTCTCTTCTCTAGAGCATCGAATTGGGGCAAACAAAGATAATTTACAATGACTCCTGACTCGGACTAACGAACTAACTAAGGATAATGCCTACCTGATGGACAAGATTCAGGATCTGGAGAACCGAAGCAGGTCTTCAGATCTTCGACTCGTTAAGATTCCGGAGTCCTCCAAGGGCCGTGATATTCTAGGCTTCATGTCCCAGCTCATCCCACTGCTTTTTGGGCGAGAAAATTTCCCAACTCCTCCAATAATCGAGAGGGCTCACCGCACTCCGTCACAGCGATAGATCTGGTCCAAGGCCTATTCTGATTAAACTTCTTAACTTCCAGGACAAGGTGAGAATCCTCCGTCTTGCCAGAGAAAAGAAGGAACTTTTGTTTAAAGGTACTCGCATATATATTTATATTTATATATCAGTGCCGAACTCACGAAGAAACGCCGGTGTTTTGATACAGTTAAATGGATTCTCCGTGAACTGAACCTTAAATACTCTCTCCGGTACCCGTGCACTTTAAGTGTCATTGTCGATGGCAAACCTCAAGTGTTTTCCTGCCATAAAGCTGCGGAGGCTGCCTTCATGTCTCCCATGAACTCTCCCACATAGCAGGTATAGTGACAGTTGGTTTGCGCTAATGCTGTTGGAACACTATTATTCCTGTCTGTTCCTCGCCTAACTTCAAGCCGTAATTAATAAGTTGTCCTATTGTGAAGGTTACGTTAACACGGCCTGATATTTCTTTTCATGGTTTTTCTTATTATTCATTAATTGGACGATTGTCTTATTTGCGCTGGCATGTCTTTTAGTTATCTAAAAGAGCCGGTTGACATAAAACTGTACTGATGTATTGCCAGTTGTTCTCAGTTATTGTCTAAAATTATTGTTATACGTTTTACTGTTTCACATTTTGCCATAGGCCTTTGATTTGAAAACGTATGTCGGTATATCATTGCCTAATTGTTTTATTGAGCTATCTCTACTTTATCTCTATTGCAGACCATTGTGTGTGCGATGAATGGTCTCTGTTTAGTTTCTTTCTTTGGCCTTCTCACGGAGATGCCTTAGCATAAGAAGGCTGGGACTGCTGGGCCTGAATCTGTGTTTTTTTTGTGATAATGTTTGTTTGTGTTTGTGTATTTTTTGTGTTTTTGTTTTTATATTACCATCATTCTTTTGAAACCCTATAAGATTTTTCTTTTGTATGTTTTTGCCTATACTCCATCTTATTCTCTAATGATTTTGTACTCCCATGAACTCTTATTTTCTAACTGAATAATCATTAAGGGTTAAAAATTATTCATATGAATATTAGAAGTCTGTTGCCAAAAATTTATTTATTCCGTGCATGGGTATTCCATCATAATCCAAATATTATTACACTTTCTGAAACATGGCCTTAACAGTAAAATTTCTGACAACCAAATTAAAATTGAAAATTATACACTATATAGATCTGACAGAGAATGGGTGGACGTGTGGCTACATACGTCTCCTCTAACTGAGTGTCTGAACTAATTACACCCTTAGATAACCAAAACATTTTGAATGCCTGTTTGTGAAAATAACTTTTCATCAGAATAAATATATAACTATTGGAAACGTTTATAGACCTCCCTCTGTCCCTGTAGAGTCCTCTGACTGTTTAACCTCCACCATTGACTCGAACCCTTGTAAAAATGAAATTATTATTTTAGGTTATTTCAACAAAAATTGGTTAGATAAGTCTTCTACATCATCTTCTTCTTAAGTTCATACATCAGGAAATGGTTGGGAGTTCCACGCTGCCTCAGCAGAGTGGACCTTTATAGTAAAGGAGTATTGCAGCTGCCAGTCTCTGCTTTAACCGAGGAGTTTAAGTGTGCCAAGGTCAGACTGGAAATGACTTTAGCAGAGTCACGCGACAAATGTGTAAGGGAGGCAGCCCCTGTGGTAAAAACTGTTAGAAAGTGGTCAGCAAAGAAATCTGTAGTAGAGGCAAAGGCTGACCTTCAAATTGGGGATATCGTGGGACAGGTACACCATGGAAGAGGCAGTTTTGGGCTCAGTTTAGCTCCTCTTAAAGGGTACAAGGCAGGCCCAGCTCAAAGGAGGAAGCTGGTAATCAACGAGGTGCGAAAGCAGGAGGAGAGGATGAGATGTATAAAGACCATTTCCCAGGCCAAGCAGGGAGAGTGGATGAGATGGGAGTGTGTGGAACAACGTAAAATGGGCTGGCAAGACCTTTGTTTAATGGAAGAGAGTAGGATCAGTTTCCTTATTAGGTCAACATATGATGTTCTCCCATCACCGCAGAACCTAAACCTCTGGGTAGGAGAGGATCCCTCTTGTCCTTTGTGTTCATCACCTGCTATATTAAGGCACATTTTGAAAGGATGTAAGGTGGCTCTTAGCCAAGGTCGGTTTACTTGGCGCAATAACCAAGTATTGCGATGTTTGGCTTTAGCATTGGAAGGCAAGTGTAGTATGACCAATAAGGTGCCGCCTGTTCTAGCAAAACATTACACGCAAAAGACAATATTCCTCCGCCCAGGCGAGCAACCACCAAGAAAAGGTGCTAACACCAATTCTCGCCCAGGAAAACTGGAAGCTGCTAGGGACTAGAAGATGCTGGCTGAACTTGATCAACGGCTTATTTTTCCACCTGAGATTGCCACCACTAACCTACGACCAGATATTGTTTTGTGGTCAGGATCAGCACGCATTGTTCAACTGATAGAGTTAACAGTGCCATGGGAGGATGCGGTGGATGAGGCATATGAGAGGAAGAAACTGCGGTATGCTCATCTGGCCACTGAAGCAGAACAGCGAGGATGGAGAGTCCAGGTTTATCCAGTGGAAGTGGGTTGTCGAGGTTTTGTGGCACACTCTACAACCCGGTTCCTCAGAGACGTCGGATTCAGTGGCCAAGAGTTGCGTCGCACAGTAAAGAACTTATCTGAAGCAGCCGAAAGGAGCAGCAACTGGCTGTGGTTGAGACGGAAAGATTCTAGCTGGCTGTGTACAGGCCGCCATGCTACGGTTTCATAGAATTCTTGAAAACTTGAAGCAACCAACGTCTGTTGGTTTATTTGTATAGGTTGTATAGTATCTACAGTCATTACGTTCCTGTGTATATTGCGTGAATGACGGGTGGTTGGGCAGATATTGTGTTTTGCGGTAGGTGGTATGCCTTACGGAACCGTTGCCACTGAAACTGCATAGTAACCCACCAGTGGGGCTCGACAGCCTTAATCAAACGGGTTGGCGCGTATGGTTGGGTTGCGGAGAGATTGTGAGATTGTGGTTAGGTCTCAGCAGCAAGAGGGAAGTGGAGGTCAGTAAGCTGGGCTGACTTGAGTGGGGGACGGAGGGGGGTGACTCTGGGACGCCAGAGTCACTGTCGAGCCCTCTTGAGGTGTCGTGGGCTAGTCGACGAAACACTGAGGACGGAAGGTGCCCCTTGAAGACCCTAGAGATGTCCCCTACTCCGCTCAATCCAGAGGGTTGTTATGGGGGGACCACACTGTGGTTTCAGCCGTTGTGTGTGCTGACGCGCAATACACTGTAGCTATTAACACCAGACAGAAGGAGATTCACGTCACCAGATGGAAAGAAGCGTAAATGGATGGAGAAGCATAGGTTACTGTAAAGCTACATCTTAGTTGGTGCTTATCTTGGCAAAAGCAGAGTACAAATCAGCACGAAGTTTTAACATCTACTCTCGTGTAATGGAAATCTACTAAGGATAAAAATAATTTTGGAAATCTAAACCTAACACAACTTATAATGGAACCTACTCGAATTACCTCAAAATGTCAGTCTTTACTCGATTGGATACTTGTCTCTCACCCTGACAGATTTACTAAAGCGGGTGTTTTGTCTGATTGCCTCATTGACCACTCAGCTCTTTATTGTATATGGAAGATTAGAATCCCTAAAGCTCCACCAAAATTAACCAACATTAGACAAATTAAGAAAATGAATTTATATCTATTTATTAATGATGTGATTAATATTTATTGGGATAGGTACCAATTAATACCAAATGTTCAGGATGCCTGGGGTTTTTTACATTCTGAGTCCACTCAAGTAATCGACAGACACACTCCATGGAAAATATCAAAGGTGAAGGGAAGACACCTGCCATGGATAAGTACAGAACTTATAAGTCTCTTTAAACAGAGGGACAAGGCTTGGGCTAAATATCGTCAGACAAAGGAAAATGATGATTGGGAATAATACAGGCGACTAAGAAATATCTCTAAGACAATGACTCGCAATGCACAATCTAATTATTATAAAGAATGTCTCTCTAATAATTTTAAAAATCCTAAACAATTCTGGAACAGTTTAAAAGCCATAATAAACACTTCGGACAAAAGGCCCATTAATCAATTAAGAGATGGCAATATAATAATCTCTGACTCTATATCTATTGCCTAAGTGTTCTGTCAGCATTTTTCCTCTGTCTGCTCTGACCCAATACTGAATGTTTCTTACACTGAAAGTTTTAAGAACATTTCTTCGCCTTATCACAGTACTTTTTCCTTCACAAAAATAACACCTACTAATGTGTTAAATGCTATCAAACAACTAAGTTTGAGCAGTGGTGCAGGACTTGATGCGATTGAATACAGATATATTAAATTAGCTTCTCATATTCTTATGTTTCCACTAGCAGACCTGTTTAATATGTCCTTGTCTACTTCTGAGTTACCAGCTATGTGGAAATATTCACGCATTACTCCACTCTACAAAGGTGGCAACAGTCTTGATCCTAATAATTACAGACCTATATCAATAATCTGTTCTATTGCTAAATTATTTGAGAAAATAATATTTAATCAGTTATCACACTATCCTGAACTATCACTAGCCTGAATTTTTCTAATTCAACTACAGCTTTCGTCTCAACACTTCAGCGACTGGCATAAGTGGAACTCTGTTCTCCTTACAGTGAAGTGTCATGGATTATCGACGCTGTTCTCCGCCATGCGACCCTCACAGTAAGTGTTGAATTCGCGCATGATTATTTATGTCCCAGCCCGGGAGCCCGCGAATCGGTTTCTTTCGGTCTGGATGACGTGATTTACACTGCAGCTTCCGACTCCGAGGATTTCGGGCCTGCTTTGACTGATGACGTTATCCCGCCTAGCGGCCAGGACACGCGGCCTACTCCGGCCTACACTGAGCTTATTGACGTGCTTTCGCGCGCTACAGAGAAGCTCTCTATAGACTGGCCTGTTGAGCCCCGCGAGTCTCAATCGTCCAAACTCGACGAGAGATTCCTTAGTGGCCCTAATTCTAGGCCAGGGCGAAGAAAGCTGCCCTTTTTCAGCGATCTGCATCACGAGATCTCCAGATCCTGGAAGCAGCCTTTCTCCGCACCCCTAACTAATGCGGCAGCCGCTGACTTCACCAACCTTGTGGGTTTTGTGGAGCAGGGTTATTCCGTTATTCCAGCGGTCGAGGACACGCTGGCTAACCACCTCGCCCCGTCGTCTGCACCGTCCTGGAAGTCGCGTCCCCTCCTTCCTTCCAAAGCTTGTAGGACTACTTCCTCCCTTATTGGGAAGTCTTACATGGCGGCTGGTCAAGCAAGCATGGCCCTGCATACCATGGCCATCCTTCAAGCCTACCAAGCGGACGTCCTTAAGGACATGGACGAAGGAGAGGGACTGACGCCCGAAGCTGTCAAAGAGCTTCGCAAAGCCACAGATCTGGCCCTAAGAGCCACCAAACACACTGCTCGGGCTGTAGGTCGCTCTATGGCGGGCTCGGTTGCCGCAGAGCGCCACCTCTGGTTGAATCTCACGGAGATCCGAGAAAAGGATAAGAGTTTTCTTCTGGACGCCCCTATCTCCCACTCAGGTCTTTTCGGGGAAGCGGTCAACACGGTGGTTGAGAAGTTCCGTGCCGCTAAGTCTCAGTCGGCCGCGCTCAGGCAGTTTATGCCCAGGAGATCTAGAGAGCCAAGAGACTCCAACCCTCCCCCTTCTCAGACCCGAGAACGCTCTGCTCATTGGGTTGAATTCCCTACTAGAAGGAATGACCCGGCTCATCCCCCACCAACTACGGTCTGGGGAGCCCGAGGTCGTCCGTTTCCCCGCCAGCGCCCTCACAAGCGCCTTCAGCTGAAGCGGTCCAACAAATCGGCCGCTCCGGCCTCCTCGAGCCGTTCCTGACCCGCAGGTCAGAAGGAGGAGAGCCGCACCAGATCTACGAGGTTGGGACAGACCGCGCAAGCGTTTCTGCCCTCCTCCAAACCGGCTCTCCTCCTCCAACCCTGTAACCTTCGCCACCAAGTGTGTTTCGAAGTGCAGGTCCTGTTTCACTCTCTTCACCCAGTCCGGAGCAGGAGGAAGGAGACGCGTCTTGCTTTCTCCCCTCGCTCCCGGCGCACATTATACCCGCCAATCGCTTCCTCGGAGGCACAGTTCGTTTTCCTCTGAAGCAGGCGGACCCAGTTACTTCTATCCAGGTGGTGGTACCCCCCAGTACGTGTCAGGACGCCAAGCGCTCTCCTCCACGGTCAACCACGCCTCCCCATGGACAGCGCGACACCCTATCTCAGGTATCTCCCCTGCACTGCAACACTCCTCTCCCTCTATCACATTTCGTTCAAGAATGGGAGCGTTTACCAGGGGTATCGCCTTGGATCCTTCGCACAGTTCGGCTCGGCTACACGCTTCAGTTTTGTCGCAACCCCCCCTGCTTCAACGGGGTCTTTCCTACTGTAGTCGACAGCGCCGCTCAGGCTTCTGTACTACAGCAGGAGATTTCATCCCTTCTGCTGAAGGGGGCGATAGAAGAGATTCCTTCAGGGGAAGTCGAACAGGGCTTCTACAGCCGTTACTTCCTGGTCCCGAAGAAGGGAGGCGGCCTGCGGCCGATACTAGATCTTCGCCGGTTGAACTTCTCTCTTTACAAAGGGAAATTCAAAATGTTGACGTTGAAGGCCATCATATCTCATATCCGGCTGGGGCACTGGTTCGTGACAGTAGACCTCAAGGATGCTTATTTCCACATCCAGGTCGTACGGCGACACAGGAAGTTTCTCAGGTTCGCCTTTGGAGACAAAGCGTACCAGTACAGGGTCCTCCCCTTTGGCCTCGCTCTAGCGCCAAGGACGTTCACAAAGTGTATGGATGCTGCTCTGGCCCCGTTGCGGCTCCAGGGCATCCATATACTCAACTACCTGGACGATTGGCTTTTAGCCCACTCCAGAGAGCTGGTGAATCACCACAGGGACATTGTCCTCCGTCATATTCAGGCCAGCCCTTCGCCTATTGAAGGTGTCGCGCAGTTGCTTTCGCGTCCTGTCAATCTGGCGGGACCTCCTCTTCCTTCAGAAAGGAGTCGGTATGGGTGCGGTATTCCGTCGTCAAATGGTTACGACGGATGCCTCTCTGACCGGCTGGGGAGCGGTTTTCGAGGGCAGGCCAGCGTGTGGGGTTTGTAATGTCGCAGCTATTGCCGCTCATAGAGAATCAGATGAGATTCCCTTGGGGAAACTGAGGTTAGTTTCGGCCTTCATGCGTGGGGTTAGGCGCCTGAAACCGGCTCGCCCCCCTGGTGTTCCCTCGTGGGACCTGTCAGTCGTCCTGGAGGGTTTGACAGAGGCTCCCTTCGAGCCCTTGGAGTCAGCCCCTGAGCGGATTCTGACTCTTAAGGTTGCTCTTTTGTTGGCTTTATCTTCACTAAAGCGGATGGGGGATTTGCAGGCTCTCTCTATTAGTGAGTCATGCTTGGACTTCGCTCCTGGCCTGGTTAGGGTTACCTTGAGGCCAAGGTCGGGGTATGTACCCAAGGTTCTTTCCACGGCGTTCCGCTCTCATGTTGTTAACCTTAACGCTTTCCACCCTCCTCCTTTTGCTTCTGAGGAAGAAAGGAAACTTAACCTGCTCTGCCCGGTCCGTTCTTTGAAGTTGTATGTAGATCGCTCAGGCGGTTGGAGGAAATCTAACCAGCTCTTGGTGTGTTTTGGTGCTGGCCGCCGCGGGCTTGCGGCATCAAAGCAGATGATTTCCCACTGGGTAACGGATGCTATTTCGCTGGCTTACGAGGTGCGTGGTTTGCCTTCACCTCTTAACATCAGAGCACATTCCACCAGAAGTGTGGCTTCCTCTCAAGCTCTTTTTAGAGGGCCCTCTTGGAAGACATTTGTGTGGCGGCAGGTTGGTCCTCTCCGCACACCTTTGTGAGGTTCTATAATTTAGATCTTGACATGACTCCAGGTTCCCAGGTTCTATCTGCTTGAACCGGTCATGGTTATTATTATTTGGTCTGTTACCAGTTATGGCAGCGCTTAAGCTTGGCGAGTTTGGTATTTCGTTCCCACTGCGCTTTCCGCAGCGTTGAGTGAACCTATGAAAGAGAACGTCTCTGGTTACTTGCGTACCCTATGTTCTCTGAATAGGGAACGAGACGCTGCGTTCGCTGCCAAGCTCCTCGCGCTGCCGACAGTTCTTCTTTTCGGCAGAGAAATCTGAGGAGAGGATGGCGCGCGCGCGTTCGTCATGCTACGACGTAAGAGCGTCGGGGCGGAGCCAGCTTGCGCGAGCGCCATCAGCCAATGAATTGGCGTGATTCTATAGGGCTTCAGGCAATCGGCACATCCAGAGGATATCCCACTGCGCTTTCCACAGCGTCTCGTTCCCTATTCAGAGAACATAGGTTACGCAAGTAACCAGAGACGTTTTCAGCATCTGATACTGGCAATCTTACAGGGGCTATTTTTATTGATCTCACAAAAGCTCTTGATTTGGTGGATCACTATCTACTTTTAGATAAGCTGTATGCAATCAATTTATCTCAAAATGCATTATTATGGTTTAATTCTTATTTACATAATAGAAAACAATGTGTTGTTCTTAAAGGGAGTAAGTCTGATTTATTTGTGCAACAAAGAGGTGTACCCCAAGGTTCGGCACTTGGTCCACTTCTTTTCACTATTTTTATTAATGATCTGCCTTTAATATGTTCTAATTCCTCTGTTCAACTATATGCAGATGACACTGTCATTTATACGTCTAAATCACATTTATTGCAAATCCAAACTGCTCTTCAATTGGATTTTAGTACCTTACAGAAATGGCTGTTATCTAATAAATTACTGCTCAATAAAACTAAATCTTACACTATGGTAGTCGGTACAAGAAAGACTCTTAAAACAAAAACTAATAATTTAATTATAACGTGTAATGACGGTACTTCTCTGAATGAGGTTGATAAAGTTAAACACTTGGATTTATGGCTTGATTCTGAACTTACATTCAAATCTCACATTGACCACCTTCACAAAATTAATTTTGCAACCTGTGTTTTATTTAGATCCAGAAATTGTTTTACACTTTGTATCCGAAAAAAAAAACTTGTCACACAACTGATATTGCCATTTTTTGACTATGCCGATGTTGATTATCAAAATGCATCTAAAACTAGCCTTCTAACCCTTAAAACAGCATACAATAATCTCTGTAGATTTTCTCTGGGATGTTCCTATAATACTCATCTTGTGTAATGTATAATTCACTTAAATGGCCCTCACTCAAAACAAGAAGACACATACATTGGCTCTAACTCTTATTTAAATGTGTACATTTTAACTATCCTCAATATTTACAACAGCTTCTGGTACCGTATTCTTCAATACATAACCTGAGGCATTCTACACAACACTTATTTTTCACACCTATAGTCAAAAAAGCAATAGGACAGAGAGCATTTATGTTTAAGGCTCCTTCAGACTGGAATAACTTATCTTCAAACATACGATCTTTAACATCATTTCACATATTTAAAAATAGATTGTCTTCTTATTTTGAACTCAATTGTACATGTTTCAGATGATCACTTTATTCTTTGTTTTTGGCTTTATTCAAAGTCACTTTATTCTTTGTTTTTGGCTGGCAAGTATTTGATCACAGCCTCTGTCTAATTAGTGGTTCCCTTTCAGTCGATAACGTCAGACGTAGTCGACGGTCGACTGAATGGGGATCTCGCTAGAGAGCCTATCCTCTTCGAGTACTATTCAACGAGCCAATGTAATTGGCGTGCGTGATTCGCATCACACACTTCGCCCCCGCGGCGCGGGTATAAATACGGAAGTGGATGCACGCACTAGTTGCCTTTCGCTTCGGAGCCGATCGTTTCATGTCTCTGAGAGTGCTGTTGTCTACAACGAGCGAGTGTGTCGGTGTTCTTCAGGAAGACTCTCCCAGTGCTAGTGTTCTACAACGCGAGTGCAGCGGTGATCGCGAGCTTTGAGCTCTCAACTGCTGTTTTAACAGCAACGAATTTCTAAATGTTTGTGTGTGTTGATGGCTGGTTAGAGGGCGGAAAAGTGATTGCTTCAATGTTTCAGTTCTCTGTTCAGTGTTGCCGCGGTCATTCCCCCGTGTGCTCCAGCACTGGTGACAGTCCTATTTTCTGAAAGAGCAACACGGGTGCGTTTGCGTCTTTTTCAAGATGTCATTCCGCCCGTGCGTTTCTGGGTGCTGTCGTTCCCTGTCTCTCTCTGATGGTCACAACTGTTGTGTCACGTGTTTGGGCTTACAGCACGCAGAGACAGCTTTTGTGGACAGCTCATGTTTTCACTGTGGGAACATGACTGTCGCAGTGTTGAGGGCGAGACTCGCCTTCGTTAAACGCGGAGAGTGAGTCCCCATTATCATGCCCCACCCTGCGAGGGGGCTGTGTGGGATGGGTGACCGGAGGATAGTGTTGGATGTCCCGCCCGGTAACCATTCCCTGTGAGCTCCTCACTCCTCCCTTCCACTGCAACCACTGGAGCCTCCTGTGTTGTCTGCTGGTCCATCTGTAATGGGTGGGCCAGCGGTTTCACTCGGGGGTCCCCTGGAGGACAGGACGTCGATTGCAGCATCGGAGGGTGAGCTGACTTCTAGAGATGATGACTCGGCTGCATTGTCTCCCTCCGGGAGTTCAATGTTGCCCGAGCCGGATCCAGAATTATCAGCTATGCTGAAACGGCCGCCGAGGCTGCCGGGCTCGAATGGAACCTCCACCGTGTCCCGTTCAGTCTCGGTTGGAATCTGGAGTTTGGTGTCTTGGGGCGGGCCGCGCTGGTTCTCAGCTCGCTGCCCCAGTGCCTTTCTTTCCCGGAATGCATGGAGAGCTTATCAGGTGGTGAACAGCATCTTTCTCTGCCAGAGACAGCATGCACGAGGGTAATCCAGACCGTGCGCTCATAGGTGAGCACCGCACTGCATCCGACCTCACCCTCCGGGGCACGAGTGTCGTAGCGTGCGTGATCGGTCTGGCGATGTCCAACGTGGTGGTCCAGTAGCCCCTTCGTTGGCTCAGCCTGGTTGGTATGGCGGATGCGTACAAGGTTCAGTTCCTGGTCTCCCCAATTTCCCAGGTTGGGCTGGTCGGCGACACAGTGGAGAACTGCATCCAACAGTTCTCTGCCGCTCAAGCGCAGGCGGAGGTCATCCGGCACATCCTGCCCCGGTGGCCAGCTGCTGCCTCCACCCACCGCCGGTGGCAGCTCCTCCGCCTGCCCGTCGCCGTGGGCGTTCCCCGGCCACCGCTCCCGCTGGGCCTCCGCAGCAGCCTCCAGCCACAGTAGAGACGCCCAGCCCGCTCCAGGCGCTGCCAAGCCAGGTGGCAAGCGACAGCGAAAGCATTCCGGAGCGGGCCGCCCAGGAATGGATGAAATGCTCTTGGCGTGGCACGATCACTCCCTCCCCCCGGGTGAGGGCCGGGTGGAGCCTTTTGTTTGTGTGTGTGTCTGTTCCGCCGCTGGCTCCCTAAAAAAAAACATAAAAGAAAAACATGCGGAGCAAGCGGTACCCACACTTCAAAGAGAGAGCAGTTTCATCTGTTCCTGGGTCCCAAGAGGGCCAGTCTGGCGGGTGTGACCCTGTATAGCCTTACACCCCTCAGCTCCCCCTTGGTCGCCAGCAGGCAGCTTGGTGCATTTGAGGACCCGGTCATCCGCCTTCTCACACGCCCCCTGCTGCTAGTGGAGACAGGTAAGTGTTGCACAGCACACTAACACCACTCTCTCTACCTTGCTGCCCCACCTCAGTCTCGGCTACCCCCCTCAAGTCAGTGATAATCATTACATTAGGTGTTGAGCAGACGGGCTCCTGAAAATTCAGTGATATTCATCACACCGAGTGTTGAGCAGTGCTCCTGACTTGTGCGTGCTTATCTTATCCTGCTGGCGAAGGACTCCTGCTGAAACTCAGTGAAGTTCATCGCACTCAGGTGTTGAGCAGCAATGCTCCTGTAGCTCAGTGAGTTCATCACACTCAGGTGTTGAGCAGAAATGCTCCTGTAGCTCAGTGAATTCATCACACGCAGTGCTGAGCCGAAATGCTCCTGTTGCTCAGTGAAGTTCTTCGCACTCAAGTGTTGAGCAGAAATGCTCCTGAAGCTCAGTGACTTTATCACACTCAGGTGTTGAGCAGGAATGCTCCTGAAGCTCAGTGAACTTATCACACTCAAGTGCTGAGCAGAAAATGCTCCTGAAGCCCAGTGATCTTTACATGTTGTGTTGAGCAATGCTCCTGTCTTTTTGCGCCCGTCGCTTGCACCTACGTGCCAAGTCAGGAGAGGAACAGGTCTTCATAGTTGCCCCTTATTGGCCCAGCTAGACCTGGTTCCCATCGACAGCCTTCCTGACTTTCCCTGAAAACTCTTTCAGGGACGGGGCACGATGGCACACGCGTTCTTCCCCCGGAGATTCCGGGCGGTCTTACATCTGAACATGGAGGTACAGGTGCTATAACAGGCATGTGATAGTTACCATCACTTCTGCGAGCACCCCCTAGAAATGGGTAGCGTGCTTACGCCTTTAGAACCTAGAACTGAGGAACCTAGTCGTTGAGTGCGTCTTCTCTCCAGAGGAGATTCTGAAAGCTTTTCGATCACTTCAGTGCTCTCTTTCCTGCAAAATGGGTTGGAGTAGGCTGTTTTCCTTCACCCTCAAAATGATGTTGCCTCGGTGTTTAAACGACGCTCATCGTGTTGCAGAAGTGTGCAGAAGCACGTTCTGATCGTCAGGTTCCTGAGGAGCAAGGTCTTGTAAATCCTTGCGTCCCTCTTTATCCTCTTGGGCCTTGTCCCTGGTGCGACTGCACTGTAGAGACCGCCCCTGAGCCACTGCAGGCAGTGAGTTAAAAATTCTGTTTTTAAAAATACCCTAGAGGGTAGGGACTTGCTCGCTTTCGGTCAACGTATTGTGCCTGGAGTCTGGGCCGGCTAACTCTCACAAGCTGAGACCCCCGCTCGGATTGTGCCCAAGATTCCTACCTCTACCGTAATAGGAGCAGGTGGTGAGCCTGCAAGCGCTGCCCTGGAGGAGGCAGATCCAGCCCTGGCTTATCTGTCCGTTCGCTTGGACGTGTACAGAACGCAAGCCATAGACCTCAGACCAGCTCTACAAATATCTGTTGGAATTCAGCAGAGAGGGAAGGCTGTTTCCATGCAAAGTCGCACTATGAGCCCGGTTCAAGTGTCGGCTTGCTGCGCCATTCCCCTCTTATGGACTGGATACGTGCGCCTTTCTACTCCAGTTGAGTTCCCTTAAAATTGAACCCCGTGGAGTTCCTCCACACCCCTCTGACGTCGGACGTGCGGAACGTCTGGTGTTAGGCCTACCACTCGTAAGCAGTGTGGAACCTGTGTTAGGCTGGGTCCATATGTTGCGGTCCCTACGGCGACCCCATATGTGTATTCTTCCACGATACGGCTCCCTGCTGTGAGCCTGTGTCTTCCCTCGGCAGAGTCTCTCTGCCGTCACTGTCCGGTGTGTCTCCCCCCGACTTAGGCTGGAGCCACCCCAGTGACATTCCATATGTTAGACTGCTCGGTTTCCGCCCAGTTCATATGTGTATTTTCCACGTTACCTCCCTCTGGGTTGGATATGGCTTCCGCAGTGTCCCTTCCTTCCAATGTACGGGAAACGCTTTCCCAGTGGTCCTGTAGGAACAGCAGTGACTTCCCTGGCCTAAGCCCTGTCCTTCCCTGCCTTAAATTTGCGGGGGCATCAGGAGGCTTTGGTTTAGGCACTGGAAGGTGGCAGCGTTAGTGCCGTTTTCAAAGGTTATCCCCATTCAGTCGACCGTCGACTACGTCTGACGTTATCGACTGAAAGGGAACGTCCTGGTTGCATAACCCTGAAGGAGGGAACGGAGGACGTAGTCCCCTTGCCACTACCGCTGGACCACCGCTGACCCCGGGTTACTCTCGGCTCCTAAGCGAGAAGCAACTAGTGCGTGCATCCACTTCCTTATTTATACCCGCGCCGCGGGGGCGGAGTGTGTGATGCAAATCACGCACGCCAATTACATAGGCTCGTTCAATAGTACTCGAAGAGGATAGGCTCTCTAGCGACATCCCCATTCAGTCGACCGTCGACTACGTCCTCCGTTCCCTCCTTCAGGGAACTGTGGGTTGCATACGCAACCAGGACGTTGTATTTACTTAATAAATCTTTTTGTTTTTTTCTTTTGGTTTTTTTCTTTGTGGCAGTGTGTTGATTGTGGTATTGTTTATGTCTTATTATTGTAATGTGTTTGATTTGTCCCTTGTTCTGTATTGTATTCTATTGTATATTAGGACCCCCTCTAAAATGAGATGGTTCATCTCAAGGGGTTTATCCTATTCAATAAGCTTATATATATATATATATATATATATATATATATATATATATATATATATATATATATATATATATATATATATATAAAAATATATAATTGGAATAAAAATGATTTGGGCAACTTCATCCCTTCAGGATTGCTCTGCTAAGCAAAATCTGTCTGAAAGGGGTTGCAGCAGATGAGAAGGGGAATTGCTCTGTCAGTGTACACATCACTTAATGTCCTATCGAGAGCAAGAGAGCTGGACACACTCGGCTGGATAGCAATCGGCTGCACGGCCAGATAAGCCCACAGGCCGATTGGATTTACCTACAACTCCCACAATCCACTGGAACAATATTTAATTTTAATCTTCAACTCAAACTGATCTGAAATCTGATCTGGTACAAGACACGGTACTACGTCAATACACATGCCAGTACAAGCGAGCTAAATCACAATATCACTTTTTATAACCTTACTGAAGCATAATGTAATTTATATGAATGTTTTTACAGCATTTATAATTATTACAGTTTATCTCAATTGCTTAGACACAATTCTGGGAACAACTCATCATTTTCTCAAATCCTCACACACAATTTAAAAAAAAATCACACCCAACGTTACAAACAGCCAACTTTTGAATCCCAATTCAAACTTTGCCCTCAGACATTACACACAAACTGTCAAAAACACAGGCTTCATGACTGTTCGTTACACACTGGAGGGATTCATTCAAAACACTGCAACCAAACAGAGTTGTTTCGATTCCAGTACCGGCAGGAATATGAGTGAGGTTTTTATATATATTGTATATATATACAATATATATATATATATATATATATATATATATATATATATATATATATATATATGCAAATATTGCTCTGATGTGTACACTGACAGAGCAATTCCCCTTCTCATCTGCTGCAACCCCTTTCAGACAGATTTTGCTTAGCAGAGCAATCCTGAAGGGATGAAGTTGCCCAAATCATTTTTATTCCAATTATATATATATAGGGCAAAGTTGCCCATATCCAAACTAAAACCGCCAGTAGGCGGCGGCAAGTCACGGTCTTAATAAGTGAGTTGAGGGATTCATTCATTCAACCGATTCGTTCAAACGGCTGATTCATTCGGGAAAGGAGCAAGTGATTCCTTCAAAACGCGGATTTAAGTCAATAAATCATCGCTGTCTGTTGCATTGAGACTCTGCTACGGTTTCATTTTGAAATTCTAGTCGGCGAAATAAAGGGAAAACAAACAATATTGACAATATTGTGTCTAAAAGGTAACGCCCAATGTTAACTTATTGTTAATTTAACTGTTGTATAAGATCAATATCACAGTTGCAATTGTGCACGGGAAAACAGCACTCTTGCTGATCTGATATTCTTATATAAGAACATAATATGATGTAAATATAAGACATAAACTAATTTGGGGACATAGCCTACCTATGAACCGCACACAGCAGTGAAAGGACGAGAGACAAATGCGATGTCAGCTCACAGTGCCTCGTATACAGTTAAAACATTGATTACAATATTTTAATAGACAATACACATCGCACACCCGATACGCACATAAAGAATGAACTTGCAACTGAACTGACATTTACCAGCTTTCTCCTTCTCTCCTCTCTCGCGTGCAGGAGACAGACTTATTCTGCCGCGATTCCCGCGAATGTGATGCGAATTGTCACGTGAACAAGCAAATCCACAAAGATAGAATAATAAAAAAAAAATACGCATACAACGATAACAACGATAGCAAAAAAACAGTTTTGTAAAAATTATTTCACACTCCACATTTAGGGGGGCCACAAGGGGGGCCAAGCTTGTTGTCACAGGGGCACGGGCCCCCCTGGCCCCCCCTATAGAACCGCCACTGGGGGTAGAGCTGCGATGAACAAGACCCTGCAGGAGCTTGCAGAAGAAGATCACATGGCGGAGCTGACGGCGAGAGAAGCCTTCACTGACGGTCTGGCCAAAACCAGGGGATCGACTGACAGAGGCAGAGCTGGGGGAGGTGGAGACCAAGGTGGAGCTAACACTACAGGCCTGAAAGATCTAGGCGGAGCTGCTGCCTCAAGAGAACAAGGCGGAGACGGGGGCCTGGAAGACCTAGAGCAACGACAGAGAGATGGAGGACCAAAGTGGAGCCCGGAGGGAGGGAGGAGCCCGACGAGGCACAGCCGAAGGCCCTGAAGTCCGTGGCGTAGGCAGAGCCATCTCGGATGAAGGATGAGGTACCACGGTGGAGCCGAGGGAGCGCAGAACCTGGGAGGCCCGAGGTGAAGCTGGAGGATCCAGATCACCTTGCTGAGGTGGGGATCGGGATGCCTGAGGTGGAGCCAGAGAGCTGGATGGAGCTGAGCGGCACCAGTGGAGCAGGCAGATCCAGGGGAGTGGATGGAACCAGCAGAGAGGATGCAAGCATCATCAGTTTGAAGCACTAAAAAAGTACTACTTTTACATACATACATAAACAAGCCCAGACATGAGCTATGGGCATGCTTCTTATGAAAGATGTCTTCTGGGCCCTTGATAAGACAAGCACATATGTTTCATTAAGTAAGTAAACAAATTAACAAACATTTGTGTAATTGTTCAAAATAAAGTTTAAAGTGTAAAGTGTTGGAAGGATGTAACGGGAGATTGACAGGCGGATCTGTGTAGTTTGTGCAGTAATGCGGTCGATGTACCGGTCTGTCGTGGTGAAGTGGAGCTGAGCTGAAAGGTGAAGCTCTCGATTTACCGGTCAATCTACGTTCCTACTCTCACCTATGGTCATGACCGAAAGGACAATATCCGCAGGGTGGCTGGGCGATCCCTTAGAGATAGGGTGAGGAGCTTGGTCACTCAGGAGGAGCTCAGAGTACGAGATCAGGCTCGGGCATCTGTTCCGGATGCCTTCCCGGGGAGGTGTTCCAGGCACGTCCCACCCGGAGGAGACCCAAGGGAAGACCTAGGACACGCTGGAGGGATTATGTCTCCCAGTTGGCCTGGGAACGCCTCTGTATCCCCCCGGAAGAGCTGGAGGAAGTGTCTGGGGAGAGGCAAGTCTGGGCGTCCCTGCATAAACTGCTGCCCCCGCGATCCGGCCCCGGATAAGCAAAGAAGATGATGATGATGTGTAATTGTTACAGAATCACATAAAATTGACTAGCCAATAAAAATGCAATCTTTTCTCAAGCCATCATCACCTCCATGTTCTCCTCTTTTGCTTCCATGCACAAAACTACAATTACCAAAGTGTGATTCATCTTCTTCTATTTGTTGACCACAAGCGCACGCTGATGAAGTTTTATTCTTCTACTAACTTGCGTCGTAGCCTACGATTCAATAGATGTGATCATTATGCAGTCTGCATAAATGTCATAGACAAGTTTATTAGATCCATGTCATACAGTGTGATTTGTAATGATCTTATTGCTGAACCGCACAGTCTAGGAAGCATTAATTTAGATCTGGCGTTGTGGGAGTGGATCGTGCTGTCATTCTTCTGACTGCTGGAGATCATATGATAGTTTGTCACTTTCCGTGAGGAATTTGTGCATCATCTGCATTGTAAAGGCTTTACCCGTTAGAAACTACAGTTTTATAAAACATATTGAAAAAAAAATCTAAATGTTCTATTTGTATATGTGGATATCTGTAAAATGTAAAACCGTTCCCCGAGAGCATGCACACATAAAGCAAACTGAGCTGAATGCACAAAAGGGAAGATGACACAAACAGAAAACAGAGAGGATGAGACAAATAAACAGGCAATAACGGTAGACATAGACACGCAATTGACATTTATTTGGCTGAAATGAAACGGCAGATTGGAACACACTAGCGTATAGATGACCTTCAGATAAACTTTAGTTTCTAACAAGTGAAGAGGCCATTTGTTGTTTTCAAGACCCAGCGCTCACAAGAAACAACACAGGCCACAACATCATTGCCTAAATTATGTTTTGGGGGATTCTGTCTGATTTTTCTCAGACAGAATCTACCAAAACATCATTTAGGCAAGGTCCACATTTGGAAAAAGTATAAAATAAAGTAAATAAAGTGATTTATTGTTGTAAACTGCCTAAAGTTTTCTGTTAATGTGTGGGTGTGTGCTAAATTATTTATAACTAGCAGCATATGAAAACAATAGAAGTTAATGCAATGTCCCCATTTAGATATCTATGTAAACGTGTGTGAGCCCACACTTGTTTTTTTTTAGCATTATTACTGCTTCATTAGGTTCTGCTTACCTTCAGTAAGTTTATAGTGTTTCATACTGTCATTTGAAACAAACTCTGCAATTTGAGACACTGGATATCTTCATTCTACTCACACCGCATTTGTTTTTAACACCACTGGTATTTGGGTGACATTTAATGTAAAAATTGCCTTTATTTTTGAAGTTTAATTCATTCTGCGGGACTGTGAAGTCCTGATGAAATCAAGATTGAAGGTTATCTATAAGCTAGTGTTCCAATCTGCCGTTCCATTTGAGCCAAATAAATGTCGACGTGGTGTCTATGTCTACTGTTATTGCCTGTTTTATTTGTCTCATCCTCTCTGTCCTCTGTTTGTGTCATCTTCCCTGTCATGTGTTCAGCTCAGTTTGCTTTATAATTTATGCTCTCAGTGAACGTTATTACAGTTTACAGATATCTGCATAAACAAATAGAACATTCATTTTTTTTCAATGTTTTCTAAAACTTTTAGATGCATTTATCCTATAAACTTGGATGAATCTATAGTCCTTACTGTTGTTTTCATCTTCACACTTTGTCAAAATACTCAGAGTTTTAGGAGGATGATGATAACTTGAAAATAAATCGAAATGTTGATTTTTTATTCATGTATATCCTCGGACTTGGAATTATGCATTTTTATGGTAACACTATCAATGCCAAAATGAATCTGCAGTGGTCAGGTGGTACAAGTCGGAGTTCTCAGAAAATTCTGCGTTTACAAGCTGTACTTACGAGTTCAACGAAGATGTGAACGCTTTTTACAAGTCGTAATCTCGTACGTATGGTAATTCCGACTTAAAACGTGGCTTGACTTGAATGAGGCACACGAGAGCTGGTGTAAACACATCCACATCTCTATGATCAGATGCTTTCTTAACTGCTCTTTGCTCATCGCTGTTATTCTTGTTGTGTATTTGCTTTGTTATTAAGAGTAAAGCGACCAGCACATATCATGTTAACGCTGTTCCCAGATTGCAAACAGTAAACCACTGGTCAGATATATGAACTTCTTTCTACCCCAATGTGAAGAAAGAAAAATAACTTTGCAATTAGTATATATTTATATACATATATATACAGTTATATATATATATACATATATAACACTTTATTTTGATGGTGCCTTTTGAACATTCTGCTAACTATAAGTAACTTTGCAACTACATGTCAACTAAATCTCATCCCAGTATTGGTAGACTCTCTGCTTAATATCTGCAAACTGAATGCACTAGTAAATAATAACCATATATGGTGTCACTTTATTTTGATGCTCCTCCAACAGACACTCTACTGACTATAAGTAACTTTGCAACTACATCAACTTATTCTAACTGTAACCCCACCAGTCTACTAGTACTCTACTAATAATCTAATGAGAGTTAGTAGACATGAAGGTGCAATGTTACTTATAGACAACAGAATGTGTTAAAGGGACCATCAAAATAAAGTGACACCATATATGGTTATTATTTACTAGTGCATTCAGTTGTTAAAATATCTTAAACTTAGCTTTCGTGCTTTTTCAGGTTATTCTCCTTGGTTAATAGCAACACACAGTAATTTTAGTATAGGACACGTTATTAATTTTGTGTTACAAAAGTAAAATGGTGTAAAGTCCACCCATTTGAAGATTATCGCTAGATGGTGCTACATCTGTTCTTATAGACCTAACCTACATAAAACAGACAGCGTGACTATTATAATCTCAGAATGAAGATGTGTGCTAGTTATTATTCCCGCTGGCTACCGACCCCTGTAGAATAAAGAAACTGGGATTTAGATGATTAGCGGTTCAGTTAATTCATGATCACATGGACAGAAAACATGTTGCACTATATGGTTCGCAACGTATCAGTATTCTCAAAATTTGTCCAGTGCAGTTATTCATTTGGAAGCAATGTAAATGCTTTGATGTAGTATTTTTAATATAAGCTATAACATTAAAGTATCGGCTGCTTGTTATTAGTGTGAAGCAAATGCTGTTCCATATGTGCGTAACACTATTTTTTAGCATTATTTATCCTGGAAAAATACTTAGTGGCCTACAACAGAAAATTAATTAATCAAAGTATCATTTTAGATTTAAAATCCAGAGACTGTCCTTTAGGAAATCTGGGTTATTTTGAAAAGAACTTCCAAGTTTCAATGAAGCAACTGTTCTTTTTTGTCCACAATGTCCATTATGTGACCAATACACTTTTTACTGTTAATAATGAAATGGATCTAATACTGTAATGGAGGAAAATGGGCACAGTATTAATGTAAAGATGAGAATGGAGGGAGAAAGGGTAAAAATAGTGGCTTGTGGTCAGGGACAGTGGAGAAATGACTGACCTTAATTATGTGGATGTCACTATGAAATATTCAGCCAATGAGTTTTCCCATCTGAGCCTCGTACAGTGGTGGAGTCGTGTTCAACAGCAGAATAAATCTGATGCCCTGCTGAGAGATGGACACTGGATTGGTTTTGTAAGATTGGTTTGCATCACCTACAGAATACAGTAATATTCCAATTAACTAATAAAGGCACAAAATTGTAATTTTAAGTTGAGCGTCAACATGAAATTGAAATCGACTCTATTTTCTTTTTTAATATGTGTTCCTGGTCTGTGCATGCCATGTGAATATAATAATATTTTATGCAAATTACTCCACCTCGTACATTTCTTTTTTTGGCCAAATATCGCTAGTAGGTAGTGCAGTAATTCAATGTTGATTAACCTACAGAAATAGTAGCACATAGATTTGGAATAATAGCATTACTATTGGGATATGTGGAGAAGGCAACACTTTACAACAGTTACAATAGTTCTCAGTTGTTAATGCATCAATTAACTAATATGAACAATGAACTAATACATAATTACTGCATTTATCAACCTTTGTTAATGTTAGTTAATAAAATAAAACTGTTTATCGCTGGTCCATTTTAGTTGACAGTCTATTAATTAACAGATATTTTTTATTTATTTTAAAAACAGTTACAATAACTGTCAACATTAGCAAATGTTGAAATTAATAACTGCTGTAGAAATATTTGTCATTGTTCGAATGTAGTAAACTAATGCTAACAAATTAAACCCTATTGTAAAGTGATAGAAGCCTAGTTCATAAAGTTGTAAATATGGATATTTTTCATATTTATAAATATGGAAGTTATAAATATGGATTATACCTTTATTAACCACCTGGAGCCACATGGATTACTGTTATGATGGATGGATCTGCTATTTTGGGTTTCAAAATCTCAGTTACTATTCACTGCCATTATAACGCTTGGAAGAACCAGGATATTTTTTAATATAACTCTGTGTCGGATGAAAGAAGAAACTCATATACACCGAGGATGGCTTGAGGGTGAGTAAATCATGGGATAATTTTCATTTTTGGGTGAACTAACTCTTTAACCCTGCATGTTGTACCATAAATATTGAATATAAATCAGCTGCATATGGTTTTTCCACATATATAGGTT
Source organism: Siphateles boraxobius (assembly GCF_051911475.1). Taxonomy (NCBI): domain Eukaryota; kingdom Metazoa; phylum Chordata; class Actinopteri; order Cypriniformes; family Leuciscidae; genus Siphateles; species Siphateles boraxobius. Next base: position 308,760 of record NW_027508905.1, on the reverse strand, counting down.
AAAACTTCGGCCATGACCCTGGTGTTTTATGTTTTACTTTGATGCTGGAGTCTCCTGCTGATGGTGTAAAAGAGACAAGGATAAACAGAGACAAGCAGAGAAAGAGATACAACCCGTGTCTCCTGGGATAGAGATCTTATTAACACCCGGAAAGTCGCATTATAGGTGGAACAAAGAAGGTTCTGTGCGAGGTTGCCATGGTAATATCCCCTGGGCTTTGTCCTAAAGTGCTCCCTAAATTCAATTAGCTTCCCCCAATTACACTCTCACAGTGAGCTTGACTGCTGCAATGAATCCAGTGTAAGAATCATCTTTCCAAAATCAAAATTACCTTTCAAGCCTGTGAATGACAACTATATACACGCATATATCAACGTTTACTGTCAGTTAACTCTTTGGGATCATGGAAAGCTTCTAAGAATCCTCTCAGAAAACTCCTAATTTAGCTTAAAAATGTCTACGTAGGAGTCTTAGCTTAAGACCGATCTGAGAGCAACTCTGAGCAAGGAAAAGACAAAAACTTTCGGTTCCACTTTATTTCGATGGTCCACTTTAGGCATAACTATAAGTAACTCTGCAACTACATGTTAACTAACTCTCATTAGAGTATTGTAGTAGACCTTCTTCAGTAGACTGTTAGGTTATGGTTAGGTTTTAGGGTTCGGGTTAGTATAATAAGTTGACCTGTAGTTGCCAAATTACTTATAGTCAGTAGAATATCTGTTTGGGGGACCAGCAAAATAAAGTGTTAGCAGATATTAAGCAGACAGACTACCGATACTCCAATGAGAGTTTGTGACATGTAGTTTCAAAGTTACTTATAGTTAGTAAAATGTCTAAAGTGGACTATAGAAATTAAGTGTTACCAAACTTTCATCTTAGTGAGGAGGCGGGGCTAACTCCGTTTCTACGTATGACACAATCTTTTGAAGAGTGTGATTGGTTGGTTGTCCAAGAAGAAGAAAAAAAAAGACAGATTTTAAGTATAGGGTCTATTCTAAGCCTTCACTTTGAAATTACATGCGTAATTTTTCCTATTTTACCGTTCTCATACACACACACACACACACACACACACACACACACACACACACACACACACACACACACACACACACACACACACACACACACACACACTATATATATATATATATATATACAAATCTTTTTTTTATGCTGTTAATTTCCTATAAGGTATTTGATTGGCTTAGAATGATAAAAAATGTCCCACTCTTTCCAATTAAACTGATTGCTGGCATGTCTATTTAACTGGTGGTTTGAATGTTGGTTTCAATGTAGCAAACGTGGAATCAAAAACAAGAAGGATGAGAAAGCCGAACTGGACAGAGGAGCAGTGTTTACTGTGAGCCCAGTTAGTGGATGAACACAAGGCCATCCTTAAAGGAACATTCGGGCCGGGTGTCGCAGCACGGGGCAAGAGGCAGACGCGGAAGCTTATAGTGCAAATTATTTACGGTTCATTCCCCCTGCCGTGCGCACCGGGGAAGCCTGCTATATTCATAAATGCAGTTGTTTGAGCCTGCAAGGTGGGAATGTCCAGTGGAAACTGAATGAACTGCAACACAATAAGAGGTTGGAAGTGCTGTAATTGTTTGTGTGATCACTCATCATGACCCACATCATCACTGCTGCATTGTTGCATTTTCCCAGTTGCCAAATATCTTAATATAGTGATTAATTTCTGGCGCTATACGGCATTAGCGTGATGTTAGCGTGTCTCTAATAAGATCGGTCACAAACATGATCCCTGCACGATCTAATCTATAGCGTCTTATTAACTCACTGTCATCCATTGTCTGCAACACATTTCTTCTCCCTCTTCGTCTTTCTGCCATTTTCTCCACTGCTAAAGAAACTCTCAAGCCTCTTAAAAGTCCTCGTCCGTATTCCTAACAATGCTGACCTGAAGACCTCTTTTAAGGGTTAAGATGCTTTCAGAATTTTTATTTAATTTTAAGAGAAAATTCCCACATTTCTAAGAATTTTCTTCGAATTTTGTCACTAGGAGCAACTCTTTGCATTAAGATTTTTTTATGAATACGGGCTCTGGTCATTAATGTAGTGTAGATATGCATATATGACATAAATATGCACACAATTAATTGCAGTTTCCAGCTGAAAAGAACACTAGTGTGTGTAAAACACTAAAAAATGTTATTCCTTTTCACACAAATCTGTACAGGCGTAGATTATTAAAGGAGTCATATGATGCATTTCTCATGCTTTCCTTTTTCTTTAGTGTGCTATCTGCGAAGATACAAAGCTCAAAGTCTCCCACAAAAAGATTTATTATTTTCATAAAACGCCTCGATTGAGTTCTCCCTCACTTACCTACGTCACTCGGTGGAAATGCTATGCGAAAGCAAAAACGCACTTTATTTGGCCTTCTGAAAGTGGACGCAATTTAGAATTGCAGCACTGTTCCAGAAGAGTACAACTCAAATGATCGTGTGTGTGGAGTGTATTTTACAGAGGATAGTTTTCTGAATCTGGGAGAGCACAAGACCGCTGTCCACAAAGGCTATTTCTAAAAAATGGGGCAATTCCAACTTTTCTAGAGCAATCTGGCACTTCTGAATCAAAGCCTGTCAGAAGGTTTCATTATTTGTTAAAGTCTTTGCTATTGACTGTTCAAATGAGGAGTTTTGTGCAATGTAGGGTAACACATATTGTTTGTCTTTTTTGTGTTTGTTTTGCATTCAAATTTTTAGTTAAATTTTAAGAGTTAACAATGCTCCTTTTGGTTTTACAATTTTTATGTTGTTTGTCATTCTTACGATCAAAACTGCTGTGATGCATTTATGTTTACAAACATAGTATCATTAGCCCTATGACAGCTTACCACAGAAACGTTCTGCTAAAGTCGTGTTTGTAAAGTTTGTTCGGATCGATCGGCTCGGTCTTCTGTATTTTCAGAATCCAACTCGGGATCGAACTGACATGGAAAACTGACAACAACAACACTATTACCTGTCTTTATAGCCTCGTTCACACAAGCAACTTTGTCGCTGCATGTCGCCAGTGGCTGGCGATGAGGTCGCTAGTGGGCGTTCCCACTACTGGTTGCCTTTATGAATGACATCCAATGATGTGGAGAAGGATCATGCGCGCTCCACTCCTATTGGTTGTCGCTCCCGAAAGTCGCTCTTCATTTGCATAAAGTTAGACAGATCTCAACTTTGTCGCATTGCCAGACACGCCCCATCCGGTCGCGCGTGTCGCTGGAAATCGCCCGCTCCCCATTGAAATGAATGGTATCGTGTCGCTTTGTCACTTGTAGTGTGAACGGGGCTCATGATTGCTTTGGGAGCTGAAGCTCGCGATTATAGTAAGGGACTTTACATTTCTGAGACATGCTTGAAGTTTTCGGCCAATCACAACGCACTGGGTCTGCTGGCCAATCGGAAGACACTGTGCTTTCCGGAAGGAGGGGCTCGGAAGCATCTATATGTAGAAATAGATGCTTTTTAGAAAGACTGGGCATAGAGCTACAATAATGAAAAATAATGTATTTTTGTATCATTAAATCATGTTAACATTATACCCGATACACAAAATAATTGTCTTTAAAAAAATAATCATATGACCCCTTTTTATAGACTTGTTTCTGTGAACAATACTATGTTATGAGCTCAAAACATTTTTACCATTGTGCGTGACATGCAAACAAAGCTTCATGTGTCTGTAGTAAACTTCCACAGAAGCTCATCTGATACAGCACTGCACTCGTGATGTGACGCGCTCGGGAAACACGAGTCACGATAAAAGATCTTGCAGCTAAAATGGCATGTTTGCTTCAGTAAATGTGTTTTCATTGCATGTTTGCTTTTGTTAATACTGCATACATACGTAGCTGTATCTAGCTATATAGCTGCTAAGTTATTTCAAATTATGATAAAGCATTAACATTTTAGCGCCTCTCACCGGACATTTCATTTCTGATTAATTTTCTCCACAATTAATTTGATAAAATATTATTAGAGTTATGCTCTTCTTTTTCAGAGAAAATGTTACTTATATCTCACAGTGTTGAGAAATATGCAAGAAGCCTCATAATATAATTTTGCATAAATGTTGCCACAGGCACGTTTTTACAATTTGTCTGTTATTTCTAAATAAATAAAAATATTATTCAATGGTTAAATAAATAATAAATAGATGCAAAAGCACAGACCGCACACCTGACAGTGAAATATGAATGTGAAGTGGTTCAGGCTGGATTAATTGCATACATGTGGAGACGAAGAGGAATTTAAAAACCGTGTGCACGTCTGTACTCATGTTTGTTTCATTAACATGTTTTCTGAGCCTCAAGGTTCCTCATAATATATCTTCTATTGGCATTCAGTTTGTTCTGTATATGTGGAGCAGTGTAAATCTGACTGGTTTTACTCGCTATCACGTTTTTCTCTTAGCAATGAGCTTATTTGTGTGTTTGTGACATTTTGATTGATTCAGATTGTCGTTGATTTAAGGATTATGTTGAGTGAATCTATATTAACTGTTCCCAAGACCTTTTTGTCATTGAGTGACAGATATATTCATTGTCAAGGAGCGCAGACACATCTGTACCTTTACTATTATGTCTCTGTCTAGCAGCTGTACTTCTTTGATGCATTAAAATGGGCCATTCTGAGTGGATTATGCTACAAGATCTCAAATTGTAATGAACATAGAGTTTGATATTGCATTATATACATATTCGGGTCATTATGCAGTACATTTTAGGGACCCATAATACATGTCTTAAAATATAAAATTGGAAATCACTTGAGTTTGATCACAATCGCAAAATTACATGGACATTGAGGTGAATTATAAATACTTTGACTTTGGTTTGATTGAATTGTGAAAGGTATTTTGGGTGCAACACTGTAAAAAACAAATATTTGTTTACGTTAAAAAAGCAAAGATTATTACAGTACGTTTGGCAAACACTTTTTCGTTTTTCTACTTTATGTTTAATTCAATGTTTCTTGTCGCTTCTTCATAATTAGTTGTGAAATTTACCACCAATTTCTAATTGTTTCTACACCCTTTTCTTCCAGTGAATGCATAGAAAAATGTCAGGCATTGCAGTTGTTCTGGAGTGAAAATATATTTCAAATGAAACTTAGGATTATTGTTTTGACTGACAATAAAATGTCATCAAAATAAATTTTCGTCCTGTTAGCTGCACAGAGACTGCTGTGTTCTTCAGAAAAGGATTGAGCCAGTCGTTGCATGATCATCTGCGTCATGAGAGAGATATCGAGAGGGGGCAGTGTTGCCTCAGCTTTTAGCACATAAGACACAGAAATACAGTCCTGAAGTAATGCACTGCTCAGCCAGAGAGCTTTACTGAATGAATAGATCTGCAGGGGGGAGAAACAGCGCGTGCTCCTCTCCTCACTGCAAATGTTGTGCGGCAGGTTCACTTCAGCCGTGAAATCCAATTTTACAACCGAGATTGTGCTCAAAATGACCAATGTTCCAAACACCACAACTGTACACGCATGTAGATCACACAATCTGACACTTCTGCAAGTGATAGTGCATGCAAAAGCATGGATAGATAGATAGATGGATGGATGGATGGATGGATGGATGGATGGATGGATGGATGGATGGATGGATGGATGGATGGATGGATGGATTGATTGATTATCGGTTGATTGGATAATGCATGGATGGATGGATGGATGGATGGATGGATGGATGGATGGATGGATGGATGGATGGATATATAAATAGATAGACAGACAGACAGACAGAAGATAGACAGACAGACAGACAGACAGAAGATAGATAGACAGATGGATGGATGGATGGATGGATGGATGGATGGATTGATTGATTATCGGTTGATTGGATAATGCATGGATGGATGGATGGATGGATATATAAATAGATAGACAGACAGACAGAAGATAGACAGACAGACAGAAGATAGATAGACAGATAGATGGATGGATGGATGGATGGATGGATGGATGGATGGATGGATGGATGGATAGATAGATAGATAGATAGATAGATAGATAGATAGATAGATAGATAGATAGATAGATAGATAGATAGATAGATAGATAGATAGATAGATAGATAGATAGATAGATAGATAGATAGATAGATAGATAGATAGATAGATAGATAGATAGATAGACAGATAGATAGATTCAAACTCTACTTTGACTGTTAACCAAGGAGAAAGCCCGACTTTTATCCATTTATTGAACCCATCCACAGCCAGGAACACCAGTGCCTCTGCTTATCTTCTCCAGTTAGTGTGGAACATGAATAAAACATGGGCTAACATGAACTTTATGCATTGTTTTTCTTTCTCCTCATCGTCGCCTTTGCTTCTGAAACCTGTCCTGAATATCTATCAGGCAGAGAGCAGAGAGTCAGGCGAGGTGAGGCTTTGAAGTAAAACACTCACATCAAAATACTGGACTACAACACTGAAGCCCCTTGATAGGATATCTCGCAGGATTTCCCACAGGATTATTTATTTGATTGCCATATTTGTTGGAATTAATGAAACCACATCTGAGAACAACCATCTCCACTGACACTAAACTGATATTAAAGACATGTTTCTGGTTAAACAAACTCTGTGCAGCATCTGTGACTTTCTGTTGATTACCTTAAAAAATAATGTTCAATTGAAATATTATAATACATTTTTAGTACCTATATTTTTAAAAAGTACCTGAAGTATCTGCAAAAACAAAATTAAAATGCACAGTAAGATTTTTAAATATGAAATTATTTAAATATGAAAAATGAAATGGAGCTAGTTTCACTTTTTTATGTATGAATGATATTAATAGGTCTAGTGCTTTAAAGATAACATCCAGTTCATAACTAATGGATGTTGAAAAACAAACCAAGTGACCCTCAGTTTCTCTCATTTGTATTCTGTATTGAAGGAACTTGGGATCTCGGGTTTAAATGCAAACAAAATTTCTTAGAGATGGTAGATCTAATTTGTAAGAAAACAAGAGAGAGATTTTATATGTAAATATTGCGGATGTTGAGTGAGTTCACTGTCAGTCAAAGTGACTAGAATAAAAGTTGGCATATACTCTGACAAATAAAACAAAACTCTATTGGATTGTAAAAGCTAAATTGTGAATAGAGGGGGGAAAAAATCACTATATGACCAAAACACTCTTGTCTATTATAAATGAGGCTACTAAAATGTTTTAATCAAACCTTTGTTCCATATACAATAGGCAAGCAAAACAGTGTGGTGATTTTATTTTTGTAAAAAAAAAAAAAATACCTTTTTCCTTTTCATGCTTTATGTGATTTTTGTCTACAGGTGCTGTCACATTTACTATTGTTCAGGGATTTTTTCATGAGTGAAATCTATGAATCCATGGGATTTCACATGAGTAGGAATTATTTCTCCCTGTAGATTTCACAACGGCGTGGTCACATTTAAAGTTGTTTAGGGAATTTTTGGGAGCGAAATTCAGTGTTTTTAATAGGAATCCGCGAGAACAGTATTTTCAATTTCGATAGATTTCCCCAAGCAGAGTCGATCATGTGGATTCGGTGCAATGCCAAACAGAAATAAACTTGGTTTGAAAGTGACCTCAGTGTGAGCTGTGCTTCATGCGTCGCTACACTATTGACACTGGACCTTTTGTGAGCGCTCCTTTATGCTGTAGGAGTCAAACATGTGCAAGTCGATGTGTTTTGTGTTTTACGGTGAGACCTGAGGCCAATTTTCAGCCTTGGCCGGAAAATAAAGTAACAATAGGACATATAACTTGATCGCATTTCAATTGTTGCATTGACGTAGGAATGTCGTAATGACGAATGGACCAGTTGATGTTGTTACTGAATATAATAAATGACTGTAGAGTCAATCTAAAAGTCTCTTTCAACTCAATATTCAGTCAGGACAGCGTTGTCCCACAAGTGCTTCCTTTATTCCCATGTTTTTGCCATGGGAATGGGCGTCTTTACTGCTTCATTAATATAAAACTTCTTATATTTAAACTCGTCGTCTCCTAATTAGGACCTGAAATATTAGGTTACACTTTATTTTAGGGTGACATAGTTACATTACCCTTACTCAAATAACCACTGAGTAATATTAATTAACTACATTTACTTAGAGTTATGGTTAGTGTTTGGTTTAGGGTTAGTTACTTTATGCATAATTTACTGTTATGTCTATATTAACTATGTTGTAAGTTGTAACTACATCACCTTAAAATAAAGTGTTTCCAAATATTAAGTCTGCTTTTTAAAACAAAGAAAAGGAGGATGGTTCGTATGCGACAACAGCTGGAAACTTTTTTATATTTGTGCAGTGTGTGCATGTCAGACGATTAAATATGATGCGACATATAAACTTGCGCACCAACCTGAGCACTTTATTTATCATTCATGTAAACACTATGTTCGGATTCGTTAATCGGAAGGATTTAATTCCGATTGAAACGAAACATGTCCATGTGTCTCAAAACCGATTCTGTTAGAAAAGAGTTACGGGTCCTATGCCAAAACCTCCTAATCTTCTCTGAAACGTTGAACTGTTGACTGAAAGTAACCATTCACAGTGTTGATGCAAAAAGCTTTGTAATTAATGGAAGGCACAGCAAAAATACCAGAATAACTAATTAAAATAACTAATAGACTAGTTTTTTTGTCATATCTGTGTGCAGTCACTGATTTTCGATTGGTTATCATTCTCATTCCAGTATTTTTGTACACATTTATGATGTGAAACCTGTTTAACGTTAGCAAAACATGGCATGTTTTTGTTAGCAGGGACTAAACTCAATTGTAATGTCTTGGGGCATGTACTGGACAAGCAGTTCATGTTAAAGTCTGAAAGGTAAAAGAAGACAAGACTAACTTGAAGAATAACACATTGATCGATAGAGGGTCAGATTTGAAGATACTCCCGGGCTTGTGTTAGTCTCCGTCAGTGGAGTCTCTCAAATACAGATGCAACCGCATGTCTGACACAATATTGAGGACAGCAGGAGGGTTATTGAGAACACATCCAACCTCGATCCCATCTAATCACACATCATTCTGAGGGGGGGGTTTCAAGAGGACTTGAATGACCTTAACTAGCAAACAGGGAAATAAACACAGATACTCATAATGAATGGTGATTGGTCCTATCATATGTGCTGGGCGCATTATGAGTTATTTACTTCATAGTCGTTTCCTCGAAGAGAAAAATAAACTATATACTCGAGAAGATGAGGCGATGTGGTGTAGTGAGTCACAACCCAAAGATGGGCCACACATCTGAGGAAAAATATGATAAATGCAAATCATAAAATGCATCCAAACATTTAATATGGAAGCTTGTTTCCGCCACAGAATAAAAAATAAAAAAGGTAATTGCGACTTTTTATCTCACAATTCTCACTTTTTATCTTTTTTTTACTCTAAACATCCTTTTTTCAGAATTTTGACTTTAAAGCATGCAATTGGGAGATATAAAGTCAGAATTGCGAGATATAAACTCACAATTGCGCGTTATAAAGTCAGAATTGCGTGATATAAACTCACAAATTGCGAGATATAAACTCACAATTGCAAGATATAAACTCACAATTGCACAATTGTGAGATAAAAAGTTGCATTTATCTTTTAAAATGTTTTATTCTGTTGCTGAAACAAGCTTCCATAATGTAATTATTTGTGACTAATCGACTGTGGCGAACAGGACGGCCGAGGGACGTGAGAGAACGGTGCGAGCCCGGTGGTGAGATTGCAAATGAGCAACACCTGTGAAGCACACCGGTCTCGCATCTCTCACGGAGGACGGAAGCATAAAGGAGGAGCGACGACGTTGATGATCGAGAGAGGAACAGGCCTGTATTTTAGTTGTGTTTGTATTTGTGTATTTGTATTTTATTTTGGGTAGCCAGCAGTCGTCCGCGAGGGGCTGCTAGCGGATCCTTTTATGTTTATTTTCGGTAGCCAGCAGTCGTCTGCGAGGGGCTGCAGGCGGTATTTTTGGTTTGTTTATTTTATTTTAAATAAAGTTTATTTGATTGTTCGCCGGTTCCCGCCTCCTTCTTCCCTGAACATTGCTACACTGGTGCCGAAACCCGGGAAGAGGGAGGAACGCGCTGTCAGAGAGTCCTCGCCGCTGTGGGGAATCCGCGGTGCCATCGAGCAATTCTGCGCGAGTCGCCGCCGCTCGCCATGGGCCGGAGCCTGCTGCCATCCGCCGGGCAGGGGAGGAGCAGGGAGCGGGGGACTCGCGGCCATGGACGCTCGAGGTGGTGCGCTGGAGTGAGTTGCCGGTTGGACGGTCGAGCTCGCTGCCGGCCGCCTGGGTATTGGAGGGGCGGCTGCCATCCTGGAGTGAGAGGAGGAGTCGCCCCTGCTCGCCGTGGGCCGGAGCCTGCTGCCGTCCACCAATGGAGGGGAGGAGCAGGGAGCGGGGGACTCCTACCATCTGCCCAAGGCACCCGGGGAGCCGTCGCCGTCCACCGGGCGGCGGAGGAGCGCCGAGCCGTCCACCGAGGGCTACCCAGCGTCACCCCCAGGCACCGCGGAGGAGATTGCCCAGCTGGTGGGGGACCAGATTGCAGCGCGTTGTGGGGGCCGGACCAAGTTTTTTTTTTCCTCTCTCCCCTCTCTCGTTCTGTCGCTCCTCATGCTTCCGTCTCCGTTTCCCTCGGCTCGTCGGTCCATACCCCCCAGGGATTGCCGCCGCCGGGTGGGGGGAGTAGGCACAGGCTCGTGGGTACCCCCCGGCCTGTGAGGGGCGATGGGGGTATGTGGCGAAGGACGGCCGAGGGACGTGAGAGAACGGCGCGATGCCGGTGGTGCGATTACTAATGAGCAGCACCTGTGAAGCACACCGGTCTCGCGTCTCTCTTGGAGGAGCGGAAGCATAAAGGAGGAGCGACGACATTGATGATCGAGAGAGGAACAGGCCTGTGTTTTAGTTGTGTTTGCATTTGTGTATTTGTATTTTATTTTGGGTAGCCAGCAGTTGTTTTTGGTTTGTTTGTTTTATTTTTAATAAAGTATTTTTGATTATTTGCCGGTTCCCTCCTCCTTCCCTGAACATTGCTACGTCGACTTTTAAAAGTTAGGAGAAAATGTTTCGCATCTGTTGTTAAAGGGTGTTTCAGACAAACTGTACAGTATTTTGAAGCAAATGCATCTATTTCTGGTTAGAACCTGCCTAATTATGGACAAATTACATTAATTTTTTTTAAGAAGTTGTAAAACACAGAGTCCGTCCAGCGGGAGTACTTCTCTATATCAGTGTCACTGTTTCTGAAACTTATTCTTGTAGAGCCCAAACACAAAATCAAGACTTTGTAAACGCGGATTATACAGACTTTTAATTATTACTATTCATCTACATCATGCTCATAATAACTGCGCATATTTTTGGGCTTATGTAGTTATACAGTATAACACATTAAAATGTTTACATTTAAATACAAGCTCAGTGTCAAGATGAATGCAATTCATTGCCATACCAGCATCAAAGTGAACTTTCTTTTTCTGCAATCATTTTTCTCTTTCCTTTTCAGGAACAGTTTGAAGAGAATATTTCTGAGCATGAAGGGTTAATTAATTTTTTACATTTACATTTATGCATTTGGCCCACACTTTTATCCAAAGCGACTTACATCAAATGCAACATATATATTATACATTTATATCAGTTCTTAATTAAACTGCTGAGCTACTAAATTCAATGGCATAGACATTTTGAAGTTAACTATATTGCCTCCTTGGGTATTGAGGTTTGTTATTGCCTCAGTAATGTGAGAACACAAGTGAACTCTACACATATCAGAAATCAAAATCAGAATCAGAATCAGAAACAGCTTTATTGCCAAGTGTGCTTGCACACACAAGGCATTTTCCTTGGTACTGAGGCTTCCAGTGCACATATACAAATACAGATACAACAAGTAATAGTAATACAAATAGTAATACAAATTCTACAAATAAAATTATAAAAAATGTGAAAATACTATAAAAAATATATGGTCACAGTTGGGTTTTGTCAGAATAACATTTACAGATAATGAACATATTTACAAGATTTTGTATAGTATGAATAAATATAAATATAAATATCACCTGGATTTTTAAGATATTGCACTAAACAGTGGGAGTATTGCACTTACAGGCATATGCCTTGGGAGGAGTGTTAACTGTTCAGAAGGGAGATGGCCTGTGGGAAGAAACTGTTCCTGTGCCGAGATGTTCTAGTGGCCACTGATCTGAGTTGCCGTCTTGATGGTAACAGTTTAAACAGGAGGTGTCCAGGGTGAGTGGAGTCTGTGATGATTTTACCTGCTCTCTTCCTCACTCTGGAAGAGTACAGGTCCTGGAGGTTTGGCAGGGGGGCACCAATAATCCTCTCCGCAGTCCGGACTGTCCGTTGTAGTCTCCTGATGTCTGATTTGGTAGCTGAACCAAACCAGACAGTGATGGAAGTGCATAAAACAGACTCAATAACGGCTGAGTAGAACTGAATCAGCAGCTCCTGTGGCAAGTTGAACTTCCTCAGCTGGCGAAGGAAGTGCAGTCTCTGCTCGGCCTTTTTTACAGTGGAGTCAATGTGATTGTCCCACTTCAGGTCCTGAGAGATTATAGTGCCCAGGAACCTGAATGACTCCACTGCTTCCACAGTGCTGTTCATGATGGTGAGTGGGGGGAGTGCTGGGCTGTTCCTCCTGAAGTCCACGATCATCTCCACAGTTTTGAGCGTGTTCAGCTCAAGGTTGTTATAACTGCACAAGACAGCCAGCTGTTCAACCTCCAGTCTGTAAGCAGACTCGTCACCATTTTGGATGAGACCGATGACAGTGGTGTCGTCTGCAAATTTCAGGGTCTTTAGAAGTGCTGTCATTAGTGTACAGGGAGAAGAGCAGTGGGGAGAGAACGCACCCTTGGGGAGCGCCAGTGCTGATTGTCAGTGTCTTCGATGTGTGTTTCCCCAGTCTCACTCGCTGCTGCCGGTCAGTCAGGGAGCTGGTGATTCACTGACAGATCGAGGATGGCATGGAGAGCTGGGTCAGTTTGGCTGTGAGAAGACCAGGCATGATGGTATTGAAGGCCAAACTGAAGTCCACAAAGAGGATCCTTGCATAAGTCCCAGGTCTGTCGAGATAAACATACTCTGTTAGAGTAACTCTAACAGAGTATATGTTTATATACTCTGTTTATATATGTTTGTATACTCTGTTAGATATCAGAGTATCTGATATCTAACAGTATCTGATATTAGTTAATATCAGGCCTGAACTCTAACAGAGTATGTTTCTTGCTTAAGGCTCAGGCTGCTACCTGAAATGTTCAATCCTCCACAAGGAGTGATCCATGATCCTTTACCATGGTGCCCTTGAGCAAGGTACACAACCCCAGGTTCCTCGCCTCCGGGGAATTGAGCCTGTAATAAGTTCATGGCAGCATTTGCCAGCTTTTTTGGTAAGAAGCTCCACCTGCCCTGATTGTGTAGTGCTGTAGTCACCATGACATGGAAGATGCGCTAGTCTTTTCTTCCTTATTGTGCCGTATATCCGAGTGGAACGGCGTCTGGAATGAGAACACATGTGGGCGGGGCTTGATTTTGTCCATGTGGGAATTGATTGGCTGGTTGAATGGTTGTGGTTTGCTATTGGTGGATCTCATGTGAGTGACAGGTTGCCCCGCCCTGTGATTTCCTGTAGCTCAAACAGTAGAGCGTTGGCGCTTGCAACGCCAAGGTCATGGGTTAAGTAGTATTGTTCATTCTTAGTTCATGTTAACTAAGGTAGTTAACTAATGTTAACTAATGACCCTTATTGTAAAGTGATACTGATTTAGTGATGTCAAGTAAAGCATTTGTTCTCCTTTTATCTAATATAAATGAATGTACATACTATTTCAAATAGTAAGGTAAAATCAAAAGTATTATTTCACAAAAATTATGGCATTTTGATTTATGAACATTAAGCTTTCTTGGATTTTAGCAACCTCAACTTGCCATGCCATCCTGATAAAATCATCTTAAATGAGACTTTAGAGCATCTTTTCTGTTATATAATTTCCTGTTTTTTAGTTATATTACACACAAAAAAAGTATGTCCTAAAAAAAACGAAATTACTTTTTATACTGACTAATTGCAGGTATTTGTTTCCTTGTTGAATGCATTACACAAGTGAGTCGTATTCTGACAGACCAACTAATGCAGATATCAGATAATTGAGTTTGTTTTCCAGTCTCATTGGGTTATTTGTGAGGGAACTGGGCTGAGAGTGAAGAAAGACTTCATTGTGTCAGCTCTTTAGGGTGCTCAAAGTGTGGTGAACGATGCAGCCATCTTGCTGTTCTTGCGCTTTCCTTCACTCGGGTTCAAACTGCTGATGGTTGTTTCCACACCTGGAGACTTCGACTTAAAATTGAATTCAGCAATCTAGAGGCAATTATAGACAATTGTATTTTCCACTGGGTTCCCAACATCCAAGATGAAAATATCTGGTTTTGTTGAGGTGGGCATGCCTTTGCTGATTGGCTTAGTGGACGATTTCCTCAAGATGATACTTACATATATATATATTTCAAATCAAGGTTTTCCAAAGTTTGTTGGTGAACTCTGCCCTGCAAAATTCATATCCTGGCAAGATGAGCAATGCAAAATTGATATTTTACGACTGTTACAGTGTCTGTACAAAATTATGCATGCTCAAAGTCTAGGACGTTGTCTTGTGCCGGTTTGTTTGTGATTTCTGAGGATGAGAGCAAGTCACACAACCTGTCCATGTCAGCATCTGAAATTAAATAGTGTGATGTTTGATTGGATACACAGCTTTTGATGTCAACCACAAATTATATAAGAATGGTTTTCTCGTCCCGTGAGAGTTGCTGTTCAAACATGGTGAAATGCACTGTTAAAATATAAATATGGGTGATAGTTATTAACACTTATTTTATTATTAGCATCTAATTTTGTCTCCCTATGAGAACAGGTGTGTGATCCATTTTAGACCCACTGCTGAGATCTGGCGTTCACTGCAAAAATGCTTTATTTATTTTTGTCTTGTTTTCAGTCCAAATATCTAAACATTCTTAAATCAAGATGCATTTACTAGATGAGTAAAATGCCATAAGATGTTTTGTTTTCTGGGGAAATAAATCAAAATTAAGTGATTTGTTGCTTTAAAAAATAAAATATCTACCAATGGGGTAAGAAAAATAATCTTAATTCAAACCGAAACAAGATTATTTTTCTTACCCCATTGGAAGATAATTTAGCTTGTTTTAAGCAAAAACACACTTGATTTTGATTTATTTCTCCAGAAACGAGACACAAAATCATATGGCATTTTACTACTTTGGTAACTGCATCTTAATTTAAGAATTGTTTGATTTTTGAAAAAGAATTTGTTGCAGTGTTTCAAACCGATTTTGTCAAAATAACAAAACAGCAATATCCTATGATTGTCCAACAAATGGATGGCTAAAAATGTTCCTGGGCACCTGTTCTCCGATTCCCTGTGAAAAAAAGAGGACCTAATGAAGACTTTTCAGACACGGCGCCAACATCAACAACTATCCCCACTCATGTCAACAACATACAACCATCAAGCCGAAAACAGATGGTATGCAATCAGGACCCTTTTACTTCATTCTAGTGCACCTTTCCAGAGCTGTGGAAGCACACAATGACCTTGATAATAGTCCTATTCTATCTCTGTCAAAACGTCGGATGACTTAACCAGCATTCACTCTGACTGAACCAGAACCAGCGACCCGTTCTTATTGATCACAGTTCATCAGCTGCCGAACACCATTGATCCCTCCCCAGTCACTTCACATTGATTCCTGCAAGGACACGTCACTGAGCTCAGATACACTTTATTAGAGGTGCAATCATTGCTCCGACTTGATTTGGGTTCCCTGCTGTTTCTGCTCTCTTATTCCTGCCAGCACTGCACGGATGAACTATCGCGGTTCAATACAAGTCTTCATTGATATCAGCGCGATCAAGGTGTTGTTTCGTGGACTTTGCCTTCTCACAATAGGATTTTTAATTCACGTTTCTTCTACACACTCCCTACATGTGACCTTATTTTTTTTTTTATCTGGATCCTTTCAGCAGACATGCTGTTAAGAGCAGACTACTATATATCCATTATTAATCATCAGAATACATAGATAATGGATCCTACTTTATATTAGGTGTCTTTATATATACACTGACATTTAAAGCAATCATTTGATACAATACACCTATTGTGTACATCCATGTTTTTACATTGTACTTATATTAAACAAAACAAAAAACCTGGATGTAATTACATCTAAAATTACACTATTGACCTTCATTTACCCCTTAACCCAGCCTTAAACCTACATATACCACCGGACCTGTGCCGAACCTTACCCGTATCCCATCTGAACAGCAGCGAACAGTGAACAGTAACAGTGTACACGATTATTATTATTTTTTATTTAAGTGCTTAGTAGTTAAAAATACCTAATATAAAGTGTGACCAGGTAATGTGTCCATCAGTGAAGAAAAACACACCGTTTTCCCTCTCATAATACAGTAGTCCAACTCTGACTCCTGCACTCTTCTGTTTACAAGAAAAGACTATTTCAGTCTTTCTACTTCCAAATTTCATGTTTTCATGTTTTATAGAGTAATGAGTGGATGCTGAAATTATATTTCCGATGGATCTACAGAAATAGGCAGCTTTCATATTTGTGAATAGGAATGGATGTTGAAAGGTCATGCATTCAATATACCATATTCCAAATTATTGCTCATTGAAGGCTCCTGAAAAAAACAAAACAAAGGAAAACTTGCTGGAATGCAAACTTGATCAGCTACTTGATTGTGCATTTAATATTAATAAATAGTAGGTACAAATATTTTAAAAAAAGGATAAACAAAAAAATAAAATAATAATAGCATAACGAATAATCATAGCATATTTAATGTAATAATCAATAATAATAATAACAATTCATTTCAGCACCAATTCCAGCTGATAAATGTAATTTAATTAATTCACTAATTAGTCGGTTATTTAAATATTTACATATCATTAACTGAGAGGGCTGGACGTTGGGATCCCAGCAGGCAAAAGTTTTACCACACATCCCTTCAGATTTTATAGCATAATTCAGAATAACATTAGCTGTTGTAATTTCTGCTATGTTGTTCTCGGTGGGATTTTAAGAGCCAAAGTTATGAGCTTTTATATGAAGCAATATCTCTTCATCCATTTTTAATTCCTTCATGCATTGTACAAAAGGCTCCATTAGGATTCATTTACAGCCTATTAATGATTAGTTTCTCACAGGCACGTACACACTGACAAGCGCAAACACTGCTGTCGTTCTCACACTAATGCTGTGTGTAAGTGGCGTTTCGTCGACATAAAGCTCAAAACCAGTCCCTCACTGTGGAAATGACACCCAACCTTCCCGTCTAAATTTCAAAGAACCATAAATCTGTACTGACTCGTCTTTATTACAATCCTGACCGATCTGGTCATAAAATATACAGTGTATGATTTATGAGGTGGGAGAATGAGGCCCGGAGCCTGGATTTGGAAGGCATATTTTATGAACGCTGGATATGGAGGATATGATGAACTAGTGGGTCAGTAGATGAACTCTGGCAAGGACTGCATTCATAACGTGCCTCCGTCTTGTTTATCTAAAATAGAGAGACAATGATGGATCATATCAGGGTGGCACAATTCCTTTTTCTCCTACCAGTGACTACCTCCAAAAAAGCAAAAAAAGAAACACACAATATGTATTTTAAAATAATACACTATAGGCCTAAAATTAAGATTTAGTGGACGTGTTTGAATTGCATATACAGGTCCTTCTCAAAAAAATAGCATATTGTGATAAAGTTCATTATTTTCCATAATGTAATGATAAAAATTAAACTTTCATATATTTTAGATTCATTGCAAACCAACTGAAATATTTCAGGTATTTTATTGTTTTAATACTGATGATTTTGGCATACAGCTCATGAAAACCCAAAATTCCTATCTCAAAGAATTAGCATATCATGAAAAGGGTCTCTAAACGAGCTATTAGCCTAATCATCTGAATCAACTAATTAACTCTAAACACCTGCAAAAGATTCCTGAGGCTTTTAAAAACTCCCAGCCTGTTTCATTACTCAAAACCGCAATCATGGATAAGACTGGCGACCTGACTGCTGTCCAGAAGGCCATCATTGACACCCTCAAGCAAGAGGGTAAGACACAGAAAGAAATTTCTGAACAAATAGGCTGTTCCTAGAGTGCTGTATCAAGTCACCTCAGTGGGAAGTCTGTGGGAAGGAAAAAGTGTGGCAAAAAACGCTGCACAACGAGAAGAGGTGACCGGACCCTGAGGAAGATTGTGGAGAAGGACCGATTCCAGACCTTGGGGGACCTGCGGAAGCAGTGGACTGAGTCTGGAGTAGAAACATCCAGAGCCACCGTGCACAGGCGTGTGCAGGAAATGGGCTACAGGTGCCGCATTCCCCAGGTCAAGACACTTTTGAACCAGAAACAGCGGCAGAAGCGCCTGACCTGGGCTACAGAGAAGCAGCACTGGACTGTTGCTCAGTGGTCCAAAGTACTTTTTTCGGATGAAAGCAAATTTTGCATGTCATTCGGAAATCAAGGTGCCAGAGTCTGGAGGAAGACTGGGGAGAAGGAAATGCCAAAATGCCTGAAGTCCAGTGCTGCTTCTCTGTAGCCCAGGTCAGGCGCTTCTGCCGCTGTTTCTGTTGAAACACGCTGTAACTGTGTTAATCCATATGGCTGGAAACTGTTTATACAATTCAAATGCATTCATTTAGCCTAAATATTTTTTGAGTGTTTCACAATCTCCAATGTTTGTAAAGTAACACTATCCAGGTCTGAGAATGATCTTTTGCTTCTCTCATCTCACTGAGATCCTATAAACGTAATGTGAATGTGAGTGTGGTGGCAGCAAAAAGTCATGTGATCATCATGACGCCTGCGGCCTTTAATGAGGATTTGACTAATGGTGTGAAAATAAGGTTACTATTAATAACGAATAGCAGTAACTAGTAATAAAGGACTCTCTAATGGGATGAAATTGCAGGATTCAAAGGCCCTGAACAGACAGGGGGCAGTCGAATGCTTTTCCTTTCTGATTTTGTGATTTAAATGACCACTTCACACAAGTAAGCTAAAACGAAAACTAGATGAGAGATTATCGAGTGTGTGTGGGGCCGCTTAAAGTTACTGTGAAATTAAAATTGACAAATATTTTATTTTATTTTATTTTTATGTAATATTGCAGTGTTTATTATATGATTAATCCTTGTATATTATTATTTTATTTTTAAATTCATGTGCCCTCTTCCCCTCATTTATTATGATGTGTATGAGTGCAAAGGCGGGACAATTATCAGCAACCTGTCACTCAGTTCATTTGAGTTTTTATTTTTATTTACTTCCAGTTAATAATTTTAGAGCTTCAACTTATTGCAAATGCAACATTTCTAGTTTTCATCTAGTTCAAGTTTTTTAACTTATAATTATATTTTCTTTCTGCTTTATTTGAATGGTCACACTTTAGTTTATTGTCCAATTCTCACTATTAAGTATGACGTTTGCCTCAATAAACCTTTATTACTGCTTATTATTAGTTAGTAAGGTAGTTGCTAAATTTAGGTATTGGATAGGATTAAGGGATGTAGAATATGTTTTTTTTTATTTTATAAAAAAAACACAGGCTTTTTAATAAATAAACAAGTGATCAATTTATGGTAAGCAAATGTGAAAAAAAAAAATCATACGTTGACATTTAAATTACAAAATTGTTTGTGAAAGTCCAACAAAGTTAAATGTGGCAAAATAAATATATAAATAAATACTCAAACCTGAAAAGTTGTTTGTCTCCCTGTTTTCATTTCATTATCGTTGTACACATTTAGTGGCTTAGTTGTAACACTGTGCTACAACTAACCCTGCTTTGTAAAACATATTTTAAGCCTAGCTAACAGCTGCTAGGAGTTGCTGATATGTTTCAAAATGGTGCTATGTTTTAGCCAACAAGACTAAGTGATTAAGGTATTATAATGTTAGATTTGGTGACGTACACACCCAACTCAGAAACCGAAAAAAAAAAACTTATGATGAAAAAATTTACTTGCATGGAGTCAAAACACTCTTTGTCCAGAATCTTTACGAAATCTTATCAAAACTTTCCACAGATCCGCGGGAGAGCGAGAGAAAAAGAGTGGAAACACAAAACCTGCACAGATCTGCTTGACCCTGACTAACTCTATAAAAGGTCCGTGCTACATTTAACCCCGGGTTAGGTTGTGGCCCGTGCTCCTCTACTACTTCCAGCAAGATTCTGGTGTGCATATGATACTATATAGAATATACTTTTTTCAAAATAATATATATATATTATGAGTAGGTAAGTGACTTATATGCCGCTGTTGTTTTGACTTGTTGAATAAATTGTTTTTAAATAACGCTACAAAAGTTTAGCAATGCTGACATTAGACATAACTGTTGCTATTCATATCAGATAACAGTGGATATACCTTGCCAAGGCTATTTATGCAAATAGTCCAAAGTATAGGAGTTAGAGATTGCACAGCAAACGTGATGCTATGCAAACTATGTTGATTCATGTTGTATTACTGGCAAACTCTTAGTTGATTGTGGTTTCAAACCACTGCATATAGTAGTAGTCAAGCCTGGATTACCCAATGGGCATTATGGGCATTATGGGCACGTGCCCAGGGGCCCATGCGCACTAAAAACTTATTTTTTTACATTTCCGATAACAGAGCATATATTTGGCCAAAATATTTGGCTTTTTAGCAAAAAGACGCGTGCCACTATCACTCAAAAAAATGATTCAAGCCCTTCTTAGAGGTGACACATTTAAATCTAATTTGCTTTATTTAAATAAATCTATTTAAGATCATATGTGTAAATATATTTAATTGGTTTAACTAAAAAATTATTAATAGCTCCACTCAAAAAAAATATTCATTGGATGAACCCAATTAAGTTGTGGGCAGGATTTCCATCCAATAAATATATGTAGCCCCAACTCAATCTGAGTACATCCATTCAACAGAATGTAAATCAGTTAGCCTAACTCATTTGTAATAAATAGATGCAAAAGAATATAAACGAGAGAGGCTAGCTTATTTTTAACAAATACTTATCACTAACCAGAATGACTTTATTTCTGTCAGGCGTCTACAAATGTTTTATTGAGAATTAACAGGGGTTTAACTCTATGTTTTCCATTTGAAGTCACCATAACAGTGATCAATGATTCCATTAGTTGGGCTCTTAACTCTTATTATATCTATTGTCTTTTTTTGCTGCTGTGACAGTGTGTTTGTTAAACACATTTGGAGCAGCAAAGAAAGCTAAAGTGAAATGAGATCAGCTGATGATGGTTAATGGTTGATGGTTTTATAATCATCATGAACCAGACTGATTCACTGAGGTATTTTAATCTAACAATTATGTTTTTTTCACAACAAACCTTGTTACTGCAGCATGAGATCAAGCATTATTATAACAATAAGTTTGAAAACTTTAACGAACATGAGCACAAAAAATCAGTTTCTGATGACACACACAGACATCAACAATCAGCGTATGAATCTCAACAATGGTGACAATCACAAATATTTAGATAAGCAGATTAATTCAGAACATCACTGAAAAGCTACTAATTCACAACAAACACAACAGCAAAAAATAAAAGCAAATATTTAGAATCAAACAAAATTATAGGACAGTTCAGCTGCATAATTTATTCATGTTGCAATGCATGCTGTGAGTTTTGTACTATGGTGGTACCCAACATGCATTGCAGCAAAGTACTTTTGATTGTCACCATTGTTGAGATTCATACGCTGATTGTTGATGTCTGTGTGTGTCATCAGAAACAGACTTTTTGTGCTCATGTTCGTTAAAGTCTTCAAACTTAGTGTTATAATATTCCTTGATCTCATGCTGCAGTAACACAAGGTATGTGTTGTGAAAAAAAACGTGAAAACATAATGGTTAGATTATAAAAACCTCAGTAAATCATTCTGTTTCATAATGATTATAAAACCATCAACAGGTAACCATCATCAGCTGATCTCATTTCACTTTAGCTTACTTTGCTGCTCCAAATGTGTTTAACAAACACACTGTCACAGCAGCCTAAAAAGACAATAGATATAATAAGAGTTAAGAGCCCAACTAATGGAAACACTAATCACTGTTATGGTAACTTTAAATGGAAAACATAGTTATAAACCCCTGTTAATTTTCAATAAAACTTTTGTAGACATCTGACAGAAATAAAGTCAGTCTGGTTAGTAATAAGTATTTGATAGAAATAAGTTAATCAAGTCACTCATTTATATTCTTTTGCATCTATTTGATACAAATGAGTTAGGTTAACTAATTTACATTCTGTTGAATGGATGTACTCAGTTTGAGTTGGGGCGTAGGGCGTGAGGAGCTTGAAAGCAGCTTTTGACGCGTTCGGCACGAGTTCGAATCCGCCTTTTGCCGAATTCGCTCTTCTCCCTTTTCACAACACATACGAGATGTAAAACTTATAGCCTAACATAAAGGTCTCTAGCGGTACATTTTGCCAACGAACTAAAATCAAAACCATATCATATAAAATTGATATGGCTTTGTGCCTTTATAAAACAGCACAAGACTTTGATTAATTAGCCTACATAGGCATTCTGTTTAAAGAGAAGTCACATGATCAGCATGGAGATCTGATGTTTTCTCCAGAATAAAAGCTCAAGGGCTTATTTCTTGCAAGTGAAGAAACTAGGACAGAATAATTGTAATTTTCCTATACTATAGTGTAATGTAAAATATACTTTTGAAATATTCATTTTCATTTATACAGTACATTTATAGGCTATATGGATTTTATGTCATAGGAATAATTATATAAATCATTATTACATTATAATAATAATTGTTTGGTATCCTAAAACACCAGTGATAATGTAATGTAGAATGAGACTCTATAGTTAAAAAAGATGTTTGAGCCCTCTTTAATGTCCAGGTACAAGTCAATGCTTTTTCTTTGTTCTTTGTGCACAGTTCATGGGTTGAAGCTCTTAATTTTTAGCTCTTAAAGTGCACCAGATTGATGTATTTTTGATGCATGTACAACATTTTCTTGTGACCCCCCTACCCCCCTAGGGACAGAGGTCCACCCAACATAGTTTTACAAAATCCTATGGGAAAGAATGATCTTTAATGAACTTTACTCCAGCATTGTGCAACAAAGTTCCTTTTAAGTCAGTAAAACTGTTAATTAAAATTATTAATTGTAAATAATCCAGCCCTGGTAGTAGTCTGACCTTCTTTATGTATAAATTTGACATAAACATTCATATATAATACATATATGAGTCTTCTACACAACGATGTATAATGCATTAGTGTGTTTTCTCCATGCTTTGTTAATTAAGAAATTAAACCTGCTGAAATTCAGCAAAACAGCTCCCAGCTGAAGGATATGAAATGGCGGCTTCTGGAACAAAACACAATTAGTCTGTGTGAAAAGATAACGTGTGAGTCTCTCAGACCTGGCTGGAGTCACAATCAGTTTAGCAGTCGGTAACTCTGTAAGCCGCGGGTCTGATGCGTATAGTGTTCCAGTGATGGCTACACTTCTTCCTTGCTTGGCTTCGTGTTCTTGCTCTCAGGAAAACATATGTGGAGTTGGGCTAGTTCTTCAGTGATTTGTGGAGAAGTGTGAGGGCATCTCAGATGAAAAGTCACCAGAGCAGAAAATGTTGCTGATGTTGTATTTTGGACGTGGGCTACACAACCTATGTTACACAAGGTCACCTACACCCGGCCAGGCTCCGGCTGATCCCCGACGTCCAGTCCCCGATCTTTAGAGGAGCGTGAAGTGCACGCGGGGACCATTAATCAAACATTAGCAGAGCCTTTGTCTGGAATGAGGCCAAATCGCAGGCGATTATTTGTGTTTGGAGGTTTCTGGAGGCGTTAAGGGACCTTTGCCTTCATTCAGATGCTGAATAAGCTTAAACGACTGTTCCCTCTTTATATGTTTCAGTTCTTCTATCTTTCTAACGGCATCTGTGATTAGATAATGTAAAATACTAGTGTCCAGATTGAAGTTTGTTTGAATTGGGCATTTGGGAGGATAATATTAATATATAATATATCCCATTTATGGCTTATATTTTTGGATGACTTTTTGTTGTCAGGATAGACTAGCTTGCCATATAGTGTTAAAACTATATATTTATTAATTTCACATTTATTTGGGTTTTAGTTTTAGTAATACTAGTATTTCAACTTTTTTTTTTAAACATTTTTATTTGTTACTTGCCAAGATATATATATATATATATATATATATATATATATATATATAGGCAGAGTAACCTCTCTTCTGATTGGATATTGATGCAATCATTGGTTGTTAACATACATTACTGTTCAAAAGTTTGAGTCAGTTTTTTTATATATATATAAAGACATTAATACTTTTCTTCAGTAAGGACACAACAAATTTAACAAAACAGACAGTAAAGACATTTACAAAAAAAATATATTTCAAATCAATGCTGTTCGTTTTGAACTTTATACTCAGAGAATCCTGAAAAAAAAAAAAAAGTATCATGGCTTCCACAAAAATATGAATCAGCAAAAACATTTCCAAAATGTTTCACGAGCATCATATCATCATATAATAATGATTTGTGAAGGATCATGTGACACTGAAGACTGGAGTAATGATGCTATTACTGATGAAGTATATTACAATAGAAAGCAGTTACTTAAAATTGCAATAATATTTCACAATATTACTGCTTTTACTGTGTTTTAAAACAAGCAGCCTTGGTGAGCAGAAAAGACTTCTTTCAACTTTTGAATATTTATCACTATAAAACTATTTAAAAAAAAGGAATGGGTGAGTAGTTTTGGTCTCTGGTCCCTCAGCTGAGACACATTTGAGTCACTCAGTCACTACATGTTACTTTGCAAGTCCATCACCATTAATTATTAGTGTAGTGACTTTAGAACAGAGGTTTCCTCAAAGTTACGATGTTCTGGGTCGCACACTGATCAGATTTTGCACGTTTTGAAGCGAGAGCCTGAAGCAGCAGGGGAACGTTCATGTCAAGATTATCAGGGTTTGCTTCCTCGTGTCGACATCTTCAGCTTTAGGCAATCCTATTACCAAACTACCTCACCAACTCCACGAGTTTTATCTTCACACACAGCTGTTCCCGAGGCAAAGGCCTGGGCTGTATTTGAACAGGCCGAGCTTTCCTTCAAGGCAACTGAGTCAAATCCTTTCTCTCTCTCTCTCTCTCTCTTTTTTTTTTTTTTTTTTTTTTGCAGTGCACCTGTTTTTCATGAGAGGAAAATATTTTTGCATGACTCTCATGGTGTGTTTGTTGTTGGAGATGTTGAGAAGGCTTTCTGCTGCTCATTTTTACATGTCAAAGACTTTCACATAATGAGCGCTGCAGAAGCAAACTCGAAGCTGCTGTCGAATGAACACGCGATCGCATGGGTGAATGTGTTCATGAGGTCGACCACTGATGCTGGTACTGAGAGACTGCATGAAAGGAACTAAATACTCACATGGTGTTTGCTGTTTAGTGAACCTACACAATAGTAACTCAGAGGACGGTTTACGGATCACACGAAGAAAAGTCCATAAAAATAGCACCAATGTAGGCCTACTGTGGTAATATGAAGGAAATTTACAAGGCAGCATTTTTAATGTTTGTTTAGGTTTTTTTTTTAGTTTTTTTTTTTTTTTTTTAACTAATGTTGATATGTATCTGGGATGCTCTATATTATTTTCTATATTTGTTTTAACTTAATGCATTAAAAATAGTGAGACTTAGGCAAAAAATATCATATGTTTATATATATGTTTATATATCAGTTTATATATCAGTTCAACATATATATATGTTTTGAATGAGATCTCATTTGGGAGTTTTTTTAAGTGCAGGAATATTACCTGTTTCACATACATTAATGGTCAAAAGTGATGTCTGGAGGAGATATTTGTTTTTAATGACCCTACAAGTTCAATTAAATCATCAAAACATGAGGAACAAAAACAATGTATAAAAAAGTATACACTGACTACAACATAATCAGTTATTAATATTCTGTTGGTTCTCTCTTGTTTTTGCATGTGTTCATAATTTCTTTGTGTAACTGCCTGGCCAGAAATAATGTTGCCACAATTTGTCATTATCACAAATAAAACAATCGACTACAAGCACAACTACAGAATATGCTTACACAATCTTTAACATATTTGAATGACATGTGGGTAAAGGGTGAAGATGTACATTTTCCTAGACCGCACATCACTGACTGTCAGACTGACACAAAGCCTACATCACACTAAAGTTCATTAGTCTGTTTATGTTAAAGCTGTAATCGAAATGGATGGAAATTTGATATGCAACTCAAATACATTTTATATTTAGGCCTAGTGTGTGTTTGAACAGGACATAATCAGCTCACCGGGATTTCTGCATGTAAAGATGTGAGTGTTTGCAGTGTATCTTCCTGTAGGGGGCAGCAGAGATTCACACAAACAGAGCAAAGCTGCAGAAACCCCAGCTGTGTGTGTGAGTGTGTGTGTGCGTGCGTGTGTGTGTATGTGTGTGTGTGTGTGTGTCTGCAAATGTCTGACCGCATCCAGCAGGCACACGCTGGGCCAGGAGGGGACGAAACTTTGATGCTGGCAAACACAAGCTCAGCTGTGCACACAACGAACACACTCCTCCATTATTTGTTTAATTTCTGCTGAGAATGCCAACTAATTATCAAAGAATTGAGCAGCTCTGAGATTCGGGAGGCATTAGGCTATTATTTCAAATAAAGGCCTGCTTGTGTCTTGCGCTGCTTTTGTCTTTGTTCTGTGGATTATTGTGTAGTTTGTACTCCGGACACATCGCTGTCCTCCTGTAAAAATAGAGTCTGGCCTGCTGGGCTGCAATCATTAAACAAATCACTCTGTTTGCCTAAAATTAACTTTGAGAAACATGGGTGGCCGTGGACGGACCTCCGTGCCAAGAACACAGTCACTTTGCTAGGTTTAATTTGCCTGAGGGTCGCATGAGGATTTAGTTTGTTCTTTGTTGGGACATTTCTGTCGCACGGGCCGCTAATGAGGGACAGTGGGAGAGTGTGTGTGTGCTTTCATCCCATCATTACAATATGGGGCAGAAACAACTCTTTTTGGCATGGACTTGAGTGAACGTTGATTTATTTTTGGGTCCATCTCTTGTCCAGGTGTTTTTTTCATGCTAAACTTAAAAAAAAATAAAAAAATTATGACCATTGATATTCATTGACCATTACTTCTTTCTCAGTAATGAATTTTCTGCATCATTACTCCAGTCGTCAGTGTCACATGATCCTTCCGAAATCAGTATGATATGATAATAAACATTTCTTATTATTATCAATGTTGAAAACAGTTGTGCTGCTTCATATTTGTGTATGTGTGTGTGTGTGTGTGTGTGTGTGTGTGTGTGTGTGCATGCGTGTGTGTGTGTGTGTGTGTGTGTGTGTGTGTGTGTGTGTGTGTGTGTGTGTGTGTGTGTGTGTGTGTGTGTGTGTGTGTGTGTGTGTGTGTGTGTGTGTTGATTGTGTCTGCAAAATATAGTTTAATAAAGAACAAATACATATATATATTTACAGGTTTTGTGAGATTATTATTATTATTAGTGGTGATTCTCATTATTATTCAAAATGAAAATGATTATTTCACCAAAATCAGCTTATAGTTTCCAATATGACAGGTTTTGTGAGATTCACCCTCACATTATGTGGTAAACATACATTCCTATATCATAATGACACTGAATGAATGTGGCCCCTGAGCAGGACTACAAACACGTCACACATACAGTATCTTGCTAGAAAGATGCTTGTAAAAGAAGAAAACAGAAATTGAACAAAATTTTCAGACATAACGTTCCTCTGCTTGTCAAGCATGATTTCTGGTTTGTTTCATCTTCAATACATCAGTACACACTCGCAATTAGAGGAACGGCAGAATCCGCACAACAGTATTTACTTATTTATGTATTTCAAAGAGTTGATATAGCAGAAGACATCTCTCGCTGAGCATTAGTGGCAGGACACATTAGCACAGATCCAGCGCACAGGCTTTCAGACTGGAGAAGAGAAGTACACAGTACTTATACATGTGTGTCTCTGATTCACATTACAGCATGAAGCATGTCTGATGGGGATGCATGTACAAATATATTGACCATATATTGAACATTTATGTGATCCAGTAATTTGTGTCCATCAAATGCTTTACATTTTTGTAGAAACAATGAACTTTCTTTTTTTCAGGATTCTTTAATGAAGAGAGAGTTCAAAAAAATATAAATCTGTTGTAATATTACACATTGTCACTTTTGATCAATTTAATGTGCTTCCTTGCTAAACAAACATATATATATATATATATATATATATATATATATATATATATATATATATGTTTGTTTATGACAGTTGTACAGTAAAAACAGTAAAGTTGTACAGTTGTACAGTATTGTACAGTAAAAACAATATGACAGTTTTTACTGTATTTTTGATCAAATAAATGCAGCCTTTGATATCAAATACATATATTTTAATAAATCACACTGACCCCAAACCTTTGAATGGAGATGTAAATCTGTCACTTAAGACATTGAGGAAATGAAGTAAATACTACAGAAAAAATAAAACAGTAATTTACATGAAAAAAGTTAGTTCAGGCAAGAATAAAAAAAAGTAAATTCTATATTACTACTCAATGCAATTATGTATAAATGAAAGCGTAAATATCAACTTTTATAAAAACAAGTCAAATTACTCAACTTTTTCTAATACTGGTGTTCCCATCATGCACTGGGCCTTGAATAATTAATGAGGTCGATTTTTCACTGTTTTCCGGCTATATTTACACTGTTTGATCATTGCTTTTGTTGTTAGGATTAGTAACTTGCCATTTTGTCATATTTGGAGTTAATTTTCTATTCAAAATGACACATTCAAACACAAAAATGATCCATCAAATGTTACCATCATTGTGTATTATCTACCAAGTATTGAGGATCTGTGCGTTCACATGAAGCTTGATTTAAAAAATGTAAATACAGAGTATCACACAAAATCTATTGTGTTAATTAATTAGATGTTTCAATGTAAAGCATGTACTTTAAAACTGTGGTTTAATTCAATGTTATATTGTTTGAGTGAAATGTATTGCAAAGGAAACTTAAACTAAATAGATATTACTCAACATTTTACTAGCCAAGTCAAAATGACGTGTTTTCTTTGTTACACTCATTTAGGTTAGTTAAGTAGACTTAACTTAATTCCATATGTGAAATTTACTTAAAAAAATATGCGTGAAATTTACTTAAAAAATATTGGTGCAAAATTTTGCCAAAGAAAAGTTAAGTAATTTTGACTTATTGTTTGTCCACTGATGATGTCAGTCAGGTTGTAACTGGACGGTTCTGGGTTTATGCTGCTAGTGAATGCAGGACTATCTTCTTTTAATGAATGGGCAGTGTAGTGAAGATGTTCCTCAGCAGAGCTGTGTGATAATGCAGGATTCACACACCCTCCGGTCTTCATTATTCTCCAGAAACTTCTGCTGTGTGTAATGTGCCGGGGAAATGCATGACGGAAGTGCACAGAATCACTTACAGCCGGCATGAGGCACATCAGTCGAATACAGAGGATATGCCTTAATGTACATTTCTTGCACAGAGTGACGCGACTCATTCTTGGAAATCCGAGCTGCGCGATGTTCATTACCTATTTCATAGCCTTTATATTTGAGCTTTATCTTCACCCAACACAGAGCTGGGTTTGTGGGATACGCTTTAGAAGAAGCAGCTTGAGCTTAAGAAGAGAAAAGCAGAGGTGGGCGCCGGACTCGTTATTTAATTAAAACCTGTCAGAGTTGGAAAGAATTGCTTTATTTATTTATTTTGTCTGAAATAGTCGAACTGGCTTTGTGTTTCGGCAGTGAATCTAGAGGAAGACGGTTTTGTTCAGCTTTCCTGCCAATTCAATGAATGTAGTTGTTCATCATGAAGGCAAGCTTTAAACATTTATACGACTGTATTCACTACTGACAGTCCTGTTTGTTTATGTTTGCTTCTAATATTTTGTATTTATTTATTTATTTACTGTGTGTGTATTTATTGTTTCAACGAAACGTATTCACAGTGATTTTGATGGAAGTGGAGGAAGGTATTGACCCCCTATGTATTCATATATGTTCGCAGTATGTACAGATGTACATTGTGATGTTTATAGATTTAATGTACACCTGACATCCATAAGCAATCTTTAATAAACATTTAATGTACGCTACCGTTTAAAAGTTTGGAGTCGTAGGATTTTTTAATGTTTTTGAGAGAAGTCTCTTTTGCTCTCCAAGGCTGCATTTGTCTGATCAAACGTACAGTAAATCAATGTGGCTTAACCAGAATTTAAAGTCTGAGCAATCGGTTTTCAAAGCAAGTAGAAACAAGATCCAAAACTCAAACCACATGTCAAGGTAAGCAGAAACTCGTGACCACAGCGCTCTTATAGTGTAAATGCAAGTGTGTCTTGATGCACTCCAGAAGCACAGTCTACTTCAATCTGATTATTTTGCCAGAAGAAAAGCAAAAACCATCCATTCATGCACAGAGTTCGAATAGCTGATAAGAATTTAAATATATTCATTATACCTGATATTAACATTTTGTGATACAGATCATGTCAGCTTTTTTCAATCACTTGTCACAAAGTCTTGATGTTGTTTTCAGGCTCTACTAGAACAGGTTTTCCTGCTTGAATGTTGATTATTTTCCTCATATTCTCCATTGTTGCGGCTCCTCTCTTCCCAGTCTGTCAGTAACGCTCTGTTTACTTCCTGTCTCTATGAAGCCCCTCCTTCTGAAAAGCACACTGTGCTCTGATTGGTCGGCTGGATCAGTGTGTTGTGATTGGTCGAGGGCTTCGAGTGTGTTTGGTAAATGTCCCATCCCTTACCATAACCGCCAGTTTAACACACTACTAACTAACTCAACCAGGCCCCGCCCCTTAATTCTGCGTATTAATTATTCAAATGAGGAATATTGTGACGTGTTCGTTCCCGGAAGAAGCTCAAGACTACAATGGAGGCGTTTCAGGAGTTCAGAAACACTGACACTCATATAGAGAAGAACTCCCGCTGGAGGGACTTTGTGCTTTTGAACTTTGCAGAGTTTTTTTCATGCTCAAACAGCAACATTACACACTAAAGAAAGATGAACATGTAAAAAGCATAATGATGCGAACTCTTCTCGCAAGGGCACATTCATGGTGAAATTAAAATTCAAGTATAACTGAGAGCAACAGTGCATCCTGACATACAGCATGAAATCAGAGACTCTCTCTTCCACAAAATCCAATCTCAAGTGATCACAGGAGATGCACGTTAATGCCAGGTTTAAATAGGATTGTATTTTAAATGCACACTTCCAAACTCTCCAACTCTTTCCGTTTCTGAGATCAATCCTCTCAAAACGAGGCTGCCGGGTTTTCTCTCCAGGATTGGCAGGCTTTGATTTCTAACAGCACAGAAACTATTGGCCATCATCTCCAGGGACCGAGTCTTCCTCACTATCCCAGCTCTCCATTCAGCATCTCCACATGATGGTCACATGAAATGTGAAGTGACAGGCCGCCGGCGTCCACGCTTGCTTCTTAATATAATCCATTGCTGTCTGTGTCACATCCGTCAGTGGCGTCTGCCCGTATTGTCTGAGAGATAAGATGGTGTTCTGAAGAGTGGAAAAAATGATGCTTATTCATATCCGATTTTACCGCTTCCAAATGCATAATGCAAAATGAGACGGCGAGCCATTGCATAGAGAACTGCTCAAGAAGGAATCTCGAAACTGTTCAAATGAAGTATGAGTGCAATGGAAAGAATTCAAAAGGTATTTTCCATTGAGTCCGATACTGTTTCTGCGTGGTTCTTTCCATTATATACTGTATTTGAGTCTGATACTGCCTTGCCACCTCTGATTTACAATTTTTTGAGTCTGATGCTGTTTTGCCATTTCTGTCTTACAATTATATATTTGAGTCTGATACTGTTTTCCTACTCCTGTTTTAAGGCTGCTTTTAGCTTCGCTGCACTTATTTGTGTTGTGTTGTTATGCAGGTTTTATTTTCTTTTAATTCTGTTGTTCTGTAAAGCACTTTGGTCCGCCAGTGGCTGTTGTAAAATGTACAATATGAATAGAATGAACTTAAACTTGAATTCAAATATCCTGTGTGCAAATGACTTGCTACATTCAGAATAATGTACACAACTGCATTATATCATTGCGTAATGATCACTTATGCACCATTGTTTTGCTTAATCAACACTAGTTATGTTTCCATCCACCTATTTTTATGTGCATTTTGGGAATATGAAATCAAGTCAAGTCCCCTTTATTTATACAGCGCTTTTTACAATACAGATTGTTTCAACGCAGCTCATAACAGGAAAATAATGTTGTAATAGTATTGTTAAATATAAATTAAATGTCCCCAACTAAGCAAGCCAAAAGTTGATGATTGAGTAAAAAAGTGCCGGATAGAAATGCCAAGATGTGCATACATTTACAGAACATAATAAGATAAGAAGACATGTGCATAAACTATGTTGGAAACACATCTACTGAATAAATTCATCAATGTGCAAAAAAAAAAAAAAAACTTTGCCTCAGCGTCAGCTGTGATTGGATAACTGTGGTAACCAGTGGACCAATGGCATCGCAGCATCTCAAATGTTGGTTTGGTGTTTCTGAAACGCCGGAGTGAAAGTGTGTGATCAGAATGATTGGGTTTAATTCCCTCCAGAAGCGTCTCACACACACACACACGAGTGTATTCCCCGAACACCAGCATCCGAACGCAAGAGAACATGACAGCGTTTATTTTGTTACATCTGACGCTCTGACACACACTCGTTTATGATGGAGGGAAAAACAGACCGATTGCAGCAACTTCCATTTTTATTACAGATATTGTGCGGCAATTTCCCAGGAAGTGACGATTTTGTTCTTTTGTACACATGGAATGGAAACGCTACTTTATTTGCAAATGTTTTGTGCGATATTCCAATTTTGTGCATAAGTTACATTCGCAGTTTCACACCCAGATAGCCTTGTAAAAATGAAGTGTGCTTATTTATTTGCACTTAGTGTACTTTAAATCTTAAAAGTACATTTACAAATGTTTTACTTACAGACAGTGTTGAAGAAAGTTACTTTTAAAAGTGATGCGTTACAATATTTTGTTACTCCCTAAATAAGTATCTTGTGCCTTAGTTATCACCTGGGCTGGGCTTGCTTGTATGTTTTATAGTAATAAAAAATAATGAAATAAATAAATTGGCAAATGTAAAGGCCCTTTCTCACCATAAGTGAAATGAATAAGCCTCAGGCTGAAGGAAATGCATATTCACAGCTGTACATTAGAGGGCGCCGCTCAAACTAACCGTTCAGCTCTGCTGCTTTTCTGAACAAACTAATTAAACACAAATGTGATGTTAATCTAAAGTCATTTTTGCTTATAGGATGGTTGAATTGGATCATCAAAGGTCAGCAGCAAATACATTGGTTAAAAAAAGTGAGATTAAATACATAAAGTACATGTGTTATTTAACATTATTGCAGGTTGTGTTATATTCTGAGTTTGCATTTCACTGTTTTTATTAATTTTGTTAAATTAGTTTTTGCACATGTGTGATGAGTAAATGCATGCTCACTTTTGTCTAGATCTACAATAACTGTCATGTTCATACACAACGCCTCTAAACAGATTCACGATTCCTCTCAGCTTGAGGACAGGAGAGCTGTCAGTCAATGGGATTACAAAGTAACTAGCATCAGCAGATAACTAGCACTTATCTGAAATAGTAACTCACATATTTTGCTGTAAATGTACTAGTTCATTAAAAAAAGTCACCTGATTGCTTAAGGCACGTTATTTGTCATGCATTACCCCCAACACTGCTTACAAATATAACATAAAATAAAAGGCCACTGAAGTGTACTTAAAGAGAACCTATGCTTCTGAACACACATATATTTTAAATGTACTAAATTGAAACTTCATTTGTACTGACAAACATATAGATGCATGACATACGATTGACATGCGATATAAAGATGTATTTAAGTCCTACTTAAGTCCTATAAATTTAAATTGCATTTAAGCGTCTGAAAATATTACATTCGGTTTGCAATTTAGTGTATTTTGTAAGGTATATTGTACATGTAAAAATTATTTAAAATGTACTTTTTCACAAGGATATCAGGATTATGACGTTTAGCATGTTTAATGTCCACTAGAGGTGGACGATACTGCAAAATTCGGTATTGATACCGATACCAATACTTTCTAATTTTAAAAGCATGCACTTGAACGTACATGCACTTTCCTGTGCTAGAGCAGTGTGTCATGATGTATGACGTGAAGGCATCATTAATATGCTAAATCTGAATAAGTTTTCATGACCACTAAATATTTTGTGATTTGTGCCCTCAACTCGCCCGTAATTAGTCAGTGACTTTTACCAAACTTCCCTAATTATAGTAATGCACTATTGTACACTAGCCTACTGTTCAAAAGTTTGGGGGCTGTAAGATTTTTAATTCCCTCCTGCATTTATTTGATCAAAAATACAGTAAAAACTGTAATATTATTACAATTTAACATGGGCTATTCTGTCATTTATTCCTGTGATCAAAGCTGAATTTTTTTTTTAAATGAAAGAATTCATTTTATTATGCTGATTTGCTGCTCAAGAAACATTTCTTATTATTATCAATGTTGAAAACAGTTTAATGTTTTTGTGGAAACCAAATCATTTTGTATAAAATGTATCATGATGAACAAAGTTGAAAGAACAGCATTTATATGAAATACATTTTTTTTTTACAGTGTAAAACCCTTGACTGTCACTTTCGATCAATTTAATGCATCAATCCTTGTTGAATAAAAATATTAATTTCATTAAACAAATCTGACTGACGCCAACATTTTGAACCGTTATGTAAACTTTTAATTTGTTTATTGCGAAATAACTCCCGATTGTTTCTCTGTCATCTAAGCAAGGCTTCGTTTCCCAAACGCACTGAGACAGAAGCAGCAGCATCAAACGCTCTCTGTGATTGATTAGTTTCATCTTGTATCCAGATGACTAGGAGAAATAGTTCTACCCAACACAATTATTCACTAACATTCGCTTATTTTTAAACTTAGAAGCTTTTTTACGCACTGAATTGCGTTCCAAATTAATAAAAATGACTGGTAAAAAAAAACACATTTGGATCGATATTTTTATGTGAGGATCGATCCTTTTCGATACCACGTCAGTATCGAAAGTATCGATACTTCAGGATCGATCCGCCCACCTCTAATGTCCACCCTGCTCTTATTCCCTACAATAAACATCGATGGTGACAAGAAACTGACAAGCAATGAAAAGCAATGAAAATCCATATTACTCCAGCACACGTATTTTTATTCATTTAGTGTTAAAAATGCTTCGGCCTCACAGACATCTTCTCTACCAGCGACAGGTTGAGCATCTGTCATTCATGTCAACTTTTAACCAGCAACATGCAGAATAATTAGACAACTTTGATGTGCTTATAACAATATGTCATAAATTATTTGTGATTCGAGATGTTTTGTGTGCTGCATTTGCCCCCTGTCCACCCTACTTGCTGTATTGAGTGAAAATATTTGTGTTGTTTTTTAAAACACTAAATTATGTCATACAATGTAAAGATGTGTTTATCCAATATATGCCTAAATGCAGCACAAATCATGTATCCTGCTGCGGTTTCAGTGTGTTACATCATGTCATAAAAAACACTGATTGTCACTGTGTTGATGAAACTATATGTGTTTTAGATCCCAAAAGAGACACTTCTGTACGCACACACAGTATATAGAATTCATTGCATGTCCAGTTATGGAGGAAGGAAGTTAAATGTTACAGAATATAAAATAAAAAAGAAGAGATTAATGGTTACTCTGGTGTTGATGTGCTTGTGATCCCTTCTCTATTCGAAGCCCAGTTTGAGATCAGAACAAGAACACAGTTTGACCAATTTACTGTTTCACTTAGTTGCTATGGAAACAGGATAATGCTTTCTGAGTTATGAAAACAATTTCAACAGAACTAACGTTTGGAACCAGATTAAACGATTATATTCCTTATCAACAAACTGATCATACTGTTCAATCTTAAAATCCATGTGAAATCCATGTTGACCCAGTTGCTTTTTTAAAAGGTCGTGTTGTGTAGAATTTATCAGTGCACATTTGTTTAAAAGAAAAAAAAAATGCTGGTTTGTGAACACAATCATGTTCATACTAGATTATGAATGTTAAGCAGCTTTAATCAAACAATCCTGAAGTAGCTAATCAGGATCAGAAAAAACATGAGAACTGCTTGATTTAAACTGAATCATTTAAACATACTCGTTGAGGTAAAGTCAGTAGTAATCTTTAACCTCTGAATTGTTTAATGGATTTTTGCCCACCCACTCAGAAGAGCTGATGGCCGTCGTGTGTCCAGACGAACGGGCAGTTAATAATATGTTACTCCACGAGCAGGAGAGCAGAGCCAGCTGTTTCATCTCTATTCCCACTCCTCCTCTGTGAAGCAAACAGAATTAGGACTGTGAACATCTGCCGCATGCGGGTCTGATCCCGCTGATATTGAAACAGGCATTATCAGGTCAGGAGAACACAAAGAAAAAGTGTCTCTGAGACTCAAAGATCTTCTCCTCACATCTCTGGAACAAACATCTACAATAAATCTGGCTCACGACTAGAATTACACCTAAATCAAATGCTGAGTGATGATTGACGCAGGTTTATAATTACCAAGCGTAGCGTCAGTTCTTACAGGTTACGTTAGTCAAGCTCGCATCAGTGACTCTCAGCTGATCCACGTCTACCTATAGGAATACGACGCTTATCACTGTATTCATATATAAGCTCCTTCAGTATTATCAGCAGCTATCGCGTTTCTCAGGAGTGAATTACCCTCCTCCCTCCCCAGCTCCACCTGTCTCCAGTCAGGATCTGGCATTCCTATTCCCCCTGAATCAGACTAAAATTCTCAAATTATGTTATACATTAAAATTAATTATACCATGGTCTGGGTGAATCCTCGATTCTGGTTGGCTGCAGGGAGTCCATTAAAAAGTGATAGAGGTCACCTAGTACACTGACTGTCAAAGTATCCGTTTACAATTTATTTTATCAAAACAAACATCTAGTTAGCCGTTATACATACCCTACTAATACAACAATGAGCGACTTCGTTATTTCTTTGAACCTTTTTGGAGAATTTGACAACTTTGATGACTGGGATGCTGCTGAAGAAATTTTTTTTTAAATAAAACGGAGAAACGAAACTAGGAGAAAACACCGTGCGGACTATAAATATCTCCGGTTGCTAAATAAACCGTCAGGCGTAACCAGGGAATCCGAGTTATTGTTTGTAAAAACTTTAGATTTTGATTGTAAAACTAATTAAAATATAAACTAATGTTTTAAAAATGTGTTATTTGGCAAGTGACCATGGTATAAGTGACACTTTGAGGTGTCCGTTGTCAGGTATTAATGGACTCTGCTGTGCGCCGGACGGGTCACGCCTCGCCGTCGTCCATTAATACCTGACAATGGACACCTCGTCGGGCATTAACCCTTACATAATGATATCTACAATAAATAAATGTTGGTTCTGTTCTGTTTACCCTATGGAGGGTTATTGCGGCTCTCCTGTTCTTACCCATGATAGGCTGACTGGATGCGTAGGGAGTTCTTGCCCAGAACAGAACCATACCACCAATCAAAACTGTATGCTAATTGTCAATCGTATTCGACGATACTGATCCTGACAGAAATAATGAAAGCATAAGTAGTGGTGTTTGCTTGGGCAAGCATCTCTGTTAGTATTGTTCTGCACGTATTGTTAATTATTTGACATAAAAACTCAATTTACCGACACATTTCCTTTTGGTATAAGATTTTCAGTTGGCAAAATGGTATGGTATTACTGGAAACTGAATGCATACTGAAAGGTTTGACTGGTGGTTGGAGGGAAAACAGAGGGACTGGTGATGTCAGCTAATAGAAGTAGTATCACACCAGAAATTGTTCACAATGAGAATAGGGAATGTGACTTAAAAAGAAATTGTTTTCTTGCAAATTTAAATATTATAAAAATATGATCATGCAAAATAATATATATATATATATATATATATATATATATATATATATATATATACTTTATTATTTTAGCTAGGCCTACTGTTATTTCCTATTTATTATTTTCCCTATTTATCATTTTGTCATTTGTAATTTACATTTCATATACTACAATCTAAATTTGTACTATACTATATCTAAATTTGTTTATATTTTGCAAAAATAGGTATTTTAAAAATGACATTTTGCATTTACATAAACCTATTTTAAACCTAGGTTTAAACAAAATATATTTTCAATTTGAAATATGTTTCGTTATTCTTTATTTCGATGGTCCACTTTAAACATTCTACTGCCCATAAGTAACTTTGCAAATACATGTCAAATTATTCTACTAACCCAAACTCTAACCTAACAGTCTACTTATACTCTAATGACAGTTAGTTGACATGTAGCTGCAAAGTTACTTATAGTTTGTAGAATGTCTAAAGTGGACTATCGAAATATAGGGTATACATATAAATATAAAGAGTGTACCCTCTACTGTTTACAATATATATTTAGCCTATATATACATATATATCCATTGAGTTTCTCTTCCACTCTATTGTGATTAAGGTCTCTAAAGGCACACATGCACCTTAATTTTTCAAAGGCGTTCTTCTCTTCTTTAGAGCACAGAGGTCTTTGTGTCTCAGTGTGTCGTGTGTGAATGTGACAAAGGTCAACTGTAATATGAGAGCTCTCACTGATGCGCAGCGGTCAGCAGCGGGGTTATTTTCAGCACCCTCTTTCAGTAGAAACTCCTCGATGTGCACAAAGTCTTACGTACTCTGTTTTCATGCCACCGAAGAGGATTTTGATCTCAGAGGACGTGCTGCTGTCTCACTCAGTGTCTTTGCCCACACAAACGCCTGAAACAACATATGCATATGACTCCAAATATGTGAATCACAAAATAGTGCAATTTTTACCAGACATATGCTTTAATGTTTTCTGGTGGGACTTGAGACAAGCTCAGGCTTGCATAACTCTAGTGTGTCTATCGTCAGCTTCTGATAAATCCCCTCAGCCCATCTGTTCAGGTGCAAACCAAGTGACCCTCTCAATATGGACCAGCTCTAATTTTTCTGAATTGCTGTCATTAGTGTTGTGTGCTGCTTTCACTCGGACTCATACATACAGAGTGGATGTACTCGCGGCGAGCTTGAATAAAAATGGAAATGGGTCATTTCCTTGGCTGGCTTTCATTCCCACTGATTTTAAGTGTGGCATGATGGAGTTAATTATGGCTGTCAGCATCTTTTGATATTCACAGGTATAGTGAAAGTATGGAGGTGTGGAACGGGGCACAGCTGTGCTTAGACCTCAGGGGAGAGGAACTACTTTAAGTGGGCTTGATTTTTAGCATTGCTGCTATGGGTATTATCATAATTTCACCAGCACAATGGGCTCTTCACACTCAGGGTTTATTTCACTCTTCTGTGTGCCAGTCCACCACCCCCTCTTGTATTTCTATCACCTCTTTTCAAGGAAAGTCCGTCTCCCTAAAATCTTACCTCACACATCCATCCGTATGGCAGCTTTCTGCTCAGGTGTGATTTGAAATGTAACCAACATTTCCAACTTGCAAGAGAACATAACCCGCTTAATTTTCCACATGCGTCCTCAAGAATCTAAGCAGATTGATAGTACAAATGAGATGAGAGAAAAAATTATATGCATTCACTCACAAAACATTTGTGATGGAAAATAATAATACGCTTTTGGGATAAAATGCAACGTTTCTCAGGGGAATCCAAGCAGATCATTCTTTGCTAGGACAATAAAAATAAAAATTGGAAGACTGTGGCTGTCAAACACAGGATGGCAGTAATGAACCACACAGCAGGTCAAGAGGTTATATTTATTAGACATACCCACAAGAGCCAGCTTTTGAAGGGGAAACTCAGATGAGCTGTCTGGCGTAGCACTCCAGATGATATACATCGACCAGCCAACACATCGAATCAATACAAATATGATAAAACAGCTTAAACCAACCAAAGCTAGTCTGCTGGTTGCATCTGGTCTCCCAGGCTGGCCAGGTTTGTCTCTTTTGATGCTTTTAGATTTTCAGCTGGTGTGTTTGTGAGACCTTAACTTAAACCAGCCAAGACCAAGACCAAGCTCTGTTTAGTTTGTTAGTTTGTTTTCTGCAGGGATTTCAGGAGTCTAACCTTCTTAGAGTAACCTCTATCGCAAATTTCATTTTTGTGTAACTCACTGCTTAAAGGAGTAGTTCAATTTAGAATAAAAATCTCCAAATAATTTACTCACCCCCATGTCATCCAAGATGTTCATTTCTTTCTTTCTTCAGTCAAGAAGAAATAAAGATTTTTGAGGAAAACAATCCAGGATTTTTCTCCATGTAGTGGACTTTAATGAAGTCCAACGGTTTGAAGACTCATATTCCTCGGCTGGGATCGTGTCGAGACTTTCAAGCTGCACTGGAACTGTAATTTGGACCTTCAACACTTTGAACCCCATTGCAGTCCATTATAAGGAGAAAAATCCTGGAATGTTTTCCTCAAAAGCCTTAATTTATTTTTGACTGAAGAAAGAAAGACATGAACATCTTGGATGACGTGGGGGTCAGTAATGTATCAGGAAATTTTAATTCTGAAGTGAACTAATCCTTTAATCACCATAATTTATTGAATAATTTATCTATAGCAACAACTTTTTCCCAGACCAGTAATGACTACGTAGGATATCCATCGTTCAAACCACATCATTAACAGCAGGACAATTTTGACAAACCAAGTGTAGTAACTTTGGCCAATTAATTGGTTTGATGTCAAATTAACAGATTTTAATATGCCAGATTATTATAACTTGTTTACATGGACAACCGGAAGCTGTTGACTTCTATTTTATATTGTGTTTGCATACAGCTTATGTAATTTCTCTTCGACACTGCTGTAAATAATAAATATGGCATCTGACTTTACCATACTTTGCTATTGTTGTTTTGCTTGCATCAAACATGCTCACTCAACTAAAAACACAATTATGTATATTAGAATAAATACTAAGAATGCAATACATTTTACATTGCCATATTTTTCTCAAGAACATGATTCAATTAATGTCAAGCTAATGTTGGTATAGTGACATAACTTCTGACCATAGGATGGCTAACAATGTGCAGTTTAGATCAGATTGTAATTATGTTTCTTAGCATAAAAAATAAATGCAAACATGAACCTGATGTTCTTGTGTTTTTATTTAAGCATAGAGTATGATGCTGTATGAACAGGCATAATGGGAGCTGTACTTATCAAACAAGACTAATTTCATTGTAAAATACATGTACATGTTTATGCTGACAATGGCATTTTAAGGTTTATCATTATCATTTTCTGACTTTTTCTCAAGAGCCTTCTCTAGCACAATAAAATTGACTAAACAGGGTTCAGCTGGGTCAGATTGAGAAAAAAAAAGCAGTTGTCAGCGATTTCAGTGAATGCTTTGGACACAGTGTTCAAAGTTTCATGGTTAGGAAGGTCATGTAGCATTTTTCCCCATTTGAGCACAACTGACATTTAGCTATAGGCTCACAGTGAGCGCTCTTAAAATAGTCACAAGGTCCACAGAATTATTTCAAACAGAGATTCAGTTCTTGCAGCATCATATGCTGAATATCAAAGTTTATTAGCACTTAGGAGGTCCTATCGATATGCTGATGATTTTTACAGAGTGGTTTGTTCATATATAATTCACCTAATATATATTTAACAATTTATTCTTAAGAAAGCAATGACTTTTTTGTTTTTTGGTCTGTTGACAGTATTTTCTGATTTATGGATCAATAAAAGGAGATATTCAAAATCCCCTCTGTAAAAACATTTAAACCTGGTATAATCCATTGATCAATTATATAATACATACTTTGCATATTTAAACATGATATTTGAGATAATGTAAAAATGTATTGGTAATGTAACCAGAGAACGAGACGTGGTGTCGATGACTGACACTAGGGGTCATACTTCGGAGCCCAAATCACCTCTGATACTTTAAGAAAAAGCCATTGGCGATTTGATTTTGCTTGCGCCACTTCTCCAGACTTATGTGTATAAAGGAGTGGCGTGCATCACTCATTCAGGTTTGTGCTTAGGAGACATTCCCTATCCGTTAGTCACTTTGACATTGTGTCAATGACTGACACTAGGGGTCCCAAAGGGACACAACGTCGAAGTGACTGACAGATAGGGAACAATTGTCTTATTGTACTGCAATTAATCAACTGTATGGTGATATATCTTAGTTAAAATGTTTTCCCTATTTACCTGTAGCTAATGCAAAGTGCAAGATGTTGAGAGATCATGCTGACTACAGAAATTTGTTTTAAAAAGAAACATTCTCAAATAGAGATCTTTTCAATCTAAATGATGTCTGCATAGGTTCAAAAGGCTTCCAAGCAGCCAAGATGACAATTACCAGGACATGCCAGACCTAGTTCTCAAAGCCGTGTGGCTTGACTTCACATAAATTAGAGCCTTAATAAGATATCAACGAGAATGCATGAGCAGCCACCATAAGACCCGTCTGTTCACACTCAGCAGAATCAGGAGCTCTTCAATGCTTAATGCCACTTTTGTGGAAGGATTGCCAACCCAGCAGAGAGGCTTTTCCCACACCTCCAGAAGAGAATCAAATGCATGTAGGTGAGCAAAATATGCACAACATTAATACCAGAAGCGGTAACAGAACTTAAGTGCATGCCATCAATCCCTTCCAAAAGCGTAGGTTTGTATGGCGTACATCCTCCCAGGTGTTCTGGGGCTCCTTTATAATTCAGTTACTGCTGTAAAAACCTCTTACACAATAGACCCCCACGGACATGAACCAGGAGACTCTGACAGATGGAGAAAGACAGACCATCTCTCAGTTGGCCTTCTATTGGAGTCATCCTCATCTAAATTGCACATAATTGTCAGTTTTAAGTGCTGGTTGCTGGCTGAATGCTTGCTTTTGAGATGCATGCCAAAGTAAAGGGGTTTGGGATATAAAACACTTGTTAGCTTTCACGTTTCCTTATTGTTGCCTGTCACTGCAGCGTTTGACGTTTTTTCTATCCAATCTTCAGGAATGTTTGAAGCTACTCAAAATAATGCACTATAGTAAAACAAATATAGACAAATGTTTTCATTATTTCTATTCATTATTTATTAAACCATACACTCTTATAATTAAAAGTTCCAAAAAAGAGATTTTTATTCAGCGATAGAACCATTTTGCATTCCCAAAGAACCTCTTTTTTTTTAGTCTGAAGAACATTTTAAAGTGGACCAAGTCTTGATTTTGTATTTGGGTTTTCATGCTTGAATGTTAAAAAACGTACTCGGTTTCTAACGTAACCTCGGTTCTCTCTAGAGAGGGAACGAGTACTGCGTAATTATTTACGCTACGGGGAAAACCTCTTTTCCACAAGATATTGAAGCCAAAAATTATCCTTAATTTTGAATTAACGTAAAACGCTGTACGGCAGCATGCAGACATAGGCAAGACGGCTTGCGCGCCTATTGGCTGCCCTGCGGCAACAGCAGCAGCCTATTGAGAGAGGCCCGCCAGTATAGGCGTGGCCTTGGCCTATAAATACGCTCGACAGGCTGATACAAACTGGTTTTCATCACTGAAGCAAACCAGCGCTCTTGTATGCACGGCAAGATACGCAGTACTCGTTCCCTCTCTTGAGAGAACCGAGGTTACGTTTGTAACCGAGTACGTTCTCTTACGAGAGTATCTCTCGTACTGCGTAATATCTTACGCTAAGGGGAACATAATGCAAAACGCCGTGCGTACTGGGATCCAACACCAAAGTCCCAAGGGCAGTAGCCCGGGGCTCATATAGTGAATAATCACCGTAGACTCACAGTCGGAGAATAGAGGCTACAAGCATCATTCCCCATGAAATAGCATCCCACGGGAGCTAGTTATGTTAACAGTGTTTCACGCAGACGGGGTGAACGTGTTCAGCCTGAACTGGGTATAAGTACGGGTTATTTAACACCCATGGAGCTGTTCTAATGATCTGGGAGCGATGCACAAGCAAAACTCAGCATTCTGCGCCGGCGCAGCGGGGCAGATAGTACTGAATTCTAGACCGACAGCAGCTTGGCCTGTAAGGCGGGAACCTCTAGGTTATGAAACCTTATAAATGTAGATGGCGAGGCCCAGCCTGCTGCCATACAGATATCTTGCAAGGAAATCCCGCTAGACCACGCCCACGACGAGGCCACGTCATGGCTTCAAAAACCGTAGAAAGGTCCCACACAGGGACTGAGGGGGTCTGGGAGGATTCAGCCTCCGAGCTCCCCTGAGGAATCGCACGACCAGGTCGTTTT
The DNA here is from genome assembly GCF_051911475.1 of Siphateles boraxobius. Taxonomy (NCBI): domain Eukaryota; kingdom Metazoa; phylum Chordata; class Actinopteri; order Cypriniformes; family Leuciscidae; genus Siphateles; species Siphateles boraxobius. The sequence continues at coordinate 264,046 of NW_027508905.1, read as the reverse complement.
TCCCCAGTGACTGGCCAGACACAGGTTTTGCAAACGCCGCTATGGCCGCCACGTATACTTTGAGCGTGGATGGGGTTTTGCCCTTATCCAGCAGCTCCTGAAGGAAGGAGAGTACTTCCGTGACCCCGCAGTCTGTGGGTGAAAAGCCCTGAGCTTGACACCAGGCAGAGAACACCGACCACTTTGAGGAATAGAGCCGTCTAGCAGACGGGGCTCTAGCCTGCGTGATTGTGTTTAACACTCCCTCTGGGAGCAGTGGCGGAGCCAGAGGGGGGTCCGGGGTGGCACTGGACACCCCTGACATGCGATTGGCCACCCCGGGTGCCACCCCAAAATTTGATTTGCTACTGGCAGTTGCTGATGCTGATTTTTTTTTTAAATTACGTTCGCCGCCAGCGCTGCGCGCTCAGTTTTCAAACGGACGAGCAGAGGACGAGAGATGGTTGCAAGATACCGAACTTCACCGAATAAGAAAACATCATATTTGAAGTAAGCTTTTAAGGTTTGGCATCAGGGTGCTTTGCTCCGAATAGCCTACATTAGGCCTAATACACGCATATACAGTACCTTGCCGTGTGTACGTTACAGTATACAAATGTTCTAGCTAATGTGAGGATAGGAGATCAAAACGCAGGCAAAGAAGAGTAGAAACAAGTGATATCATAATGTGATCACTATAGGACTATGAAGCTTTATGGGTGTAGGTTGTTGATGGACTCGATCTACTGTGTTTTGATCATCATTATGAATCTTATCTAGATGTAGTCTTTGATAAAAATGCGATTTTCTCAGCTTTTTGCTCATGTTGCTTTTTATGAAACTTGCCAACATTCAAGTGTGGATTAAAAAAAAATATGCACGAAGCGAGAATAACATTATTTTTTGTTTTTGTTTTAAAAGCACAGGGTTTGTTCTTTCTTTTGGTATATTCAGATATTCATACAACCAAATATTCTGGGGTGCCATGAAATTGTGAAAATTACCAAAACCACTTTTTTTTTTTCCTGGCGAGAAAGAGTTAAATGTTGGTAATTGGATGATGATTAGAATGTGAATATGATTGGAATCATATTTTAAATTTGTCATATTTTTGAACAGGGTCAATTAAACATGAAAAGAAAGGGAGAGATATCAGAGTTATTTTAAAATAAGCACAAATATAGTCCAGTCATTTTATGAAAAAAAGGTTGAACAAATTGCAACAGAAGCAAACTCAAATAATTCTGTATCCTCATTATGTCCCGAGTAAGGAAACAAAGTCCCTAAGAATCCCATTAGGGGAATGTTTCGAAATCTGTTTCTGGGGATTTACTTTTTATTTTACTTACCTTTTGTCTTCTGCATTCTCCTTACCCTTGTCTCTTGTTCTTCCCTTAGACTCGTCCCCCAGAAACCGTCGCACAGACCCAGCCCCAAACCCCATCTCTTAATAATTAAAAAAGGCTGGTTTCTAAAGTACTTCTTCCTGCCTTTATGTATTAATGCTCATGGGTAGCCTAAATGGGTTCCATTCAGACCTTAACATTAAGTATTTTACTGTTATGTGTCAACAAAATTCAACAAGACATTTTCACCTGCTATACCCAATGTTTAGATTTGTTGTGGTATTTATGCAAATTAGCACATACGTAATTAGATTATGCACCGTTTGTCCATCTTAACAAACAAGTTTAAAAAACTTGGAATACATTTTTTGTTTGTCTTGATGTAAGTAATCAACTCAGTAATTTTCATGGTGATATCTAAAGGTTAAACTTTTTACCCTATTCTCGTAAGAAAAGAATGAATAGGCGTATGAATAGGCTATATTTGTGTTTTTTTCTAAACTTTCCCTAATGGGATTCTTTGGGACTTTTTTTCCTTACTCAGGACATATTGAGGATACAAAATGCAATTTGCAATTTGTTCAAGGTTGACCCCCATTTTGGCTTAAAATGACTGGACTAACAGGCAGATCAGGTGCAAACAGACCCCCCAGCCCTTGCATCACCACTGGCTAGTCAGAGTCAGTGTGGTCAGACTTCAGAACCAGCAACAGGTCAGAGCATCTACCAGACACAGGCAGTCAATCACATACCCAATTCAGGAATTTAAGTTGAGATGATTTTGCCAGATTAAAAAGATAGTTCACACAAAAATGAACACAAAAAAAAAATAATTATAAATTAAATAATTAGAATTAGAATTATTATAAATTATTATAAAGAAAGAATTATGTTGTATTTAATCTTCCCAGGATAAGATTTTATATAGATGGGCAATAAAATTGTTTAACTTTTTCAAGGACATGTCTGCTTGATGCCTGCTATATCTAATAAAAGATACAATAAAATATATATTTTTTTTTTTGTAAATGTGAGTTTTTTTGTAAATAAATGCAGCAGTTCATAACAGACACATGCGGTATCTTATCTACTTGGTGCTTCAGCTTTGTTTTCTGCAAATATTTTGGATGTTCAACACTTATAGACACAAACAGAGCGACCCAATTCCTTCCACAAGCTTTTCCACTGTGTGTGTGTGTGTGTGTGTGTGTGTGTGTGTGTGTGTGTGTGTGTGTGTGTGTGTACTGTGTACTGTGTACCCCCGAAAGTAGAAGTCTCCACCCCCTGGCCACCCCATGTATAAAACTCTAGTTCCGCCAATGTCTGGGAGGTTAGCGGGTACCCGTTGATGGCCCATGCATGTAGGGACCATAGTTGCGGTCGAGGATGCCAAATCGAGCCCTTTGCCTGAGAGAGGAGGTCTCTCCTCACCTGTATCGGCCACGGGGCAGTGCTGGTCAGCCGCATCAGGACTGGGAACCAATTCTGGTTCGTCCAGAGCGGAGCCACGAGCAGCACTGGGCAATCCGTTTTCCCTGATTTGTTCCAGCACTTGAGGCAGGAGCGAGACGGGGGGAAAAGCATAGAGGGGGCAGCGGGGCCATGTGTGGGCCAGCGCATCCCTGCTCTTGGAGAAAAAGTTCGGACAGTGAGCGTTTTCTTGGGACGCGAACATTTTCACCTGCGCTCTGCCGAATGTCTCCCACAGCAGTTGGATCGTCTGCGGGTGCAGCGACCATTCCCCTGCTGGGACATTGTTTCTGGACAGACAGTCTGGTCCCAGATTCAGGCGACCAGGCACATGCGCTGCTTTCAGTGAAAGCAGGTTGTGCTGAGCCCAGATCAGGAGGCGTTCCGTCAGCCTGTAAAGGTTTCGGGACCTGACGCCACCCTGGCGATTTATGTATGCCACCACTGACATGTTGTCCGACCGGACTAAGACGTGGCGGCATTTTATCTGGGGACAAACGTGCCGTAGCGCGTTGTCGACTGCCAGCATTTCCAGACAGTTTATGTGTAGGAGCTTTTCCCGTTCTGACCACTGGCCAAAGAACGGTCTGCCCTCGGGCAGCGCTCCCCATCCCGATGTGGAGGCATCCGTGGACACCGCCGTCACACTCGAGGGAGTCCCCAGACGCACGCCTGACTGACACCAGTCGGCTATTTTCCAAGGTTCCAGAGTTGAAACGCATTTCATGTCGACCCTGAGGCGAAACAGACCAGAGGTCCATGCCCGGGGTGGAACTCGCGCTTTCAGCCATAACTGCAGTGGGCGTATGCGAAGCAGGCCCAGCTGAAGTACCGAAGATGCCGAGGCCATGAGGCCCAGCATTTTCTGAAACCTTTTGAGCGGGACTATAGAGCCGCGGCGAAAGGATTTAGCGGCACGCTGAATGTCCAGTTCATGCTCCGGCGACAGATGTGCTGTCCTAGACAGCGAGTCCCGCACTGTTCCCAGACAAGAGATTTTTTGGCTGGGAAACAGCGAACTCTTCGCCCAATTGACTGTGAGACCCAGATTCTCGAGATGCTCGAGTAATGTGGTTCTGTGTTCTATGAGCTCTGAATGTGATCGAGCTAGAATCAGCCAATCGTCCAAGTAGTTCAAAACTCACATTCCCTGAAGTCTCAGGGGTGCGAGGGCCCATGCACTTCGTAAATGTACGGGGTGCTAGGGATAGGCAGAATGGTAGGACTGTGTATTGATATGCCTGGCCCTCGAAGGCGAATTTCAAGAATCGCCTGTGACGTGAAGCCATTTGATTTTGGAAAAAGGCGTCTTTCAGATCTATTGACACTTGCGCGAGGATCTTACTGGTTGTCAGCATTTTGAACTGGCGCTTCATAAGTACTCCGTTCAGCTGTCGCAGATCTAGAATGGGTCTGAGACCCCCGTCTTTTTTCGGTACCAGAAAATATCTGCTGTATAGCCCCCGTTCGCTCTGAGCCTGAGCTAAAGGTTCTATGGCCCCTTTGCTCAGCAGTTTCGCTATTTCGGCTCGAAGTAGATGAGATACTTCATTGTTTACCGTGGTTTCGACTCGCGTCGTGCAATGGCGGGGATGTCGAGCAAACTTTAGCGAATAGCCTCTTTTTATAGTGTTCAACACCCATTCTGATACCCCGGGAAGCTTTGCCCACGCCTCCGCGTGAATAGCTAGAGGTAGAATGAAATCCGGGCTCTGGCCGCGGCATAGCGGCGGCCGCAGAGCTTCGGTGTGCTGAGACATAAACACTGTGTTTACAGTGTGCGAGGCGGAAGGTGCGCCGATCACGGCGGGCAGAGTGGTCGCACTCCAATTCTTTATGACAGATTGTGGAGAGAGAGCGAGCGGGACAAACCCCATGGGGTTGAGCGTGTCTGTGGGCACGGGACAGCAGGCACACTCACTGCACTGAAAACATCGTTGGCTTGTGCTGACTGAATGTGTGTCGGTTTCGTTTTTACAGAAACCGAGGGACACATATCGTGTAGTGTTTGTGGGCATTGTGTTGTGGGCACATTTACTACAATTTTTTTTTTTTTTCACAATCGACATGAGTCGATCTTATTTGTGCTAGCCCTGAACTGTGGCGGGCTGTGTCTGTGTGTGGGAATGGGCATTGAGACGTGGGCATTCTTACAGCACTCATTACACCATCGTCCGTGGCCGGAATACCAGAAATACACTAATTTTTGGGGGATTTATCTGGGTCGCCGTAAAATTGGCGTTTGTGTGCAGGCAAGCGGGCCGTGGTGGAGGCTTGTTTACTGCAAAATACACTGGAACAGACACATTGTTTGGAACTGAACGAGCGAGAAGTTTCGGTGGAGTCTGGCCGCGGCGAGACTTAAACACCGTGGGTCTTAGCTGACTGTATGTGTGTTGGTTTCGTTTTACAGAAACCGTTGTACATGCAGTGTGTAGTGTTTGTGGGCACTGGGTTGTTGGCACATTCACTACATTTAATGCACAATTGACATGAATCGACCTCATTTGTGCGAGCCCTGCACTGTGGCGGGCTGTGTTTGTGTGTAGAAATGAACACTGGGCTGTGGGCATTTTAATTACACTCATAACACCATCGGCTGTGGCCGGAATACCAGAAAATACACGGCTTATATGATTTTTCTGGGTCGCCGTGGAAACGGCATTTGTGTGCAGGCAAGCGGGCCATGGTACCGGCTTGTTTACTGCAAAATACACTGGAACAGTCGCATTTTCTGGAACTGAACGAGCGAAAGTTCGGTGGAAGTCTGGCCGCGGCGAGTCCACAAGTTTTTTTTTATTAATTTTTTTATCTGCTGCGAGAGCTGGGATCGAACACGGGTCTCTCGTGCAGATAAGAGAGCATCATCACAGTTTTGTGTGTGTGTTGGCGTTTGTTTGCAGGCGTGCGTGTTATACAACAGGCTCATTACTGCAATATTGACATTTTCAGCCGCTCAGACTACGAGGAGCTGAGAAATGTTTGAGAAATGGAGATTGGTCCGGCCTCGGCGGGACAAAAACACACTCTTTCCTCATTTCTCCGGTGACGCGTGCCCACGGGTTGAGAGCGTCATCACAGTTTTGTGTGCTTTGGCGTTTGTTTGCAGGCGTGCGTGTTATACAACAAGCTCAATGCCGCAATATTGACATTTTCAGCCGCTCAGACTACGAGGAGCTGAGAAATGTTTGAGAAATGGAGATTGGTCCGGCCTCGGCGGGACCAAAACAAACTCTTTCCTCATTTCGCCAGTGACGCATGTCCACGGGGGGCGGGGTAGCTTTCTTGTAATGTAAAGATAGCTAGCCGCGCCGCGGTTTTGATGCTGGCCCGTTTCCCTGACGACTCTCGGGTAGAGGGGGGGAGGTCCACAGAGCTCGCCCAGTCCTCACTGTCCGATGCCAGGATAGAGCAGTTGGCCTTCTCTACAGATACAGCTATCTCGTCGTCATTAACGGCGGAAGCGGCGGCCGCGGCGGCCGTTGTCCGTCAGCGAATGACTCGAGTGAAGCTGGTGAAGCTGGCGGGTGAACCGGCGAGCTTTCACGGGCTGGAGAAGGCTCGGGGACCGGCTGAGTACGGCGCTTTTACGGCGCGGCACTACAGCGGGCGGAAGAGCAGGCTCTGAGAAGGATGCCAGGCGAGTCCTCAGAGTCACCATGGGCATCAGTTCGTAATGAAGGCATTCGCCGTCAGCGAGCGCGAGAGCCGCGTTATCCTCACCCAGGCAGGAAGCGCAGATGACGGTCCCCGTCGCTGAGTGTGGCTTGGCACGAGCCGCAGGATCTTTGTATCTTTAAAAAGACGCAGCTCTTTTAGGAGAGAGAGAGATATACAGTGAGAGCGAACACACACTCGCAGCGGCGAACACACACTCTTAACATTGAAAGGGTATAGACGCCGGAAAGCGTAGCAGGTACGGCGGCTGAAGGCGGCGAGGCGAAGGCCAGCAGGCTTCAGGCTCGAAGGCTCGTCCCGCAGAAGGCTTTTTGTCAACGGCACGGCTTCTCACTCCAGATCCAGCGATGCAGTAGTGCTTCGCTGAAGAGATGAAAATCAGTTTGTATCAGCCTGTCGAGCGTATTTATAGGCCAAGGCCATGCCTATTCTGGCGGGACGTGACGAAATGGGCGCGATGCGCCCCCATTGGGTATCACGTCACGCAGGGTCTCACGTCTCAATAGACTGCTGCTGTTGCCGCAGGGCAGCCAATCGGCGCGCAAGCCGTCTTGCCTATGTCTGCATGCTGCCACACAGCGTTTTACATTAATTCAAAATTAAGGATAATATTTGGCTTCAATATCTCGTGGAAAAGAGGTTTTCCCCGTAGCGTAAGATATTACGCAGTACGAGAGATACTCTCGTAAGAGAACAAAACTGTCTCTATGAAGCCCCTCCTTCTGAAAAGCACACTGTGCTCTGATTGGTCGGCTCGAGTAGTGTGTTGTGATTGGTCAAGCACTTTTTCAATTTTTCATGGTCAAACATCAACATTACACACTAAAGAATGTTAAAAATAGGGAGGGAGGGAGGGGGGGGTCGCAACTAGGATTGATTTTACTAATATACAGAACCCTTTTCCACTATAAAGAACTTTTGTCCAATGGAAAGGTTTCATGCACTCTTAGAAGAATATATCTATATAGAACCTTAAAGGGTTCTGTCAGGTTCTTCATACAATATAGAACAGTTTAGGGTTCCATCATGGGATAATTTAATGAATTTAGTTTTACTTTTAATTCATTTTTAATTTTGTTTGAGTTTTATGAGTTTATCGCTCGAAAAACATTAAATAACCTGTTAAAAATTAAAGTAATATACAGTAATTTAAGTCATTTCTCCTTATACTGAACCTTAATTTCTAAGAGTGTGGATGTTAAAGGTTCTTCATAAATGCCAATAAAGAATCTTTGTTTTTAAGAGCGCAGGCACGTAAGCACAGTCTTCTCTGTGGCACTCTGAAAAATGTCAATACGTGTTTATTTTTTGAATATTTAGATCATTAATGATTAAAGATGGCAGGCAAAACGTGACAGTTACACACATGGACTGCTCTGCCAGCCCATTACTTAAAGAAACAAGAGTTAGGGAGCCAAAGCCAAATAACATTCCCAGTGCCAGTGGAAGTGCATTATTTTCTCTCGTTCACCCCACCCGTTCCCTTCCGCTGAGAAGGGGTGAATGGGCTGAATACCCACAGCAAGGAAAAGAGGACACAACTCTCAAATTTTTGGCACGGGTAACTGGCAGTGGCTACACAGCTGAGGAGTGAGCACGGCTGCCGCTGGTTGTTGAGTTACAGGAACATCACTGGGCCGAAGGGCTGAAGCCGCCCTGAAGAGCGCCTGGGGCTGCCAGGAAAATATTGACTTTCAGACCAGTGTGAATATTTGAATTCTGCTCTATAGGGAAATTACTTAATGGTGGTTGTTCAAAATGAATGAGAGTTGTTTGACTATATTGCTTTTATAGGCTATTGTCATATTGCTGTTATATGCTTTAAAATAACACGTTATATGAATTCAATTAATAGATGACAAAAAAAAGCACAAATTAATGATGACAGTATTGTGTCTCAGCCATCTGTTGGATCCACGTAATATTGGCATCTTCCAAAAATAGAATTACATTATGTAATTCTGTTTCTATGAAAGACCACATAAGAAAAAAAAGTTATGCTCTGGTAAATCATAATTATGACATAAAAATCTAAATTGTGACTAAATGTTTAAATTTTGTCAAAAAAGTTGAAATGGTCGAAACTATGACTATATATGATAAAGTCATAATTTAAACTTAGAATGCCATAATTTTGACTTTTAATGTCATAATTACTGCTTAATGTATTCATCAGATCCATATATATTGGGGAAAATAATACTTTCATTGAGCATAGATGGCTTAAATTAGCAGAAAGTGACAGTAAAAGTAATGACTTTTTTGTGATGTTACACAATTATTCTGTTTCAAATAAATAAAGATTATTCAACATTTTCTAATAATCAAACAATGCTGAAAACAGTATCCCACAAATATATGAAGCAGCACAACTGTTTTCACAAATGATGATAATGTAGGAAATGTTTCTTGATGTTTCAGCAAATCAGCATATTAGAATGATTTCTGAAGGATCATGTGATCAAGACTGGTAAATACATACCATAAGCTTTATTTTGTTATTTGAATAAGCATTATGGTAGATCTTATACAGTGATTGTTTAACTTTTCAATATATATATATATATATATATTTTTTTTTTTTTGTCATGACAACTCTAGTGATTAGCATTGTAATGCGTATGACAATGTTGTATGTTTGGTCTTAAGGAAATAGATCTGCTACGCTTCTGCTGTAGAGTAAGTACGGGAGGTGCTACGGCCAATACACACACGAGCCGCTGTTGTGAGCAAGACAGACACCCGTAGTTACCCGTAGCAGATCTATACAGGTGGAGCTGGGGATGATGGAGGGTTTCTAAAAGCAAGCTGCACTACTAAGGCAAATGCTTTCCCAATAGGTTGAGCAGTGAGCTCACTGGCTACTGATCCAGGAACCAATCAGCTGTGCCCTATAGATAACCATGTGATTTTGACAGGTGAGTTAAAGGACCTGTTAGTCTGCGCCATCTAGAATTTCATGACAGAACTTTGCATGAATAAATGTAGTTGGTCACCACAATAAATAAATAATAAATATTGATGAGTAATTTAAAATCTAATTTATTTTAAAATAAATATTCGTTCACTCACAAAACATTTGCGTTCTTTGCAAGTGAATGCAACATGTTTTCAGCTTTTTCAAGCAAACAAAGTTACTCTACAACTTTATTTGCAGAACTATATAAAAGCAATATCACATTTCCATCTATGCATTCAGGAATACTTCTTGATTGTGTGATTTTGCTTACATTTATTTCCTCCGCAATTTTTATTTTATTTTAATCTGTTTCTTTGGTTTCACACAATGTTTCCTTGATGATTTAAAGCAGCATGTTTATCATATACAGTAGTCTACCTCATTAACCTAAAAGAATGACTGTAAAAAAGCCCTGATGCAGCGTTTGCAGCCTGAAGTCACCAGGGGTTTGCTAATGGCTAGCACCCACTTTTATACCTTTTTTGACTGCCTCTAATTGCTATTGTGGCAATACTGTGAACTTAAATAAAGGGAACCGCTGGTTCATTTTCAAAAGCACCAACATATTATAGTGCATGGTATAATTCAGCCGGTATAATTCAGAGGTAACTTGATTCCTTTACATTCTCTGGGGAAGCATTTTGATGCAACACATATCACAGACACAGAGTTTGTTGCATCATAAAGGGTAATGAGCGTCTGCCAGCCCCCGAGGTTTCTGCACACTGACTGTGGGAGTATTAAATAAAAGAACAATCTTAAGGACAAAGCAGTTACACACACATTGATCACCAGTCCACAATTCTAGACAGGGACAATGTGATTTTTTTAATCTGCTCTCACATAATAACATTTTGCTCCATCTTAGTGGAATTCTGCTCGAGTGAAATGACTTGAGCTCCTGTGAAAGTCTCCAGAATTGTCTTTTGCCTCGAGGCTTTGAGATTGGGGGTCAAATCAGTGCCTCTAAAGACATGTTCATTTCTCTGTTATACACCTCAGCCTCGACATATCATGTCTGAAGTTGTTATGCTGTAGAAAGGGCAATTGCTTTTAATAAAGTTATACCATAACTGGGTTGGAAAAAGACTTGAGTTTGGGTGCATTCAATGTAGGTACAAAGAGATGTGAATAATTTGGAAAATATCTAATACTTATTGTCTGAATAGCTATATTCAACCTAGATGTGCACTTACACAACAAAATACCAAAGGTGTACAGTACAAACGTGTTCCTATCAGCTGTGTATGAACACGGGACATAACATGCCATTGTTCGTGCAGTGCACTGGTTAAATATATTTAAGAAACAAATGACTAATGACAATTCTGTGCAATACAATGCAAGACCAATCATGATTCAGTATGCAAATACTACAATAATGACATCGTTGTCAGTTTGAATTTGAATACGCTGATTTCACACAGCCGCCATTTTGAAATCGAAAGCGTGGCTCCGGTGGGAAGAACCCCGGAAGTAAAGATAAACAACAATACCTTGGACTACCAACCTGAAGCTGCCGCCGCGATTTACACTATTGGATGTTAATATCCAATATAGGATATGTATATATTTCGCTCCTGCTTCTTTTTTTACTTTCTGAAGAACAAAATAATATTTATAAATATTTCACTGTATATAGTCTAAAGTATGGAAGAAATGTATGTACAATTTTTGAATAGCTAATTTCTAAATTAAACACAACAATACGCCATCGCATTCGCGACTCTCCTATGATTAAAGCATCACTTCCGGTTTTCTTGCCACAGGAGCCACGATTTCGATTTCAAAATAACGGCTGCGTGAAATCAGCGTATTGCAATCGTTCTAAAAATTGTAAACCAGTGTGAGACATTCAAACGTTCAAACATTCAAACAACAACTTCATGTCATCTAACTGTAATTAGAGTATTAGTAGGCTGTAGTAGACTTTCAGTAGACTGTTAGGTCATGGTTAGGTGTTAGGGTTCGGGTTAGGATAATAAGTTGACTTGTAGTTGCTTAGTTTCTTATAGTCTGTAGAATATCTGTTAGGGGACCAACACAATAAAGAGTTAGCAGATATTAAGCAGAAATGTCTGCTGATACTCTAATGATAGTTAGTTGACATGTAGCTCCAAAGTTACTTATAGTTAATAGAATGTCTAAAGTGGACTATCGAAATAAAGTGTTAATCTTAAATGTAAGAAGGACCTGAGGATTCTTAACAGTAACCTGTCTCTATGTATGTGTGGCCTGGTAAACCCTACGTTTTTGGTCCCCATGAGGAAAACAGCATATACTCATACTAAGTGAGGATTTTTTTAAATAGGGCTGGTGTAAAGGGAGAAAAATCATTGTCTATGGAAAGTCCCCATAAAACATGGAATCCTAACTTCCAATTATCCAAGTAATATCAATTTCATGATATTACTTGTTTTCCTTTAGAATATTTTTTTTTTGGCTTAGTCGGCAGGATTTCAGCACAATGAAACATATAGAGTAGAAAAAGATGTATACAACGTGTTCGTGCACTTGTAATGTCTTACAAGTGCTGTTCCTGCTTGACCAAACTCTTTATATACATTTTAAGGTTTGCATCACATATCCAGCTCTGTATGTGTTTCTTTTCTGATGTAGTAAACTTGCTCTGAAGCTCACCTGCTACAGCATTGCACTTGTGATATGAAGCACTCGGGTACAAGTCCAGTGAAACAAGAGTCACAATAGAAGAGCTCATAGACTCAGCTAAAATGGCATGGTTGCATCAGCACATGTGATATTATGTCATGTTTACTTGTGTCAAAAAACACTTTTAGCACCACTCACTTAGCGTTTCACTTTGAACGAGTTGTGAAAGACACAAGAATCAATGTGATATCATGTTACAGAAATATCTCCACATGTTTTTCCAGTAAGGGGTTGTCAAATAAACGGCAATAAATCTCCCTCTGTCTCTATATTGTGACCCTGGCTTCTCTAAAACAAAGAAGTCAATTAGCGCTGTATTTAGGCTAATGGCCAGACACATTCAGCTTGGTGAATTAGGAGATAGACACTCTCACAACCTCTTTCGCAGTCTCTCAGGTGGTGTTGGAGCTGCTATATTTGGACGTCCCCACTTCAGTTGACCTCATTCAGTGTAAAGCCTTTCCAAGCCAGAGCGACTGTCGAGATGTCCTTCCACGGGCTCGACACTCAGCCGGCATCATCTCATCCAGAGAGGATTGCTATCTGTTGTTTCCAAATTGATGAAAAAAAACATTTAGTGGCTCATCATTTACACTGATATCCCAGGACACATGAGGTCATCAGGAGGAATGAGGTGTAATGAGCGATTTAGCGAAACGACGACATGCAAATAGAGGCATTGTGTATCGCTTACAGTGACAAAATGAATACAAGCAGATAGCTATGAATGAGGGCTGTGATGTCAGTAGGGGGCTTTATGAGGGCCGAAAGAGAGCCCTGGTGTTTTTTACCGGCACACAGACTGAATGCTTATTCATTTTGGCCTTCAGCAGCAGGTGTGCCCATGCAGGAGCTGGCACTTACCACAGCTGCACATGCCAACAGGGCCTCAAAGGTAAATTACATTACAAAGTAAGCTATTAAACCAACTGGATTTGGATTTTGCTCTAGCCAAAGCTGTGCTGAGAAATAAATCTGGCATGTGATTTATTTTCCTCCTATATTTTATTCAATCCTAAGTGGGGGAAAATTTAAATTGTTTTCTTGAGAAAATGTGAGTGCTTGTTTTTTCAGTAGCCATTTAGGAGGGTTTGGGGTGATTGCCAGAGTTTCCCTTGTGAAAAAGAAGTGCAATTAAATTTTGCACACTTCCAAACACGTACATTTTTTTTTAAACACTGCACTTGCAGATAATATGATTTAAATGAAATAAAAGGCCACATAAAGAGTGTGCATGACAATTTTTCTTAACACAGTTAAATACACTTTTAAAAAGAGCAAAAAGTTGTCTTGTGAGAAAAATGAAGTTGCCAATCTCATCACGCTTTTAATCCATTTAGAAGATTCTCTCAGGTCTTGTAATGCAAATGAGCTTCTCTCGATGGAACGAGCTTCTTCTCTCAGCTCTGCATCTCGTTTGTCCAGCGCCGGCCGGAGGTGTAACTCTATAAATGGCCGACTTTGATTAATAAAACATGGCTGTCTGCGGTTGATCTGCATGACGCTTCTTTCAGAGATCGGCATCTCTAAGGTGATGCTGTGAGAATCGGCCTTCGCTGCCGGGGATGAGGCAAACCTCTGTGTCTGGCATGCCAAATACAGTTCCAGATGTGTCAATTATTCATCCTCGTATCTGCCCGCAGCGGCCCCACGGATCCACAGTCTCCGAGTGTGAGAAGCGGCTGGAATGGAGGTTACTCAGAGCTAGACACACGACAGCTTCAGCTTTGAATTGTGAGGCATGGAAGATGCAAGAAAGCACATTTGCAACAGGAACTACACTGAGGAAAAATCGTTTTCTTGGTAATTTGTTTTAAGCATAAATTTCACGAAATTATGCCAGAGGCACAATAAAAACATTACTAAATATTCCAAATATGAAAATAAAACTATTTGACAATAGGGTAGAAAATAAACTTAGTTCAAGATATATTATCTTAAACAAACTTGTATTATGCACCTGTAGATAGTATTTTTGTCCTGTTTTACAATAAAAAATGATTAAGTAACACTTATTCAGAAACACTTTACAATAAGGTTTCATTTGTTAAGATTAGTTGAAAGAACAATGAACAATACTTCTCAATGTATTAATATTAGTTAATGCGGTAACACTTCAGTTTGGGGACAAATTCTCACTATCAACCTGCATATTACTAGGATATTTAATATTGCTGAAACAAAACAAATGTTTATGGGTTCAATTAAGTAGAAACTACCCTTTAAGGTAACAATTGCAGGTTACCACTTTTTACAATTGAGTATTAACCATTGTCCCATTCAAATGGTTTATTAAAGGCTCTTGCTTGGGACAATGGGTAATACTGTTGACGGTTATAAACTTAAAAGAGAGAAAGAGATAATGTTACATTTTAGCTAAATATGTTAACTAACCAATCCATAGGGAGAAAATTATCTTACTTAACTTTGTTACTATGCAAATTGTTCTACAGATTTCATATTTTTTAGGTGATCTACAAGTAATGAAATAACTTAAAAAATAAGCTGAAATAAATACTTCAAGTCCGTGTGTTACGATCCCAGATTCTGCAACCTCCCTTGTTAGCCAACCAAGACCGCTTTCACCCGAGTTCTAATTTTCTCCGTTGCACTACATTCCCCAGAAGCCCTCTAATCACACTCAGCTGCAACTCCTAATGACTCTCATCACCTCGCCCAGCTGCAGTCTATCACCCAGACTATTTAACCGCACCTCGAACGGCTCTCAGTGCGAAGTTTTGTTTTTCGTTTGTGAACATTTCTGAGCATTATAAACCCCGGATAGCCTGACTGATTACTGACCTATTTTTGCCCCTGTCTTCTGCCTGTTTTCTGCCAGCCTCGACCCTCTGCCTGGAGTTCCGACCTTGCCTGTTATCTGCCTGCCCCGATCCACTGCCTGGTATCTGACTACGATTTAGCCCTGCCTGTTTACTGTGTTTGCTCTGGTTTACCTCTGTTTATTTCTGATTGTTTTCTAATAAACCTTCGCTGCAAATGGATCTATCTCAGACTGGTGACTCACAACAGAAAACTTCGCCACAACCAGATCCAGCAGCGATGTCAACCTTGTCAGCTGCCTACTCAGCCCAAGCGGATCAGATTGCAGCTCACCATCACCAGCTGAGTCATCTCACCTCACTGATGGATGAATTAGTCAAGGCTGTGCGCGGACTCCAAGCCTCATCAGCGGAACAACCGTCCCCACAAGCCGTTGCTGCCGTTGTCAGCCCTGCACCAGCCCCGCCCACTGCTACTGCACGTCTCGCACTCCCGGAGAAGTTCGACGGGGATCCCGATAAGTGCAGGGGCTTTATTCTTCAGTGCTCATTGTTTATCGAACAACAACCGGCCCTGTACTCGACAGACACGGGGAAGATTGCATTCGTGTGTTCTTTGCTGACGGGAAAGGCCTTGGAGTGGATAACTGCAGTTTGGAGACCCGATGGTTCAGCTTTTCCTTCTTTCTCTGTGTTTCTTCAACGCTTCAGGGAGGTCTTTGAGCATTCCAGGGAGGGAAAGAGTGCTGGTGAGCGCTTGCTGGAGCTCACGCAGGGAAAATCTACTGCTGCTGAGTATGCTCTCGCGCTACGTACCCTGGCCGCACAGACCGCCTGGAGTGATGACACACTCAAGACTATTTTCCGCCGAGGTCTGAACCACGATCTTCAATCTGAGTTAGCCTGCCGTGACGAGGGCAGGGACCTCGACCAGTTTATCAACCTAACCATCCAGATTGACAATCTCATGAGAGCTCGCCGTGCTGGTCATCGCACCGTCCCCGCTGCTCGAACCGTTCAGACCACCCGGGCCTCGACTCCCGCTCGCCCCGACGAACCGGAACCCATGCAGGTTAATGCCTACCATTTGTCTACAGAGGAAAGAGAGCGTCGGTTCCGGCTCCATCTGTGCCTGTACTGCGGCGAGGCTGGCCATCTGCGCAACTCCTGCCCATCTAGACCCCGTCCGACCGCCTCACGCCCGGTGAGTTCAGGCCTAGAGACCTCAAACCTCACCATGTCTGTGTTCGTGCCTGTGGTCATAACGACAGACGGCAAGCGGATACCTGCCAGAGCTCTGGTGGACTCTGGCGCCGCTGGCAACTTTCTTTCAACTGACTTTGCCCGTTTGCACCACATTCCTCTAACCCAGTGCTCTTCTCCCCTTGCAGTCGAAGCCATCGACGGAAGGCCATTAGGCACCGGACGTATCACACACCACACCCAGGAACTCCAGCTCCAGACAGGCGCCCTTCACACCGAAGCTATTCAATTCTACATTTTCCACGGTCCACGCACTCCAGTAATCCTAGGCCTGCCCTGGCTCCGCAAGCATAATCCCCAGATTCACTGGAGAACAAACCAGATCACCCGCTGGGATGCGTCCTGTCACTCCAAGTGCCTTACTCCTGTTACTCCGTCCACCATCCAGGTCATCGCCGTGCCCGCGGAGGGGGCAAAACTGAGCGGTCTTCCCTTTGAATACCATGATCTGGCGGAGGCCTTTAGCAAAGCTGGCGCCTCTCTGCTCCCTCCTCACCGCGACGGCGATTGTGCCATCGATCTGTTACCCGGTTCGGTACCACCCAAGGGCCGTATCTTCCCTCTCTCCCAACCAGAGTCCGAAGCAATGAAGAAGTATATTGAGGAGGAGCTTGCTAAAGGTTTCATTCGCCCTTCCACCTCTCCGGCATCTGCTGGCTTCTTCTTTGTTCAGAAGAAGGACGGAGGCCTCCGACCCTGTATCGATTACCGGGCCCTGAATGATATCACTGTGAAGTTCCGCTATCCGCTCCCTCTGGTACCTGCCGCCCTGGAACTCCTTCGTACCGCAAAGTACTTCACCAAGCTTGACCTGCGCTGCGCCTACAACCTTATCCGCATCAGGGAGGGGGACGAGTGGAAGACGGCCTTCTCCACCAACACGGGGCACTACGAATATCTGGTTATGCCGTTTGGCCTGGCGAACAGTCCTTCCGTTTTCCAATCTTTCATCAATAACATCTTCAGAGACATGCTCCACCGTACTGTCATAGTGTACATCGACGACATCCTGATTTACTCCGACACCCTCTCGGACCATGTTCAGCACGTTCGGGCCGTGCTCCAAAGACTCCTCCAACACCACCTATACGCCAAGCTGGAGAAGTGTGAGTTCCACCAAACCTCCATTTCGTTCTTGGGGTATATCATCAGCCCAGATGGGGTTGCTATGGATGAGAGTAAGGTCAAAGCGGTCCGTGACTGGCCCCGCCCCACGACCCTGAAGGAGCTGCAGCGCTTCCTTGGGTTTGCTAACTTTTATCGACGGTTCATAAGGAATTTCAGTGCTGTGGCTAACCCTCTCACCTCCCTTGTCAAGAAGGGAACCCATCGTCTCCCGTGGAACGACTCGGCCACCCAGGCCTTCAACTTACTCAAGCAACGTTTCACCACTGCGCCTATCCTGCACCATCCTGACCCCGGGCTACCATTCGTAGTGGAGGTGGACGCCTCTAACACCGCCCTGGGGGCCATCCTCTCCCAACGTCAAGGTTCGCCCCCCAAGCTGTACCCCTGCGCTTTCTACTCCCGTAAACTGAATACCGCTGAGAAGAATTATGATGTGGGTGACCGGGAGCTCCTTGCTATGAAGGCCGCTTTCGAGGAGTGGAGGCACTGGCTCGAGGGCGCCCTCCATCCCTTCGTAGTACTCACCGACCATAAGAACCTGGAGTATCTGCGTACTGCGAAGAGGCTAAACCCCAGGCAGGCCCGTTGGGCACTCTTCTTTACCCGGTTTCAGTTCACCGTCACTTACCGCCCAGGCTCCAAAAATGCAAAGGCCGACGCCCTGTCACGTCAGGACGATCATGAACTCACGCCTCAAGACCCCACGACTGTGTTGGCGCCCCACCTCGTTGTCTCCCCCATTCAGTGGGACATCAACACAGAGATTGAACAGGTCAACTCCCACACAGATGTCCCACCAGGCTGTCCACCTGATCGTGTCTTTGTCCCCGAGACTCTTCGGAACCAAGTCTTGGAACTTGTTCACGCCCATCCAAGTTCAGGACATCCAGGAATCACGGCCACCATCCAGCTTCTCCAAAACCGATACTGGTGGCCCTCCCTAGCCGCTGAGGCCACAGCCCACGTCCAACACTGCCGGGTCTGCAACACCCAGAAGTCTTCGCGCCAACTACCTGCCGGCCTCCTCCACCCACTTCCTGTTCCGCAACGTCCATGGTCACACATAGCCATCGACTTCATTACTGATCTTCCAGTTTCTGAGGGGCACACCACCATCCTCACCGTCATTGACCGTTTCTCCAAGGCCTGTCGTCTAATTCCACTCGCTAAGCTTCCCACAGCTCTGCAGACCGCCGAACACCTCTGCAACCAGGTATTCCGGTTTTATGGCTTACCTGAAGATATTGTTTCCGACCGAGGACCCCAGTTCACCTCACAGGTTTGGTCTGCCTTCTTCAGGACCCTTCAGGTTAATGTCAGCCTCACTTCAGGATATCACCCGCAATCCAACGGTCAGGCTGAACGCCTGAATCAGGAAGTGATCCGTTTTCTGCGCTCCTACTGCCACCAGCGCCAGGAAGATTGGAGTCGTTACCTGTTCTGGGCCGAGTACGCCCAGAACTCCATTCGAAAGCACTCCACCGGTCTGACTCCTTTTCAGTGCGTCCTAGGCTTCCAGCCACCTCTCTTCCCATGGTCAGGCGAACCCACTGATGTCCCCGCTGTGAACGACTGGCTTCAGCGCAGCGAGGAGACCTGGAACCAGGCCCACACCCACCTTCAACGAGCGGTCCACCGTCAGAGAGTTCAGGCTAACCGCCGTCGTCGGCCAGGGCCAGAGTATCAACCGGGCCAGTGGGTCTGGCTGTCAACCCGAGACTTACGTCTTCGGCTCCCCAGCAAGAAGCTCAGCCCTAGATTCGTAGGCCCATTCAGAATCACTCAGCAGATCACTCCTGTCTCCTACCGTCTAGATCTGCCTAGACAGTACCGTATCGCCTCAACCTTCCATGTCTCACTTCTCAAGCCTGCCGATGGTCCTAACGAGGGCGAGGAGGGAAGTTCCCATGACCAGACTCCTCAGCCCATTCTAGTGGAAGGCGAGGAGGTCTATCAGGTTCAAGAACTCGTGGACTCCAGACGTCGGGGCAGGTCCTTGCAGTACCTCGTGCATTGGGAGGGGTATGGTCCTGAGGAACGCTCATGGGTTGAGGCTTCGGACATCCTGGATCCCAATCTGATCACGGACTTCCACCTGGCCCATCCCACCAAACCGGCCCCTCGACCTCGTGGAAGACCTCGACGCCATCGGGCTCCTCGCGCCGGGAGTCGCTCGCAGGGAGGGGGCTCTGTTACGATCCCAGATTCTGCAACCTCCCTTGTTAGCCAACCAAGACCGCTTTCACCCGAGTTCTAATTTTCTCCGTTGCACTACATTCCCCAGAAGCCCTCTAATCACACTCAGCTGCAACTCCTAATGACTCTCATCACCTCGCCCAGCTGCAGTCTATCACCCAGACTATTTAACCGCACCTCGAACGGCTCTCAGTGCGAAGTTTTGTTTTTCGTTTGTGAACATTTCTGAGCATTATAAACCCCGGATAGCCTGACTGATTACTGACCTATTTTTGCCCCTGTCTTCTGCCTGTTTTCTGCCAGCCTCGACCCTCTGCCTGGAGTTCCGACCTTGCCTGTTATCTGCCTGCCCCGATCCACTGCCTGGTATCTGACTACGATTTAGCCCTGCCTGTTCACTGTGTTTGCTCTGGTTTACCTCTGTTTATTTCTGATTGTTTTCTAATAAACCTTCGCTGCAAATGGATCTATCTCAGACTGGTGACTCACAACACCGTGTATTTATTTAAAGAAGTGTATTTTTTTAATATGCTTTATTTTTGATTTGTGAACTCTTTGTCTCCTTACAGAAAAGCAGCAAATAATGTTCTGTATAAGTGCTTCCCATGCAGTCAATGGATGATGTTTCTCACACACAGATTTTCCTGTTTGCCGGTTTGCAGGTGCACCTCCACAGGCCAGAGCAAGGCTTTTATTAGAACTGCACAGTTCGCTACTGTAGTTGACCACATTAATCCAGAGATTATGTGATTGGGGTTTAACACTTTACTGTAATGTGACTCAAGAGTACAGACACACATTGAGGGATTAGTGTTGACAGAGTGTCAGGTTCATTTCCTCATATGTTAAGCAGCTGTGCTCCAGTGCTGGGTCTGTTCTGTTGGACACATGCACCAGTCATGAAGGGCAATGATGATTTGAGGAGAAGCTCATGTTGGCAATGCACACAGACTGCTGTTTTTTGGTAATGTAAAAACCACCAGTCGTGTCAGAAGTATTCACAGTGTTGGAGCTTATTTGCATAGTTTAAAGTACACAGTCAAAGTGTTTTGCTCATGCATTATTCCTTTAACAAACCCCTTTCAAATTATTACACGCATTGTGCTGAACACACTGAGTCCAAACATGATAGGGAATGGTTGAACTATCACCCATGCACTCATTTATATGTTAATAGGTCAGCTCCCATGGACTGTTGTGTTAACACTCAATTTCCATTAAATGTGCTTTTGCAATAGATGTGGTGCATTTTGGTTCAATTTTAATGTTTACAAACAGTTATGAATGGATATTTGTGACCTCTCTTTGGTTCATCCACCAATAGCAAACCACAACCATCCAACCAGCCAATCAATTCCCCAGGAACAAAATCAAGCCCTGCCCTACATTTGTTCTTGTTCCTGAAGCGTTTCACTCGGATATACGGCACTAAAGGTGACTAATAGGTGAGAGTTGTGTTCCATCCAGATGTCAACAAATATTTTTACAGAATATTGTGACAAAGCAGAACATACAGTTGCGGTCTGATGAGCCCGACCACTCGCGGTTCTAGCTAAACTTATTTAAGCAACTAAGCCATGAACATTGCAAACTTGAATAAATCCAGTGATCACATTAATCTCAGAAGCTCAATAGACTGTAATTTAAAGATTACAAGGCACATGCATTAAAAAACTAATAATTATGTGCATGGATAAATTATTTAGAATAAATACTGCAACATTCCATAAAAAAAATATATTGTCAATTTTAATTCCATGGTGACTTTAAGCCCACCTTTAACTTTAACTCTTTCCGTGCCAGGTTTTTTTTTTCTCTTAAGTTGCCACTTGCCAGCACCCACAATCATTTCAGATTGCTGTACTATTTCAGAAGATGCGTAACAGCGCCATCTACCGTATAATTTATACCCATATGTGTGTTTGTAAAGTAAACAAACTAGAATTGAAACCATCTGTAAATGTTTCTTTACTGGTCTCTTTATGTTCCCATATTCTCATGAGCAAACCTGACTGCCCGACCCTTGCAGAACTCGTATACAGCTCCACCGGCTGACTCAACCACGCTCATTAGAGGAATGCTGATGTGCAATCAAACAATTAACAAAAGGTCACGACAGCCACTGAAGGGAACAACCTCCCCTACAGAAAAGATGCTACCCTGCCAGGAAGCAAATGTTCCTAACTACACACAGAGACCTTTCACTGGAAGGCAAGAAACAGGCTCATGTGTGGCTATGAGAAGTGGACGTTAACCTTTCGTAGCTTTCGCTTGGCTGCTCGTTCATTACAAACGTCTGCAAGATTGATCTACAGTTGCTTTCGCTGTAGAAATCTGTCCAGTGAGAATTTTATAAATCATCAACATGAAATATATGGTAACGCTTCCTTTTACAGTGCGTTAACTTACGTGTGCTTACAGTGTACTTACCTAATAAATTACTGGGTAATAATGCTTAATTTTACAGTGCGTTAACTTACGTGTACTTACAGTGTAATTACCTAAGACAGTACTGTGTAATAAGGTAAGTACATGGGTTAAGGTTAGGTTTAGGGGTAGGTTCAGGGTTAGTATCTAGTTATTACTCAGTTATTGAAATTACTATAATAAGTACAGGTGGGTGGTGATGGTGCAGCGGATAAGACACATGCCTTTGGTGTGAGAGACCCGGGTTCGAATCCACTGTGAGACACCAATGTGTCCCTGAGCAAGACACTTAACCCCTAGTTCCCTCTGACATGTATAGCAATTGTAAGTCGCTTTGGATAAAAGCATCAGCTAAATGAATAAATGTAAATGTAAGTACATAGTATGTACATGGGGAACAGGACTGTAAAAGGAAGCGTTACCAAATATATACAAAAGCTGTCACTGGGGTGGTACCCTTAAAAAAGGTAATATGTACCATTTATGTACTAATATGTACCTT
Organism: Siphateles boraxobius; assembly: GCF_051911475.1. NCBI lineage: Eukaryota > Metazoa > Chordata > Actinopteri > Cypriniformes > Leuciscidae > Siphateles > Siphateles boraxobius. The sequence goes on along the minus strand of NW_027508905.1, from coordinate 241,648 downwards.
TAAGGTATAAATATGCTCCCATTGGGGTAAATAAGGTCCATATGTGTACCTTTTGAAAGGTTATGTTTGTTTGTCTTCTTTGGTCACTTGATACTAAATCCTGTGACAATGATAATTACTCACCGAGTTGCAAAGTTTGGATTGTTGTGAATGGATTTATACACGAGGCTAAAACAACAACAAATCCTTCAGTCGTTTAATTAACTGAGGTCATTTTTTAACATTTTAGCTGATGTTGCCACATATGTAATGGCCCTTATTATTAAAGGATTTAAATGGATTTAAGAGAAGAAAAAAAAGGAAATAATAACTCAAATTTATTGTGAACTTGTGCTTTTTAAATACTATTTTTATTTTAATAAATGACTGTCATAAAATCAACAAGTCATAGCCACACTTGCTTGTAATTTAAGTCTGAGGATTTGAGTTTTATGAATCATTTTCCTATAGACAAGTTAATTACCTGAAAGTTTACCACGTTCATTAAATTCACTCATGCACATGCATTCACTTGTAATATTGTGTAATGTGTATATACATAATTTGAAAGGTTAAAGATGGTAAGATTGCAAGTGGAAACAGAGTGGTCATTTAAAATCCTTTTCAACACATGTAAAGTTTACCATCAAATATGTTTAGATGACAGAACTGCAGAACTAAACATATATGTGGAATATTTCTTGCATTAAGGCCCCCAAAACAAAAATCAGAGGGATAAAATTACTATGTGTCTCTTTTGAAATATGCCATTGCCAGAAAGATGGAGACTGGCTCATCATTTTTGTAAGAAATTTGCGTGCAAATAAAAGGCATGCCTAAATAGTTCTGTTGCCATGGGGATATAAATATATTTGGTAACATTTTATTTTACATTGTTGCACGTCCTGATTTTGCAGAGTTCCTGAGTCATCATATTTTGTTGATCCTGGAACAGCATTCCTGTCCAATCATTTAGTCCTAAACCTAACCCTACCCGTAAATTATCCCTAACATCAGAGGGAAACGATGGTGAAAACCCTGATTGCAAGCCTAAACTTGACATTAACTGTAAACTTGTCCCTTGTCGGATTGATTGGAATGTTGTTTAAGCATCACCAAAGATATTGAACCAGGAACATGTAATTCAATGATTGCATGCAACTAACCCTTGACCAAACCCTAACACTAGTGCATGCAGTTATTATTATTCAGTACTTCAGTTACACTGTAACAAGGACGCCTTAAAATAAAGTGTAACCATACAAAATGTATTACAAATTATCCAAAAATAGCTTCATTGCACATTACAAATATGTAATTCTCAATCCACTCACTGTCGACAGGAGTGGCAAATGGTTCATTTGTTAATTCCTCGATTTATTGAGTTAATGCAGCCACTGATATTGTTTTCTCCACAACTTCTGCAGTTAATTCAACCTAGAAATATACCATACAGACTTCAGTCCAAATAGCATTGTAGATCATTCAGCTTTTGAGTTTGGCAAATTGTATACTTTAAAACAATCTCAGTTTAAATGCAAATGACAACGATAACATTGGCGCAATAGTTTTATATGAATTCCGACTGGTCTACCATGTAATTACACACGAAAGGTCTTTTAACACAAGAAGACGTGTGTTCACATGTTAAAACAGCATGACGATCTGCAAAGGAACGGAAGGAAATGTGCTGTAGGATCTTCGGATGCTGTTTTACAAGAACTTTTTAACCTGACACACAACGTCATGCAACAGCAACAGACATCAGTGCAGAAATTACACTGTTCACATTTAGAGAAAAAAATCGTCCTAAATGAAACCAAACATGGCATCAGCTCCCCAACATACTTAAAGTAGGTGTTATTTGTTTCTCCAGCTCCTTCACAGTACCCATAATCCCCCTCATGTTGTCCGACGGTCTGCACCGAATTCATCTCCCTCGTAGAGATGCTTTGATATGTGATTATGAAAGAGCATTGGATTAGCACAATCTTTTTAGTGAACATCAGAGCTGCAGGGAGTGCAGTGTCTCAGCGCGCATTAGCAGCCGTAATGGGCTTCATGCTGCAAACTCAGCTGATATAAATGGAGGTGCTGGTCATTACGATCATACGGGCACCTGTTGAAGGAATAACCTGTGTGTCATGTGCCATGGCAACCATATGTAACACAACTTGGCTCCAACATACTGACAACTTTAAAGGAATAGTAAATCGAAAATGATTTATTTGTAATTTACTTACTCTCATATCTTTCAAAACTTTCTTTCATGGATCTCAAAACTCCTAGCTCCAAAAAGCTCCACAAAAACAGTTGTACACTATATTTCTAAGTCATGTTTTAACAACTTCATTACCTACATTTGTTCAGTCATTTATTCCCACAGTTCACTCTGATTTAGAGTGTACAATTGATGTAATTTACCATATTTACCAGACAACATAGGCCAATACAGATGACTTTTATATCATATCTGAGCACACAAAGCTGCTATGGACAGGAGAGCTTCAAGATCCTAAATATAATAAATACTCTAGAGGCCAAATGTTTTGTCTGGCCTAGGAAAAATGACATCTACAACCTTTATTGAAATATTATTAAAACTTTTTTAAATATTTTGTAAGCATACTGCATAGTTGCGCTTGGAGTCAGTTGTTTTATCTGTTAAATTTTTGTCCATATACAGTATAATGAAGATAGGCAATGGGGTTCAAAATTGAAGCATAGTTTATTAAAAAAAACAAAAAAACTTTTGTAATTCAAAATGAGTAACTTCAACGAATCCGCAAGCTTAGCACAAACAATACAAGACAAAGAACTGAAGGGAATGAGGAACTTAAATACACAATCCTAATGAACCAAACTACAAGCAGATGTGTTAATTAATCAAGAACAGAAATGAAGGAAATAAGAAAACAATGATAATCATATTTAAAGTCCTTGAAACTGAAAACAAAATGCATAAAATTAAGAACAACTGTGAGATTGCTTTCATATATTATTAAATATGATATATTACCAATTTAACCTGTTAAATATTTTTAAAGTTTTTTTTTTTTTCTAAAGAGGAAGGCATCTCTTATTACTTTATTGCCAGTTCAGAAGCGCTTCTTGGTTTTAAAAACATAACAATAACTGTAGAAACTGTACCAGTGGTTACAGTAAAATCCTGCTATTAACCATAGTAAATATGTGTAAGGGAGGAACATGGCCATCAATATTGTTAGGTGGAGGGTTTTACAGGGTAAATATTTCAGAGGCACCTGTTAAAGAGAAACAGAACCAGTGTGGTTTATTTTAGATGCTTATTTTAGAGCAAAATTATTCATCCTGCCTCTAGGCTATTTTAGAGTTTGTTCATTCGTGTTCTTTTTTTTTTTTCGGTGAAAAAGGCTTGTGCACTGCCTTAATATTAAACATAACTCTGTAAAGTCTAAATAATTGGTCACACTTTTATATTAGGTGGTCTTTCCCTGTTGGATTTATTATTAAAGACTGTTCTTTTCCTTAATCTCCTGCATTGTTCGATACATACTGTGACAGAACATGGAACCATTACATAAATCAGTGGACATTCCAGTGAACCTCCTCCTCCCAGAACAAAGGCCGTTGGTGGAGAATTTGACCTTGATGCTCCAGCATGGAGGGGTTTCATTTACAGCCCGCGACCCATAGAACAACCTGCCAACAACCAATCGAAGCAAGCCATCGCAAGATGTTTCATAAGGTGTTTGAGCCATTATTGTGGGAGTCATTGTGGAGTTTGAGGTAATGGATAGTATCCCACATTACGCCCACATTACAGCCATTGAGGATGAACTGTCACTGACCTTCGAACTGTTTAATAATTTGGAAGAGGATATTTTTTCGTGTCTCTTGTTCCCTCTGGTCCTGCCCAGCTCAGAGTCTCCTGTGTTCCCAAAGTTCCCATCCAGCCTCTCTCTCTCACCTTCTCTTCCAATATCTGCCAGTCCATCAGCCCGATCTTCTCTGTCTCCCGTCAGCCCCTCGGCTCCTCCTCGACCTCCCCTCTGTGGTGTGGATCCACCTCGGGCCTTCCGTCATCAAGGTTCTACCAGACGTGTGGATCCCCTTGCTTCGCCTCCATCTGCTGTTCCCATTACTCCAACTCAGCCTGTCACCCTGACTCCTTCCTCCCTCCCTCTGCTCAACCTGGGACCATCGGCCTCACGGTTCACCGGGCTCCCTCGATCCTCCACTCCACCTTGGTCGGGCGTCACCTCGCCTGCACCACAGACTTGCGAGCGGTCCACTGCGCTCCATCTCTCCACCAGTTACTGTAGTCTGACTCTACTCTCCCTCAGGCTCCGCCTCAGCCCTCTGGAACCCCGGTTCCCCCACAGACGGTTGTCGCTGTGGCTCCGTCGTGATCTCCAGGACATGCGGTGTCATCCGGTTCCATCTGCACCCAGGGCTTCACCACCTTTTTCTCCATCTCCTTTGTCCGTCCCCATGTTATCATTGAGGAATTATAGAAGTCTATAATGTGTTATGTGTATGCTAGGTCGAAGAGATGTGTTTTTAGTCTAGATTTAAACTGACAGAGTGTGTCTGCTTCCTCCGTGTCTTCCAATGTTAGGAAGACTGTTCCAAAGTTTTGGTGCTAAATAGGAAAAGGATCTAGCAGTCGATTTTGATATTCTAGGTATTATCAACTGGCCGTAATTTTGAGATCGCAATAGAGGTGAAGGACTATAATGCGTTAAGAGCTCGCTCAAGTACAGGGGAGCTAAACCATTCAGTGCATTGTAAGTAATCACCAATAAAAAAATAAAAAATAAATAATGTTTTAATAGGGAGCCAATGCAGTGTTGACAGAACGGGGCTAATATGGTCATACTTCCTGGTTCTGGTAAGAACTCTAGCTGCTGCGTTTTGGACCAGCTGTAGTTTGGGTAACACTTTATTTTGATGGTCCCTTTTGAACATTCTGTTAACTGTAAGCAACTTTGCAACTACATGCCAACTAACTCTCATTAGAGTATCAGTGGACTATCTGCTTCCTATCTGCAAACTCTTTATGGTCCTCCAACAGACACTCTACTGACTATAAGTAACTTTTCAACTACATGTCCACTTATTCTAACCCTAACCCTACCAGTCAACTAATACTCTAATGAGAGTTAGTAGACATGAAGGTGCAATGTTACTTATAGACAACATGATGTGTTAAAGGTACCATCAAAATAAAGTGAAACCATAGTTTGTTTATTTAGCGTGCAGGGCAACCACCCATAATAGCATTGCAATAATTTAGCCTTGATGTCATGAACGGATGAATAAATTGTTTCTCATTTGTCATTGAGAGCATATGACGTAAGCATAGGACTTCACCACCTATAGCTCTGTCTCCATCGTCCGTGCCCATTTTGTCGTTGAGGACTTCACCACCTTCGGCTTCGTCTCTATCATCCGTCCCCATGTTGAGGACTTCACCAGCTTCGTCTCCGCCTCCATCATCCGCCCCACGTTGTCGTTGAGGACTTCACCACCTTCTCCTCCATCTCCATTTTCCGTCCCCATGATGTCGTTGAGGACTTCACCACCTTTGTCTCCGCCTCCATCGTCCACCCCATGTTGTCCTTGAGGACTTCACCACCTTCGGCTCCGTCTCTATCGATCGTCCCCATGTTGTCATTGAGGACTTCACCACCTTCGTCTGCACCTCCATCGTCCACCCCATGATGTCATTGAGGACTTCACCACCTTCATCTCCGTCTCCATCGTCCGCCCCATGTTGTCGTTGAGGATTTCAACACCTTCGGCTCCGTCTCTATCGATCATCCAAGTCTCGTCGTTAAGGGCTTCTCCACCCTGGCTCCTTCCTTTCTTAATGATGCCGTAGGCCTCTTTCTTGGCTTGAATCATCTTCAGCCAGATTTATCCTGCTCCTGTCTCCTGGTCTTTCACTTTGTCATCACCCCTGGCTCCCTTTGCCCTGCCTACTCTGTGTCCTCCTCCGGAACCCTCCGCCCTCCTTCCTCAGTAAGATTGTTATGGCGCAAGAACGTGCCTTTCCAGGGCGGACATCGTAACATGAATGTTCTGTTTTGGTTAAGTTTCATTGTGTTTTAGTCCCCATTTCCCTGGTCGTGTTTGCCGGTGTGACCTAGTTTCAAAGAGTGTGTCAATTTGTTCCCTTGATTAGTTATTCCGTCCACCGTCCGTGATTTAATTAACATTTTTGTTTCCTCTGTGTATTTTAGCCCTCAGTTCATTCAGTTCCTATTTCCATGTGTTCTATGTTTGAATGTGGTTGTGTTCTCCTGAGTTCCCTTTTGGATTTATTATTAAAGACTGTTATGTTCCTTAATCTCCTGTGACGTGTGATTTGTGTACCTATACTGTGACAGCTATGTACTAACATTAAATACATACAAGACTATGGATTTACTGTGTAACTACATGTTCCTTCTGGAAAATTCCCACATTTACAGCTAATGATTTTGAGTTTTGGTTAGGTTTAGGAGAAAGGGTAGGATTAGAGATTTTGGTAATGGTTGGGTTAAGGATAAAGTTAACAAGTGTAAATTGGTCATTAAATGCAAGTGCTTTAAATGTAATTACAATGCACCAACATGTATGTAAGTAATAAGTAAATTGTATCAAGTGGTTAAGGTCATCTAATATAAAGTGTGACCAAATTATTTATGGAATTTAAATTACAAATGATAGTTCATGTATTTGTTTGCAACAAGAACACTGCTGATTGATTGATGATCGATTGAGACGGAGCCGAAGGTGGTGAAGTCCTCAACGACAACATGGGGCGGACGATGGAGGCGGAGATGAAGGTGGTGAAGTCCTCAATGACATCATGGGGTGATCGTGAAGGACTATTAGTGCCTTTTTACTAACTGCAACTACTCACAAGTGTGAAATATACAAGATGAGCAGTCTGAAATCATAATTACTGTCAAGATCATATTCCTGTCTTGGTTAGTATTAATACGATGACATTTGTTCCTTAACAGATCTTAAGAACCATGAGATCAGATTCTGTCAGTGAAGCAAAGAAAATAAATAACAATTCAAGAGAAGCTGAAAAGGGGTAGATCTAGGAAAGCAGTTTATCATGCTAATGTGTTGATTAAATTAGATGAATTAAATTAGCATACCATCGCATGGATGAGATGTCTTGAAGAATAAATGAGGGTGATACTAAATTGCATAAGCAGTACATTAGATTAATGCTTGATACATTAATTTACTCAGTCATTTGTTGTTATTTCTGAAAGCATATTGGCTTTGATGCGCTCTGATTCCCTTGGGCAATCCATCATTTATGTTCCCCTACAATAAACCCATAATCTAATGGCCACTATGACAGACAAACTCGATCTTCGTATAAACATAGCTTTACCATTAAAGGTGTAGTTCACCCAAAATAAAAAGGCTGTCATCATTTTGTCACCCATCATGTGATTGCAAACAGCATGCTGTTATTGTTTCAACAACATCAGTTAGGCTTTGTGTGAAAAACTGGCCACAAATGGAAGATGTTATTTAGTGAGACACTCCACAACAGTAATCAAATCTCATTCTCAATGCCACCCTTCACTTCTTATTGGATGAAAAAAAAGAAGAATCCACCCTGATTGACCTCATACGTTTTGTATGTGCATTTCAGGAATTGATGAAGTTTTTTTTATTATGCTATTACCATAAAAATAGGTGCCTGGTAGCTGTATAAGTTTTTGAGCTATGACATGTGAGCTTCTGTACTGATTTAACAGGTTTGTTCAAATTTAACAGAGACTGAGACCTGGATCGGATCTAATCCATCCTCACTCTTTGCTCCATCCTCTCTTTGGAGCGCCGCTAGTATCATTTAATTAACTGTCTGCCCTTCTGGCTGGATGTTTCGTTTAATGAAGCAATTTTTCTCAGTGCGTCCCAATGTTCCAAACAATTTAAAGTGGACGACTAATGTCATACAGCATTCTATTCGCTTGTTTATTTTGTTTCGTTTTTCTCAAAGTAAAATAGATGTCTTAAGGTAATAAAACTTGGTCTGGCTTTAATTGGTTTTTGCTTAATTCCTCAAGACCAATTTATAATTCATTATCTTCCAATTTACTCAACATATGTGGGTGCATTCTGGGTTAATTGCTATTTAATAAAGAATATCTGCAAAAAAAAAAATATATATATATATACGTGCTTATGCATCAAAGAAATTGGGAATATGCGCATTGATCCGGTCATTATTAATATGTGATGTCTGAATGTATTCAACTGTGTTTGAAGGGAAATGCTGAGATTAAAAAGACTGCTTGAAAAGTTGAGGATCTTTTATGCTGGTATTTGATGTTTTCCATTGCTTTGTTGAAAAGGGCATCAGTCATATATCTGGGCTTATCGTTTTTCAAAGTTCTCTCATGAAGAGCAAATCTTTACGCCGGCCCTGTTGGAATTACTTTCTATTGCTCCCTCCAGGGACACTTTAGGCTATATATCTATGGCCTTAAAAGGAACATCAAGTTTAAATGTCACAAAGCATCCAAGTTCAAATCACAGCGTTCGATCCAGATGGTATATTTAGTGTATGCTATTTTTGCAATTCACACAATTGAAAAGTGCAAGTGCATCGGAAACACTTGACCCATTAATACTAACACTTTCTTTTATTCGCTTGTATTCAATATTTATTTATTTTTTTAATTACACTTACATATTGTTTTCCTATTGTTAGTTTAACTTCTCCTATTAATCTCCTCATTTGTAAGTCGCTTTGGATAAAAGTGTTTGTTAAATGATTAAATGTAAATGTAATACTCTTTTTTTTATTACTATAAAGCTGCTTTCACACAATCTATATTGCATAATGCACTATGTAAATAAATGCTGAAATTCAGACTTAAATAAATGTTGAAAAGTTATAAGCCAACAACCAGTGGTATTTTCTTAAAGGAAATTGGGTAACAGATTCTATGAAGCCTGTATTTATCATTTATTTTATTGGTATATATATATATATATATATATATATATATATATATATATATATATATATATATATATATATATATATATATATATATATATATATATATATATATATATATATATATATATATATATATATATATATATATATATATATATAATGCATTATAATACATGCATAATTCATTATAAACAACCTTATAGTATGTTGTATCTGATATACAACAGATAAATCTATTAAATAATCATCTGATAAATAATCATAACAACAATTCCAATACAATATAATACTTACCTGTTTGTGGTTAAAACTTTTAAGAGTACAATGCATTATGACACCAGATGAAGCCTGTATTTATAATGTATCATAAGGGAATACTTAATGCATTATAATACATGCATTATACCTTATAAACAACCTTATAATGTGTAGGTATTATTACTGTTGTTGTGATTATTCATGAGATGATACAACACATTATAAGGTTGTTTAAGGCATTGTGCGTCAGTTAAAATTATAAATGCAGGCATCATCTGGTGTTATGATGCATTGAAAAAATTATAACCATATATAATGAGATGATACAACACATTATAAGGTTGTTTATAAGGCATTATGCATGCATTATAATGCATTAAGAATACCCTTATGATGCATAAGACATGCAGGCTTCATCTGTTGTTATAATGCATTGTACTCTTAAAAGTTATAACCACAAACAGGTAAGTATTAAAATGCATTATAACTGTTGTTATGAATCCAGACATATGCCGTTAATAAATCTGCTTTTATTCATAAGGTGTGTGATTCTGCCGTTTAGCTCCTCAAAGAAAAACGACAGTATTTTGCTGCGGTCAGAGAAATCCTGACTGACACGCGACCCAGACGCGGCATTAATACACGGACGCCATAATTTATGCCTGCTTTCTGTCGGTGTTCTCAGGGGTTCAGACCCTGGTCAGTGCGTAATGTCCTCCCTGTCACAGTGCTCTCCTGCATCAACCTACAGGCCGTGACAGGTAATCCACAGGGAGAACGCGCCGAGAAAAAGCTTTCCTGTTACACTGGCAACTTTCGAATATTCCTCCTTCGCATCAAAGTCTGTGTCAAACCAGTTCACCTCCAGCGCCGAGGCGTCTTTCAAAGCAGAAGCGCCGAGTCTTGAACGGAGGCCGATAAATTGTACTTAACTATTGGTGACTGGCTATTCCCTTCAATGGCACTGCAGCGACAATCCTTATACATTTATCTGTCCTTGACAGCAAATTAATATGTATCTCTGGCCTGCTCGACTGATGATTTATGTTGTTTTTCTGAGGGTGACCTAAAAATATCTGAGAAAATACATGTCGGCCTTGGCTTTTACTCAAGCTGTTTTCTTGCTAATAGCTTCACGGAGCCACACAATGCTCCACTTACAGTAGATGCACGCGCAGTCTTCATATACGGTCATGAAAAAACGGACATTGCACTTTCAGTTGGTTAGACGGAGAGAGGCGCGTCTGCAAACACTTACCAGAACAAGGACTTCTCACTTCAGAGGGAAACAGGGCTAATGAGACGCTTGTTAGCTGATTTATTTGCTCAGGATGAGGGAGGCAAAGGTCTTACAGGACACCTACATCAAGTGTGAGGGGAAAAACTGAAGTAATGGGCGTTTAATCACAGATTTTTTTTCGGTCAACCACCAAGGCTTTGTTTATTTGATTAAAAATTAAGTAAAAACAGTAATGTTTTCTATGTGAATATAGCCTACATGTAATTTATCCATGTGATGCAAAGCTGAACATCAGCATCATTTCTCCAGTGTCACATGATCATTCAGAAACATGCTGATTTGCTGCTCACTAAGCATTACTTATTATATACTGAGTACTTTTCATGTTTTAGTAAACCTGAATACTTTGAAAAGATGGTTTAGGTTGGTTTAATTATTAATTAAGGATTTCATATTCATATTGCGCAAGTACAGCAGGAATGAACCAGCTACTGAACATTTGTGCGTTGTTTCATAATACAAATGATCTTGCTTTGCATGTCAAGGGTTAAAATATTTTCAGAACATTTTTAAAGAAACATCTATGTGGCAAAGAAGTTGAAGGTCTCCAGAGTATTTTGATTTGAATGAAATCTTTTGGTGAAACATGTTGATTCCATTAAACTTCATACTTTCACAATTTTTCAATTAAAGTAACTGAAATGAGAACCATCGAACATCACACTTTCACCTTGAGTCACGTTGAGTCTCTGTATAGCTTTGACGTGTGCTTGTTAGACAGCGTGTTTCCTTGAAACTTGTATGGGAATTAAACTTCTTCATAACTTCTGAGCTCCAAATGCTTTCAACAGAAGAAATTCTCATAACCATAGCTTTGTGTATTTTCATCACACGTGCAATTTTCAGAAATAACCAAAAAGCTTTTAAAAAATGTGCCTCTTCATGCTGTAAATTGTGGTTTGTGTTCTCATTCTGAAATGTTTTGCAATATCAGGCATGTCCAAATGTCTAATATCCAAAAAGAAGATAAAATACATTGCTGAGTATTTGCAGAGTTTTGCTGTATACAAAGAGGTTTTACCGTTCTTATGTCCTATCATACTTCTTGTTTCTACACTAACATTTCCTAACCCAGCATTAATCTTCTAAAACACCACATTTCGTTCTAATTCAAGTTCATATGGGACGCTAACAAGGCGCTAAAGACGGCAGCCTCTAGTGTCGGTCGCTTCCAAGCGGCAACATTCTAATATGAAAAATGAAGCCTACCCGGAAGTGCGAAAAACTGCAATACATCGGAAATCCGCTGGGGGCATGTCCCAAAAGTGAGCAAATGTCCATGGACCCCCATGTTAAAATGTCCATTTTCACAGCATAAATTCCTGTTTTTACAGCTTGGTCCCATGGACTTTTATTGTATTTTTCGATAGGTTCCGAGAGCCTGACAACTGTGAGTTGGGTGATTTTTTTTTCTAACTCGTTAGTTTAGATTGTATTTAGATATAAAATGTATGACAAATAAGGACGTGGTTAACTTTGATTGACAGCGTGATTGACAGCTGATAACGGGCTGCGCCGAGTGGAATTCCTGAAATTTGACGTCTCGGCCATGATCTGACACAACACATCATACCACATCTGTATCTTTTCTGAAAAGATTTTCCAAGGTGGCGCCGCCCATACCCCCCATAAACGGCCTCAAAACCGTTCTTCAGGAAGTCTATGGGTGACGTCACAGATGCTTTGTCCATATTTTTTACAGTCTATGGTCGCTTCACACTCTGAGCTCACTGAAAAATAATCAAGAGATGGTGGATGAAGCACGGAAAATATAATTTTATTTTCACATTCAGTACACAAGATTATCAATAAAAATGGGCTGATTTACTATTTGGTGTATTCCGGAAAACTGGTAAAACTTTTAATTTGACATTATTACAGAGCACACTTTTAAAAGTTTGTTAAGAAACATTGTCATGTCATGCACTATCTTTAAGTGCATTTAAGTGGCCTTTTGTTTCATTCATGTTATCTGTAAGATTTGAAGCACACTTACAAGTGCACATTCAATACAATATGTCATGCAATTCACCAAACAATAGATATGCTATCATTTCCTTCCTTTGTGAATAATCAATCAAGTGGTAATTTTTGAAGAGGACCTATTATGTCCTTTTATAAAGTCTTGATGTTGTTTTCAGGCTCTACTAGAACAGGTTTTCCTGATTAAATGTTGATTATTTTCATCATATACTCCATTGTTGCGGCTCCTCTCTTCCCAGTCTGTCAGTAACGCTCTGTTTACTTCCTGTCTCTATGAAGCCCCTCCTTCTGAAAAGCACACTGTGCTCTGATTGGTCGGTTGGATAAGTGTGTTGTGATTGGTTGAGCGCTTCGAGTGTGTTTGGGAAATGTCCAGCCCCTTACCATAACCGCCAGTTTAACACACTACTAACTAACTCAACCAGGCCCCGCCCCTTTATTCTGCGTATTAATTATTTAAATGAGGAATATTGTGACGTGTTCGTTCCCGGAAGAAACTCAAGACTACAATGGAGGTGTTTCAGGAGTTCAGAAACACTGACACTGATATAGAGAAGAACTGGAACTTTGCAGAGTTTTTTCATGCTCATACAGCAACATTACACACTAAAGAAAGATGAACATGAATAAAAGCATAATAGATCCTCATTAAGGCAACATGCTTGAGCCTGACAAGAAAATATACATTTTCTATTTATTTATTTGGTATTCGTTTTATTAGAAATACCATGAAAAGTGCAGGAATACCCCAGATAATCAAGAATTTCAAGTCAATGCATTTGGTTAAAAGACTTTAAAATGAACTAGACGCTTTTGAGGAAAAGGTTTTGGAGCTAGCAAACTGTCCATGATTGAACTCTGGTGACTTTTCAAGATGACGTATAGACTCCTTTTCAGTTGGTAAACATTATGACGTTTTTATGTTGGTGGAGCTTGGTTGGAGGCAGAACGATCCCTCTGGCCGCTTCACTAACACTAGTTTCCAAGTTTTGTTAGCTTGTTTTTTAACAATGACGGGAGAAAATCTGATTTTATCTTGATGTGCAAGGTCACTCACTGTCCAGGACCGCAATTTTTATTTGCAAAAGTTAATTTTAACGGATGGAACCAGATTGGCCGACCCGTACACGCTCAGTCAATGGATAGAGGATCTGACAGGATTAACGTTACCTCGGGTGAGTGGCCTGACATCTACACCTGATAGAGAAACCCAGCGTAAAGACACACGGAGGGCATATACATCTTTAGATGCCTATAACTATGTGATGAATGCTCTTGACTTGTGTCAACGTTACATTGCGTTGTCCTGCCCAGCGCCAAGGCCAGATAATGACAATGTAAAGTGACATTACAGTGCAATTGTGTGAATATTTTCTAGAAATACAAATATTTTTTATGTATTAAAATTATATTAATTAACTATGTATTTGATTATTCTTTCTTACCAGGTTCTTCAAAAAGTCTATCACAATCAATCACAACAATGTATACAATCATAGATGATTCACAAATAATCACAATCATTTAGAAAACATTATGCAATAAAACTTCAAATTGGATCCTGTAGGTGATTCTTGCACCCAGAAACACAACAAGATGTCATTTAATAAAAATAATAATAGTTTAAGATCCTTATTATGTAGCCGAATCTGTGCTGGTTTGTATTGGCCGCCTCCAGTTTTGTCTTTGTTTTGCCTCCAGCTAACGCCGTGACGTAATTGTGACGTCGGTGCAAAAGGGGTCTATAGCTAGGCTGCTGTCATGATTCCTGTCTGGTGTTCTCCTTGTCTTATGTTGACTTTTGTTATTTCCTGTTCTGTGCCATGTTTTGTAGTCCTTTGTAGTTTTTTCCTCTGTCATGGTGCAGTGCGGGTTGAAGAAGGATTTTAACAACACCAAACACGACTAACAACCGACAAGGACAAACTGAACAGAAGGCAACTAAATACAAGTACAAATGAACACTGACGAAGTGAGAACAGGTGACACAGATGATGATGACGATGAACAGGTGGATAATGAGGGAGTGAGTTCAGGTGTGGAGACAAGAAGGATGCTGGGAAGTGTAGTGAAGACGAAGACAGAACGGTGCAGACGATGACCGTGACAGCTGCCAACTGATGAACAATATGAAGCATTCTAGATATTATAAAAGGGACAATTCCACCTTCATATAACAAAACACAATCCCATAAGTCCACTTTCCGTCTTAACACAAGTCTTATTTTGAATGAAATGACGGTGGCGTGGATAATATAGAGAGAATAAGGCTCGCTGTCTCTGCCTGAGGCCTATCCGTGTGGTTGCTCTCAAGTTTGAATTTACAGCTGGTGGCGTTGGAAAATAATGAAATTGTCTGTCTTCTCTGGAGAGGGATTCAGCGTCTGTGCCCAGCTGGAACGAAATTACCCAGCGAAGGGCAAATGCCATTTAATTTGCAAATGAGAAGATAAGTGTATTTATCAAGTCCCTCTTTTTGAGTCAATGCGAGAACATTTGTTTTGTTTTTTTTGTGCCGCAGTGAAAAAGGCAGATGGAGCTTTTGAAATGGGCAGTGAACAGAAGGCTTGTTGTGGACATTCGAGATTTCAAATCCATCTTGAAATCTTGAAACATGTCTGTGCATACAGTAACTCTGTGTGAAGAACAGGCTTTTACTTTTCCTCCACCATATAACTTTCAAACATGCATGTCAGGATATGTCGCATCCGATTGGAAGTCAATGAAACTAACGGTTTTGGCTCTCGAAACAAATGTAATGCGGCAAGAGTTTATATTTTGAGTGAATATTTTCAATGAATAAAGACTTTTTTTATTTTCATGCTGCTAGTCATGCTATTGGCTGATCTCATGTGAGTGACAGGTTGCCCCGCCCTCATCATCAGAGAAGAGAAGAGCATAGGGATTAGAATGACACAAGAGTGAGTAAAAAATGCCTTTCTTGCAACTTCCTTTAACAGAATCATGTGAAATTAAACCAATTAATCCAAAATCTTCACCAGAACTGGCTCAAACTGTTAGGCGCCCTTTGAAATCGGCATGTTTTATGCATGATAAAAATGTGGTCGTATTGTTAATTTAGTGAATGTCAGGATGAGTTTCTAACCTCAGACACGAGTTTGACTGCATGAAAGCATTACATTTCTTTTATTTCCCCTCTCCTTTCTTTCTCTTGGTTTAAATACATCAAAGACCTCCTGATGCTTCACGAGAGCGCTCACTGTCTCTAACGCACATCCATGTGTTGTACATGATAAGAGCTCTTTTAGAGACACTAACTACTTTTTTTCCTCACAATACGATTACTGTCACAAGTAACTGTTAGAGAGAGAGAGAGAGAGAGAGAGAGAGAGAGAGAGAGAGAGAGAGAGAGAGAGAGAGAGAGAGAGAGAGAGAGAGAGAGAGAGAGAGAGAGAGAGAGAGAGAGAGAGAGAGAGAGAGAGAGAGAGAGAGAGAGAGAGAGAGAGAGAGACTTCCTGTTCTTGTGGCCTGGAGAGTTAGTTTTGTTGTTGTTCTTTTCCAGACATTACGCCTGTTTCCCCCAAATGCAATTACTCTTTTTAATTAGCTCCATATTTCTCCGACTGCTAATGTTGATTTGCAACACTCTGTGAAATTTCTCTCTCAAGCATCACCAAAACGGGCTGCTGTTACAAACATAACTTATGCTAATGAGAATCCAATTAGTCATTGTGCTGGAGTTTTTCTTTTGGATCTTCACATTGAACCGCTGGTGGTTATACACTGTCACATATTCAGGTATTTCAACAATACAAGTCAAATTTCTGAAACGTTCAGCACCCGCTGAGATTACGAATCACACTACTATAGTATTGTCATGGATTATATAAGTTTGCTATTCACTGAAGAATATTACAAGACATGCAGAGCTTTATTGACTGATGATCTGAAAATATGTTAACTATTAAAAAGAACATCAGTTCACAAAGAAAATATGCATGAAACATGATTTTTTTTTTACTGTATTTATAATTTTGGAATCTTATAACTTAAAAAATACTAAAATACTGTAACTTAATGAAAATCATTACATTGAATATGTTAAAATACAATTTAGAATGAATTGGTCGACTTTTTGAAAGAGTAAATGTCAACTTTTTTAACCTGTAAAATGTGTCAACATTAAGTGTAAATCGAATATTAGAAGAACAACAACTAATTGTTTATTTACACCAAGTGCAAATCGTCCGCCTTATTGGCAGAGGCTACAGTGACTCCGCCCACCATTGTCTGACCGAGCCAAATTACAAAAGAAACCTGTCTGATAACAGTATAGTGGCATTTTGACCGAGAAAAGTGGAAATAAATTGACAATTTTTGCTCCCATGTTATATATTTTTTCCATCAACATGTCCCTTTAGGGGTTCCATAGTTAGGGATTGGTTAGGGCTTTAGGGACATGGACAAGTAATGTCCCTATGAGACAGCATCAATTTATGATTGTAATAAATATCACCATATGCACTGAATATGTTATTATTGCATACTGTTTTGTATGAAGTACTACAATACACTGAGGTGCAAAGACAATCTGCCACTGTTTGCATTAAGTATAAATAATATCTAACAATTTACACAGTGCAAATAAAATACTGCTATTTCACTTGGTCCAGCTGCTTTAAAATAAAGCAGTCAAAAAACACTGAGGACTTTACCCCCTCATTTCAGATCACCACTGACATGTTGATTTTGTGATATTCGTGAACTAGGCTATATAACTGGGTTTCAAAGTTGAGTTTTTTTTTTTTTTTGGGACACATTTCTGTTTGGGTCGCTCTGGCCTGTCGTCTGTGTGATCTGTACACCACTGCTTTGACAGCGATTAATGTGTTTAGGGTCACGACGGTTCAGGGTTCAGTCTACTAACCACGTCATGGTCTTGTTGAAATACATTATTTCATGTATAAGGCCAAAGGAGAGCTTCAAACTCTGCTTTCTGACACAGCTTTACTTGATTAAAGCTGGTCAGGAGTGCAGCAGCATACAAGATTAATGCAGTGGGTGGTTTTTCCATGCAGAATAATCAATAATTTATATGGCTGTATATTAAGTGCTTTTCAATAGGCAGTGAGGTATGGATTCCTAGATCAGGGACATCTCTGATTTATAAAAGTTTTAAATAAGCATACAGTAAAACTCCTGAATAAATCATTGCCAACTAAAGTTTGAACAGTGCTTGTTAATTTTGACAGTTGCATGTCAGAGCGCCAATTATTATTGTTTGCTCAACTTTTAGCTTGAAACAGTCTGAAAAAGATTGAGTTTCTAGTTCTGTATTTTATTAAATCTTATTACACAGGTTCATGATTTTAAGGAAACCGTAATACCATTGTACATTTTTCAATTAAATGTGTCCTTGCTGCATGAAAGTATTCATTTAATTTATTTTACGGTGTCCTTGTTACAGTGTAATTAGTCATTATGTACTGAGTAATGTTAACTCATGTACTTTCTATAGAGTTAGGGTTTGGGGTCACACTTTATTTTAAGGCATCATTGTTACAGTGAAATTATATATTTAAGTAAATGTAGTAAAGCAACTACATGTGTCTACTATAGGGTTAAGGATTTGGTTGAGAGTTAGTTGCATGTTATTATGCATAATTTACTGTTATCATTATTGTAAGTACATGAAACATATGTAACAAGGACACAGTTATTCTATATCAAGCAAAAAGGACACAGTAAAATAAAGTGCTACAAAAATACTTACTTAGCTTTCTTAGTGTACCATAGTTTCCTCAAAAACACGAAGCAGCACCGTTGTCTTTCAACACCGGAAATAATCAGAAATATTTCTTGGTTTTGGTGGACACTGGATGAAATATTGAGTCATATTTCACAAATATTCTAAGGCAAGAGGATTATTTAAGATGAATGCAGCGAGTGGACGGGCTTATTAAAATGTTTCTAGCACATAACCTGGCCTCAAGCATCCCATTCATTTAAAATGATTACTGAAATTTCCTATCGCAGCAGCGCGAATCCTACAGAATAAACATTGACTCGTTTGTTAAACGCATGATGAAAGATTTAACAAGACATTTTGCCCCTATTATGACTTTCCCTATTCTTTGGATGTTTACTCACACTTCTCTTGATCTTTTTAAGATCCTTGAAGGCAAAAGGGTAAAAGATGTTTTACTGTCATTATGAAAGGAATCACAATGTGAAATGTATGAGTCTGCGCTCTTGCTCCGGGCGAGATTGTAAATGGATGACCCGTGAGCTCTTGACAGCAACAGTTTACTCTGTTTACGATGGAGAACTGCTTGAGTCATGAAACCATTAACCATGTGCTTGTACAGTGTCTGAGAAAGTGAATGCATGAAATGAAACACTTTAAATTTTATTCACATGGAGAATGGGCTGTGCATGGATCAACACCCTTGTTGATCCTGAAACTGCATTTGATTTGTTGGATCATGGTTATGCTTTAAGACCGGGCTTAGAGACATTTGGTTACCTTTCATAACATTTCACAAACTGGGCAGTAAACTGCAAACAAACATGGGCATTCAGCAGCATGACCTTTAGACACCAGAAGTCAGTGAGTAGAAGAGAAGTATCTTTCCCTGTTCAACCTCCTGGCAGTGAAAGTTTTTTTTTTAAAGGTTTGCAGTGTGTTCGGCCTCATCCATCTTCCCTTCTATCCAAACAGATGCCAAGAGAAAGATGCTATTCTTTGCATTAGAAGATTAATTGAATTTGTGAATTTCCAACCCGATCTCACAGCAATTCAAACAAATTCATACGACCTCACTCATACGAATTCATGCGATTTTTGCTAAATCGTACATATTTTACTAGTTGCCCAATTCGTATGAATTCGTATGAATGACATACCCCTGACCCCGCCCCTAAACCTACCCATCACTGGAGATTTGAATTCTTATGAATTTCGTTTAGAATTCGATTAGAATTTGTACCACCTCGTACTCACTCGTACGAATTGGTCGTGATATAGCTTTGGAATTTCCTTGTTTGAGGCTACGTCTACTTTAATACAGATGCATTTTAAAACGGCATTTTCATTTCAAAACGCTCTCCGTACACATTACCTTTTCAAGCGTTTCCAAATGTTTAAATTCTCCTCACTGCACATGCGTAAAACCTCATACAAGCTCACTGAGATGATACAGATGAAACAGAGTTCTTATGCTATCATTTCATTCACTGATACGTCCAGGTTGCTTTCACTCACCGTTATATGTTTGGTCTAAAACGCGACTGATCTCATGTTTTGCCGCGGGAAAGCAATCATGAATACATTGTCTGTCATCTTTGCAGGACTGCGATATGAAGTGTACAACACAATATATATTTAGCAAGAGTGTGAAAGTGAATAGCACATAACAGGCACAATATAGGTATGAACATCCATATCACTCAAAATAAATATAGCTTATGGTTGAACAAGAATCACAGTGGTGATTATCAATAAATCAAAAGAAACAGAGCCTCATCCTGAACATAACAAAAAAAAAAAAAAACTTTTATCCTAGCTTCATGCATTCCTTTTTTATCAACGATTGATTGTGGGTAAGTTTCATTAAAAAAAGCAACATGTTTGAGCAAAAAGCTGAAAAAAAAAAAAAATTGTGTAAGACTACATCCAGATCAGATTCAGAAGACCATCAACACCCCTAAAGCTTCACAAAGGCAGCACCCGATAGAACAGGTGAAGGTCTCTGTCTTTTCGCGTGGCAAAGTAATTCAATTCCATTTAAGCTCAATTCCATTTATCTGTGTCACGATGAGGTGGAAGCATGGAGGAAGCAGGATCCACATGCAGCACACTTTATTCAATAAACTGAAAACTTTACAAGGAACAGGAACAGGAACAACACAAGAACTCACCAAGAATGGACTGAAACATACTGAGGGCTTAAATACAAGGCCAAACAAGCTAAACAAGATAACAATGGGGCATGGTTAATATGAAACACCTGGGAAGACTAATAGACATAATAGGGGACTGCTAAATGAGAAAAGACAGGGGAACACAGACTGACGTCACAACAATCTGACTCCATTTTATATCTGACTCCATTTTATCACAACCTCGAATTTAAGTTTGATTCCAAATTGGTTATTGGTCAATTATATGCTAGTTTAGCAATACATTTGATTGTTCTATTTAACTCTTTACTTAAATATTTTACCAATTCATATTAGGAAGCTATTTCGCTCAGAGTTCCTCACACCTTGTTTAACAAAAGTCTCACGATCACAAGCCCGTCAGTTTCAGTCACTATAGAGGTCATTTCTATATACCTGATTTCGGTCGCATTCACGCTTACACAATCAGCGATAACGGTATAGCCCTGTGATTGCATACACCTGAAATTAAAGTAACGTTTACTTCAGTAGAGGTATGGCCACTACTACAGATATAGGTCAACCAACTTTATTTGTCTTATAATAGCATTGGATTGGACATGTCGTGGTTTCCAAAGTACACTTATCTAAAGTGTAAATGTAATCTAACATTGGATTAAAACAGAGGTAAGACACACCCAGACCCACTTTTGCTGCCTTGGAAGGATTTTTTTTTTTCTGTCTTTGCAAAACACCTACACTTATTGACATTAGTGCCAAATATTAGTCGTCACTAATCTGACACAAAACTAACATACAATTCTGTTTATTCTACTTGGGAAAACAATTTCACAGTCAGTAGGAATAAAATTAAATGCAACAATTTATTATGTCAGATAAATGTATCATTCCAATTTTATAATCAGTTCAGAGATAAAACATATAAAACATAAAATGATCTGTAATAAAGAGAGTAGATGTGAACCTGACATTATAAAATAAATGATGCGGAGTGCCTGCATACACTCAGCATCACAGGCTAATTTGAGTTACTCTTGTTGCATTTCTTTATATCGACAGAAACTTCTTTCACATGGAAACATTTGCTAACAATGGATATTAGCATTCAGAGTTTACACCTTTTTGGGAGCATAATGACATTTTCCTGGAGGACCAACTACAACCCTCCTCTGTGTGCAGGTAATCTCTAAACTCTTAAGAACTTCATTATCTCTTGGTTTACTTCTTTGGGAATGAGACATTTGTCTCAGCGGGGGGTGGGGGGGCATGCTCAGCTCGGGCATGCTCGGGGATGCTCGGGGATGCTCGGGGATGCTCAAGAGAGAGTCAAATATTCATTTCCAGGAAGGTCTTTAGTCTTCTCGGGAGTGGTCGTTCCTCAACCAGACTGCCCGGCATTTCTCAATACTTAATTCGTCCTGAATTAATTCATTTACGTATAAATTCAAGAAAGGTACTAAATTAAGAGTATATTACATTAAGATAAACTAAACTAAGATAGTGGGACTCAAACACATATTTTAGCTTCAGGTTCTAAAGGGTTAACACATGCGATTTGCTTTATGTATGAGTATTTATGTGTGAATAAAAGCCGAAATTAAATCCATTCATCATATAAAGTGACCATATCACTTCACAAGCCTTGGATTAAACCTCTCAATTCATAAGGATTCAATTTATGATGGTTTCTGTTATGAAATTTTCAACTCTTGAACTCTCAATGCAGGTTTCATTAAAAATATCTTGATTTGTCATTCATTATCAGCCCTACAGGTTTGGAACGATATAAGGGTGAGTAAATGCGGACAGAATCTTCATTTTTGGGTGACCTGTCACTTTAAAACTTGAGATGACATAATGTAATGTGTTATTAGTGTATATAGTGTCAGAAAGCAGTGGTAACAAATGTGGAAAGGGCCTTGATGTCTTTTAATGCCCATGAAAAAACTGAAACATGCAGTAACTCAAGCCAAATACACTCTCATTCATTCTGCTCCACTGATGCAGAGAATATTTCATCAACACAGGTCACTCACAAACCATATTTGGATAACAGGCGTATCAGTTTATTTATTTATTTTCTCGGATGACTGCCTCGTTTGGACGTAGAAAATGCATTTGATAAATATTGTATGTTATATACATATTTATATACAGTCTATTGTGGTGGGATGAGTTGGTTGAACACAATATTCAAAGGCCCCCTCTTTATATAGGCTACAATATTTCTGTTGTAATCAATTATGACAAATTTGCTTGTTTTTAGACTTTTTTATTATTATTTACAGAATGAGAGAGTATTGATATATTACATTAATTACAGTTTTTACAATTGCTAACATCCTGTTGCCTAAACACAAACACATACTCTAAACACAATTATCACAACATCTGTCTTTTGTGAACATACCATTAACACAATATCCAGTCAGTTAACACATTTCTAAAATGCTTATTTTCTTTTCACACAAGCTTACGAAATACCAAAATCATGGATAATTCTGTTCTTATTTACAAATGCTTACAGTTTTTCTCAGTCTCTCTGGTGCATTTTTCAGTTTCTCATTCTTTTGAACAAGTTGCGATTGCTTTGGTACATTCATGCAATTGATTATGTACAATTGTCTGTGGTTTGTGGTTGGCAAAATGGTTGATCTAGTTGTCATAAACTGTCAAGCATATTTTCTATACATTTCTATTAGACTTTTTGTAAATGTGCCATGCACTGATGAATTGTGCAGGTGAATCTTGACTTTCACTAATGAAGAGAATGTAGATCAAACAATGAAAACCAGTTCTCTGAAATAGCTCAAAGTTGCATCTCATGAACCTTCAGTTAGCAGCATATACACAGCGCTGCATGCTAAGCAAAGTTCTGCCTAAGAGGTCTTTCGTGTGTTTGCCTTTCTAATGTTGTATTTTTGCCTTTGTGCCCCTATATCTTTTTCTTTTCTATATCACAATAATATTGTAATGTTGTTGTTTTTTGTCAGACCACTAGTAAAAGTGTAACTGTGAATCCTATCCACTCTCTTTCAATCAATCTCACGTACAGTGGTGTGTACATTTGTACTTTTGAATTGGATATTATTTTATACTATATTATATACAGAAGAAGCGCAGCTTTGTACATTTCAATACAGTAACTCCGAACTGTTGCCGTAGTTTACATCAGGTAATACTAACAGAGTGCAGTGTTTTATTGACAACATTACTAAGCATTTTGACTATCTTGTTTGTGAACAATGACACAAGGACTTTTCATTCTGATGGCATCGGTATATTCAGTGACATAAATACTTACTTTTGAGAGATGAACTAACGATTTTGAGTAAGTTAAACACTTTTCTGGGTAATCCGATGTGTGGTGCTGTTTGTACGAAGTGTTTTGAGAATGCACATACTTCTTTGCAAATAAGGATGATTTGAGAAATGCACTACAGCGACTGAGAAAAACTGTAAACACAGCATGACAGAAATTAAGAGCCATTATTCCAAACCCTAAATATAGTATAAAGCCTTTACTTCTGAAACAACATCAGCTCAAAAGTACTGATATATTACAGTTTTTCTTTTTCAAATTGCTAATAAGCATTGTTCAATACTGAAACCACATTCCCGTTCAAGGGAACTCGAGCTGCGTCAACACTGTGGGAACGCCCCTGCGTGTGTTCGTCCTGAAGCACATATGAAATCAGTCAATGGAGAGACGGAACGTCATAGGCGGGTGACGTCATCGACCAGGAAACTAAAAAGCACCCCAAAAACACAAGCGCGACAGCTTCTGTGCCTTCAGCAAGCGCTATATGTGAAATCACTGTCTCAAGTTTTTTTGTCTTTCCTTAGTTGTCACTAGGCAGGAGTTTTCTCACTATTTCAAAAACCTATATATACATATATATATTGAGAGGCATGGCGAGCGAACAGCCATATAGAATGTGTGTTCCTCCCTGCTCGCGCTATCTAACGGATGGGGATACACACGATCTATGTGTTGTTTGTTTGGGAGAGGAGTATGCACGCTCAGCGTTCGAGGGCGCTGAATGTGAGCACTGTATTGTGCTTCCCTTGCGGACACTCCGATGCCGCCTGGCGTTTTTTAACGAGGACGCCCAGGCTCGTGTTCCCCAAGGCTCAGGTCCCGCTGCTGCCGAGACAGAGCGAAGACTTCAGACTTGGGGTTCGCGAATGGATCTATCAGCAGGGTTAGAGAGGGGCTCTGCCTTATCTCTGACTTCACTTGACAGGTCTAATGCCTCGTATCAGGGTTCGGAAGCACGCGCTGCGGTTTCTTCCACCCCAATACAGGCACTACAGCTATCCAGTTCCGAGGGACTGGATGTTGTTAGTTTATGCTCGTGATACTGAAGATTCACCACTTCAGTCTCATGCTTTTGAGGAGCTTGTTGAGGTTGTAACGAGAGCGGTCAAAACATTACATATCGATTGGCCGGTAGATACGCAAGACGTTCGTTTAAAAAGCAAACTAGACGAACGCTTCCTGCCCTCTCGTTCACAATATCAACGCCTGAGCCTTCCGTTTTTTCCCGATCTCCACACTGCCCCCTCTGAGGAGGGTCCTAGAGCAGTCGGTTCAGTCGTTCCCTGCCAGTTCGCCGTTACAGGGCGAAGGGCTGATTGCACAGCAAAAGCTAAATCCAGAAACCAGTCTTGAGAGGCTGGTACCTCTAGTAGAATTCTTGGCAGCGCAAAGCTACTGCTAACTATTTCTCGTTGGGTCCTGCAGACCAAAAGGGGCTTTCATCCCACTGTGGTGAGCCCAGAGCAGGTTCTGGTAATGGAACAAGAGATGAAAATCCTGTTGGACATAGGGGCCATAGAATATGTACCTCCCTCCAGCAGGGACACAGGGTTTTACAGCCGGAATTTCACCGTTCCAGAGAAGGATGAGGGGTTGCGTCCCATTTTGATTTTATTAGTACTGGACGTTTCCGTCATGTAACTAAAGTTCAAAATGTTGAGACAAATCGTGCCACAGATCAGATCCGAGGACTGGTCTGTCACGAAAGATCTCAAGGACGCTTAGTTCCATGTGTCTATCCTTCCACAACACAGGAAGTTCCTGAGGTGCGCTTTTGGGGGCGAAGCATACCAATATCGGGTACTTCCGTTCAGCCTAGCTCTCTCTCCCCGAACATTTACGAAATGTTTGGATGCAGCTCTGGCTCCGGACTCCAGGGCCACCCGCATTTTGAATTATATCGACGATTGGTTGATTTTAGCTCAATCGGAGCATCTGGTGGCTCGGCATCCAGATGTCATTCTCGCTCACATCAAGAAACTGGGGTTGAGGCTCAATGCCAAGAAAAGTGTGCTATCTGGGATTCGACGACGATGCAGGCACACCTGTCTCCTGCTCGTATCGCTTCGATCCTCACGGCCGTCAAACAAGCAAAGCTAGGCCAGTCACTCACTGTGAAACAGTTTCAGAGAAGTTTAGGTCTGATGGCAGCAGCGTCCAAAGTTATACCTTGCAGCCTGCTGTAGATGCATGAGACCATTACAGTGGTGGCTCAGGGCCAAGGGGTTCTCCCCAAGGGGAAACCCACTCTGCATGATCAGGGTCACGCGATGTTGTCTTCGCGCCCTGGCCGTGTGGAAAGAACCTTGGTTCCTATCCTAGGGGCCCGATCTGGGAGCTCCCTGTCGTCGAGTAACGCTAACGACGGATGCCTCCCTCACGGGCTGGGGGGCGATCATGAGTGGTCGCCCTGGTCAGGGTCTGTGGCAGGACCATCATCTCTCGTAGTACATAAATTGTCTAAAAATGTTGGAAGTGTTTCAGGCTCTGAAACACTTCCTCCCAGACCTGAGAGGCCATCATGTTCTTGTCTGGTCAGACAACACATTGGTGGTCTCCCTAACCCTAACCCTAACACTAACATAAATCACCAGGGGGGTCTGCGTTCACGCTCGTTATACAAGCTGGCTCGCCAGATCCTTCTTTGGCCCCAGGGGAAGCTTCTTTCATGGAGGGCGATTTATATCCCAGGGTATCTAAATCAGGGGGCAGACATCCTGTCGAGGCAGGGGCCGAGACCCTGGGAATGGAGACTCCACCCCGAGGTGGTGGAGCTCCTATGGAAACATTTTGGTGGTGCCGAGGCAGACCTGTTTGCTTCCAGAGAGACATAAAACTTTCCACTGTGGTTCTCTCTAAGCCATCCAGCCTCTCTGGGGTTGGATACTATGGTACAGGAGTGGCCGAGGTCACATCTGTACGCATTTCCCCCGATTGCTCTGCTCCCAGGAGTTCTGGAAAGGGTTCGCCGGGACGGGGTCAATGTACTGTTGGTAGCCCTGTACTGGCCGGCCCGAGTATGGTTTGCGGACCTGGTGTCTCTCCCCGTCGGCTCTCCTCTGGAGATTCCGATCAGGGGGGACCCCCTCTCTCAGGCGAGTGGATCGATCCTTCGCCCCCGCCCAGAACTGTGGAAACTTTGGGCTTGGCCTCTGAGGGGGCCAAGCTCTTAAGTTCAAGTCTCTCAATCGAGGTTGTTGAGACCATCCTCCACTCCAGAGCTCCTTCCACGAGGAAGTTATATGCCTTGAAGTGGAGAGTTTTTCTCTTCTTCGTGTGGAGAACACCAGCTGGACCCAGTTAACTGCCCAGTGGGTGCAGTGCTGGAGTTCCTGCAGGAGCTATTCAGTTCTCCTCAGGGCTATCCCCCTCCACACTAAAGGTGTACGTGGCGGCACTAGCTGCTTACCATGTCCCTTTCAGTGGAGTCTCTTTGGGGAGACACCTGATTATAACACGCTTTCTTTGTGGTTCTCTGAGGCTGAGGCCAGCAGTTCACACGAGGGTGCCAACCTGGGATCTGGCCATCGTGCTAGAAGGTCTCTCCCTAGTTCCGTTTGAGCCCATTGAAGAGGTTCTTGAGAAATTCGTCACTCTAAAGACTATCTTTATTCTCGCTATTTCATCTCTTAAAAGAATTGGAGACATTCAAGCACCCTCGGTTCCCCACTCGTGCCTGGAATTCTCGCCTGGTATGGTGAAGGCCTTCCTCCATCCTAGGCCGGGCTATGTTCCTAGGGTCCCTTCTAATGTTGCTAGACCTATAGTTCTGTAGAGGCTTTCTGTCCTCCTCCCTTTATGTCGTCACACCAGGAAAAACTTAATTTACTCCGCCCAGTTAGGGCTTTAGATGCTTATGTCCACAGAGCTGCCCTGTGGAGGAAGTCTGAACAGATGTTTGTTTGCTTTGGGCCACCGAGAAAGGGGTGTCCTGCATCTAAACTGAGTATGAGCAAGTGAGTGGTTAAGGCCGTTTCGATTGCTTACGATTTGGCTGTTCAGCCTTCACCCTTGGCTGTACGAGCTCACTCGACTAGGAGTATGGCTGCTTCCAAAGCTTTATTGTCAGGAGTTTCTCTCCATGTTGTCTGTGATGCGGCAGGCTGGTCCTCACCACACACGTTTGTTAGGTTTTATGACCTTGACTTCAGCTCCACTCCAGGGGCGCAGGAGCTCTCGTCTTCTGTGTGCACTGATTTCACATGACGGGTACTTGGTCTTTTGGCGACGTGGGTATTAGCGTTCCCACAGCGTTGTCGCAGCTCGAGTTCCCTTTAAAGGGAACGTCTCGGTTACGTATGTAACCCTAGTTCCCTGAACAGGGAACGAGACGCTGCGTCGTTCTGCCATACTCCCGGCATTCCCGTTAGCACTTGCTTCGTTCTATCAGAAGCTGCCGCTCTTGTGTTTTTGGGGTGCTTTATAGTTTCCTGGCCGATGACGTCACCCACCTATGACGTTCCGTCTCTCCGTTGGACTGATTTCATACGTGCTTCAGGACGCACACACGCAGGGGCGTTCCCACAGCGTTGATGCAGTTCGAGTTCCCTGTTCAGGGAACTAGGGTTACATACGTAACCAAGACGTTTTCAAAACTCTTCATACAGCCTGCATTACCAACATTAATGTTGGCCAAAAATGTTTTCACATAAACAGTTTTTCATTATAGAATAACAGATTTTAAATTTATTGAATGTACTAAAGCATACGTATGTAACAAGAATGAATCAGAAATTATTTGTTTTCTTTGAATAAAGTACTTTATTTGTGAAAATACTGTAAATAGGTGAAAATAGAAAAGAAAAAAAAAACAAATCCTGAAATGGAAACACATGTGGGTCTAATCACTCATTGTAAAGTCCTGTGAATGTTCTAGTCCTCCCTCTCTCTTGCATTAGTCCACAAGTTCTCGTCAACATCACATCTGATGTCTACTCTGGCAATGCATCTTGGTAGTATCTCCTGGAATGTCTAATCCAACCCTGGCAGTCTTCAGGAGAATTGTCTCTACACCCTGCATTCATTGCCTCCAGTAAAATCATCTGGTAATCTGGATGGTGATCATAAACCTTCCACCTCCATGCAGAGAAAAACTCCTCAATGGGGTTTAAGAAGGGGGGAGAATGGAGGTAGGAATAATACTGACATGTATTATACTCTGTGACAGCACAGAGCAGTGCAATGCCACATTATCCCACACAACAATGAAGGTATGGCAGTATGATGCCCTTCGACTTCTCTCCTCTGCTGGCACAAGTTGATTATGCAGGAATAAGCCTCTCTGTATTGTAGGGGCCAATGATTGGTTTGTGTAACAACAAACCATCACTGGGGAGTGCTGCACACATCGTGATGTTAGCGCCTGGGACATCTACGGTTGCTCTCTGTCCAATCACATTTCTTCCCCTGTGTCGTGTTTTTGCCAAGTTAAATCCAGCTTCATCCACAAAGATAAAAGTATGTGGAGTTCGGATGGCTTCCATCTCCATTACGCTCTAAATTACAGACAGTTTTTCAGTAATTTGCATTATGCATAACTGCATGTGTATGTACCCTGTTTGGATACTGAACAGACATCTTACCTGGACCTATGATACCGGTGTGCGTTCACTCGTTCAAAGTTTATCTCAAAGGGTACAGTGTACAATTGCTTCATCCTTATTTTATGTTTCTCTAGGACTCTGGCAATTGTCGTTCTGCTGACCATATTCACATTTCCAAAAGTTATATTGTCTGCCAGCACTCTATCCCGAATTTACCCGCAGTTTTATTGCATTGTTGGCAATTACAATGCCAACAACGGCAAATTCCTGCACATCTGAAAAGATTCTGCCTCTCCTTCCTCTCTGAGCAACCTTTGGATCCTAAAACACAACAGTTATTGTATTGTAATAAGTTTCAAAATGTAGACATATTGTATTGTGCTGTAATGAGTATCATCTCACCTGTTGTTTTGAGCAAAAATTCATACTATTGACGCAACTGTTGAGCGGTGCAGATTTGGTTGCACCCTTAGACCGGCCTCTCTCAAAGTGAGACCATGGTTTACAACATGGTCAATAATTGTGGCCCTTATTTAATCAGATATCACCGCTCTTGGTTTTCCTCTTCTTTGTCCTCCAATAACTCTCCCTCGTACCACTCCTCTTTCCCCAGCAACCTGTCTTCTGTGATCCATATTTCCAATTAAAATCAGTTCCAAGCTATCCCCTTTTCCGAAAATATGGTAATGAGACTAAAGCAGGACTCTTGGGTTGGCTTTGAGCTGAAATTGCAATTAGCTTGGAATGATTAGTATTTCATTTTCTGCTAAGATTTTCTATATTTCAAAATAATTACTGCAGAAATGCTTGCAATTTGCCATCATTGTGACTTGAATATGCTTTTATCAGTTTTGAAAGCAGTGTGTTAGCATATGAAAAATATCCTGCAAATATATATATAAATGTATATTTTGCAGTTTGTGGAGTATTCCACAAACTGCCAAAATCTGTTTGTGATGTTTGTGGATTTTAAAAAATGTCGTGATTGAATGCATTTGGTCTGAAAGCAATGAAAAATTATTCACAGTTTGAGTAATAGTTGAAGAAGAGGAGTAGTTGAAGAAGAGGAGTAGTTGTTGAAGAAGAGTAGTTGTTGAAGAAGAGGAGTAGTTGAAGAAGAGGAGTTGTTAAAGAAGAGTAGTTGAAGAAGAGGAATAATTGAAGAAGATGAGTAGTTGAATTAGAGTAATAGTTGAAGAAGAGGAGTAGTTGAAGAAGAGTAATAGTTGAAGAATAGGAGTAGTTGAATTAGAGTAATAGTTGAATTAGAGTAATAGTTGAAGAGGAGGAGTAGTTGAAGAAGAGTAATAGTTGAAGAAGAGGAGTAGTTGAAGATAGGGCTGCAGTACTCGAGTCCGGAAATAAACTGCACGCATATAAATGGCTTTTATGTGTGCTTACTGGGAACATAGTAAAGACACCTGGACTCGGTCGAGACCAAAAGCCATATGTGGCAAGACCAGCGGCCGAGACCGCCGAGACAAGTCCAAGTCCGAATACCAGCGAGTTCGGAAACAAGACTGTTTTTCTATAATTTCGGACTTGTCTCGGACTCGCTGGTATTCGGACTTGGACTTGTCTCTGCGGTCTCGGCCACTGGTCTTGCCAAATATGGCTTTTGGTCTCGACCGAGTCCAGGTGTCTTTATTATGTTCCCAGTAAGCACACATAAAAGCCATTTATATGCGTGCCGTTTATTTGCTCTGGTGTGAGCTGCGATTGCGCCAGAACCAGCCAGTCATCGAGATAATTCAGCAGCGCACTCCCCGGAGTCTTAGGGGAAAAAGTGTCGCGTCCATGAACTTCGTAAATGTACGGGGTGCTAAGGACAGACCACACGGCAGAACTGTGTATTGATAAGCTTGCCCCTCGAAGTCGTATCTCAAGAATGGCCTGTGACGGGGGGCTATCTGAATGTGAAAGTATGCGTCTTTCAGATCCACAGTAAAACACTGCTATTTTGTGACACTGTTTTTGCTTTTATTGTCTTTTGATTGTCTTTATAATGTATTGCACAAGACTTGTTTTTCCCTGTCCTGGACTCGGTCTTGACTCGGACTCAAACCTTTTTGGACTCGGTCTTGTCTTGGACTGGAACCTCTTTGGTCTTGGTCTTGTCATGGACTCGACTAGTCTTAGTCTTTGACTTGTCTTGGACTCGACAAAGGTGGTCTTGACTACAGCCCTAGTTGAAGAAGAGGAGTAGTTGAAGAAGAGGAGTAGTTGGATCAAGAAAATGGAGAAGAAGAGTTAGGGGAGAGGTGGAATAATGTGTGGTGTACTTTATCCTTATGTTTTCCCCCTTGCACATCTGGAACTTATGAAAGGTTATTTCTGCCATGGAATAGAAAATAACAAAGGTAATTGGGACTTTATATCTCACAAGTCTGAGAAAAGAAAAAAAGTCTGATTTGTGAGAAAAAACGTCACAATTACCTTTTATACTTTTTCCTTCTATAGCAGAAAAAGCTTCCATAGTAACCTAAGGCCATGCTTGTTGTATGTGTTGTTGATCAATGGCAGCAATTTCATGTTTTCATTTCAGTAAAAGCTTCACGTAAAGCTTTTTCTACAACGTTTCCAGTCCCACTGTTCCATATACACAGAATATACGGTATGCGTAGATCACTAACTAAGGGAGCACCATCACACCCTCTATGTGTGACACCATCAACACCCCACCTCACCCCCAGATAGAGATTTCAAATCAAATTCCTCATAGGGGCCCATGTGACCAGTGGCTGCCCTGAGCAATTCTGTTAATTTCTATTGTTTTCTATTGTACATCCTATAAAGTAATACCTTCACATTTAGTAAGTATTTTGCCCAGAATGCACACATCCAAAAGTGTAGAATGGCTTACAGTAGACCCTTTTTTTCCCCCGCATTTTCTGCATGTAGAACTGAAACATGTAGAAAAATGTTTTATGATTTTATTTATTTAACAAAATGTGTTTTTGGCCAGATTAACAAGATTAACAATTTGGCTAATTGTGTGTTGTAGGTGGGTTGTTGTGTTAAGAGTTTAGAAAAAGTACTTTAAGTATTGGTAAATGCCTGTTAGTAATTGAAAAAAATAAATAAATATGTGAACATGTGTTTTGATAAATCAAAAAGAACAATATTAAGGGGGCATGAAATACGCTTTCAGTTTGTGTATTTTTTTTATTTTTATGTAGATACTAAATTACGAGTTTACTAAATTAAGATTAGGAATTAGGTTTTAATATATTACTGTAATAATACTTTATTAGTTTAAATGTATAAAGATACTTCTAGAAAGTTATACTGTGGCTCCTGTTGAGAACCAATAGAAATATGTTTTGGGGATTTCTAAAACTTTTACATTGAGAACATGATCATCAGGTTTTCCTCATGTGGCTCCAGTGATGCGTCATTAAAGTTTAAAGCAGACATACAAAATCTGTAAAATTACATGTAAATGTAAATTTTCTGCTTGAAATTTTTTACAGGAACAGTGTGAAATAAAAGTCTCCGACTTTGGACCCCTGTGTGTGCGTGTGTGTGTCTGTGTCTGTGTGTGTGTGTGTGTGTGTGTGTGTGTGTGTGTGTGTGTGTGTGTGTGTGTGTGTGTGTGTGTGTGTGTGTGTGTGCGCGCGCGCGCGCGCACATTCACTGAATTATTAATCACGGAGGAAAACTCAATAATACACTGACTACATGGTCTGATGCTTTTTTACAGGTAACAAAGATTATATTTTGCATTTGCTTCAATATCAGTCACAAACTCATTTGCATGCATTTCAAAATCAAAATAATACAACGTCTTGTGAATTTAGTATTATCTAATTTATTTGATAATTATATTATTTCATACGTTAATAATTATTATATTAGTATTATCTGAGTAAAATGGGATCGGTTTCCCCTCATAAGCTGCTTTTTTCAACTAAGAATTCAGAGATGTTATGTCCCAGATGGGATTTACAGACATGATACTATCAGTCTTGCTTTCTTTTTCAAACTATCTCTGTTTTCACCTCGGTTCAGCAATCTGTGGATATGTTTATTGTGTTTTAATGACAGGGAATATGATGATGAGTTTTGTTTATGTGTCTATCTTTGCTCATCCAAAGGAGTGCTTTTAGTGCCTTGTGGCGTGAATGTCATGTGACACTGACTATATGTGGAAAGAAAATGATGTCATATCAACACTGATTGGCTGTTGACAGCAAGAACACACTTTTTTGAGAATCACTGGTGAAGAATGTTCAATATAATCAAACATTACCAATGCACTGTATAGTATACACGACTATGTATTCAAAAGTTCTGGGTCAGTATGATTTCTATTTTATATGCATTTATTTATTTATTTTTTCGTAAAGAAATTAATACTTTTATTCAGCAAGGGTTAATTTAATTGATACAACGTGACAGTAAAAACCTCTGTAATATTACAAATATATATATATATATATATATATATATATATATATATATTTCTGTTCTTTTGACAGAAAGGAATCCTGAAAAACAATAACAATTTATCACAGTTTCCTCAAAAATATGAAGCAACAGAAGTGTTTTTAACATTAATAATAATCATACACGTTTCTTGAGCAGCAAATCATCATATTAAAATGATTTCTGAAGGATAATGTGACACTGAAGACAAGTAATGATGCTGAAAATTCATAATCATGTGTCTCAAAACACTGACTGTTGACTATAGCAACCGAAGCTTCAGTTGCAGTGAAACAATGACTTTATCAATCAGCGATTCACTCTTTTCTTTAGACGGTGGGACTATTGTTGCACTTTCTCCCTTTCAAAGCAATGCAGCGTCTTTGTATATATAAAGTCTTTTGCTGTAGAGTCTATCAATGCGGACCATCAAAACGTTGACATCTTGGTTTGAATGATGCAAAACAAAGTACCTTTAACCGAAGATGCAGTTTTAATATGTAAGGCTACAGTGGAAGACTGTTCAGATTTCGCAATAGTCTGCGAGTCTTATGGACTGCTTTTACTGTATGGAAAATCAGCTTATATTTTCTTTTTGTGCTCCTCAGAGTTTATAACAACAGCGGAGTGAGTTATTGAGGCATTTGCATAAAAGTCAGAAGAACTGTGTTCCCTTATGACATGCATATTTGCATAGAAATGTGCCGCTGGGACTCTATCTTCATGTGCGAGGATCATGTTTCTGTGGGCAGCAGATTTCAGTCACACATCCATAAATACTTGAAAGGCCACTTTCCTTCAGCTGGCATTCAGGGCAGGTTTCAGCTCGTTCAGCTGCTGTTTTTTAATTAGCAGTAATTAATTAAAGGCAGATATGGATGCATTTGGCAAGGAAGACAAACCTTTTTATCGCCTCTCAGATGACAGACAGCCATTGGGTCGAAACACTATTGACAATCAACTGACTAAAATACAGATGGAGGGAGTTATTGGACTAATGCTAAGTGTGTAGCATTTGCTTATTCTAGAAAGAGTTATCTACATATACCATTCTGGCCGACTGAATAATGCTGTCAAATGAAGAAGCTGACTGACGTTATCTAACCAATTTTCCCGTACAGCAACATAACTCACTACTTAACTACTGTAGCACGATGCATTGCTGAAGAAATCAACTAGATAGTCACAACAGTTTTCCGAAACCGTATTTTAACAAATTTGTAGTTTAACCACATTGGTTAATGATGTCACATACGTACGTGGTGGAGTAATAATTTATTTTAATGAATCTGTTTGAGATCGAATTAATGCTAGATGTTTAGCTAATAAATTATAGACATGTCATCTGAAGACTATTTCAAAATTTTCTCAGTTATTTTGCTTTATTTCCAGATTAAATCAAAGTCTCGTTCCTATGTACTAGAGCACGTTCACACATGCGCACTCTTCAAAAACTATGCATTAAAACTCTTGACAAACTAAAAGGTTGTAAAGAAGGACTTGCGATTTTATGTTCAGCGTAACGGGGATCAGCCAATCAGTGCCTTTGTTTTGGGTTCACAGAGAGGACACCTGTTTGCGCTGACTGATAAGTTTCGTTTTGAGTTAGTAGTGAGAGCGGCTGGGATGCCTATCCTAGATATTTCTGAAGTGCATAGTTGTCGTCTGTGTCGCTATCTGTGCATGTGTGCGTTCAGAGACATGTGAGTACCCTGGTAAATGTTTACATATGTGTATTTTTTGGTGTCTTAGGATTTTATGAGTGTTGTCTATTCTGGGATACTCAGTTGTCAATAAATCTATTGAAGAGCATTAGAGCATTCAATTGCATTCTTACCGATGCACCACAGTGGTCACTTATTCCCAACTAGCCACAGTTACAGTCCTAGCTATCGAGTCTCCATTACAGACATAAATGACATTTGATTGTATTCTAAATAAAAGACACAGATTGTACTGAATGTCAGCTTGCTTTTTTTGATTTCAGCTCGAGATCTGTCGTTCAAACACAAAACTCTGCGATGCTGTTTGTGAATGTTCGGGAAACACAGACTCGTTGAACTGATGATAACAACTGAACTTGCGAACATTGTTGGCTAACGATGCTTTTGGGAAACACACCCCTGATCAGTTTAAGCCCGTCAACGAAAACCTCATCTGATTGGTTAAGAAGCACGTAGACTCCGCCCCCACATCCTGCAAAACTATGGAATGAGAAAGTCCTGCAATCTCGAATGTTAAAGAGACTTTTGCATTGCTTTTTATATCACATGTTTTGTTTAGTGGAAATAAGTTAAATATATTGTATGCAAATGTGTACATTTTATATGAGTACATATGCTGTTATATGCTGGTAAAACATTATATAAAGATAAACTTTAATGCATTATACAAGTATTACTCTGGTACCTTTGTATTGAATGGTAAATAAATGTATTCAAGTGTATTATTATTTGATTCCATATGAGGCATTTGAACATTAACAGCCATTAACACTAACAACCATTAACATTGCAGGAGAAAATAAACGTCCATAAACTGCAGATCCTGTATGCAATTTTTATTTTATGTGCCATTGTTTTACTAAGTTTTTTACTAAACCTACTAAGCATGCATTTTTGTGCTTGCAATCTGATTCACAAATCTTACTCTGCACATCAATCCATTCTTGGCAACAGAAAAGAAGCCGCTTTACTCTGATAGCTGCTATGTGCCGCTTGTGAGAAAGTCAATCTGATCTTGGAGGATTTTAACGAGAAATGCTCATTTAGAGATTTCTGACTTTAGATACTGTGGAGATCTCAGGGGAGACACATGTGAGATGAAACATTGACAAAGTAGGAGACTTGTCTAAACAATTACACAGATCTCATTTTTAATTGGTCTTTCTTGGCAGACCAATTCGGAAAGAATTACAAGATGCATATGTGAGGCATAGCATATACTAAACAAACAAAATACAAGGCTCACTTAGACAGAATCATATTACATTTATATGTACCACACTTGTATTCAAGATCATGCTCAGAAACATGGAATTAACACATTTTATGGATATTTTCATCTTAGATGTCATGGCTCTTTAATCAATAAAGTTTGCTTCAGAATAATCATCATCCACACATGTGAGCTGCCTACACTTGTTTCCAGCCCTCATAATCGATTATGTTTGGCTTTAATTCACTAATGGGTGTTTAATTGAATAGTGCTGTTGGCTTTAATTGATAAGAGAAATAATTACGTTAATCAAATAAGCTGATGCTCCCCCGTTCAGAAGAAGGCGGAGTCTTTACACCAGCTTCAGAAACTCCAGCAATAACAAAACAGTCCAATCTCACTCATCCACAATCTCAGAAATAACCAGTAGCGAGTGCAGCCTTACGGAGAGACTCAGGAAGAGTTTCACTTTTAGATGTTTCTGAATGTTATTGGAGACATTTATGTAGTTGTTGTGGAGTTACATTGATTCATCGCATAATTATGTTTAACTTCTACACAAGTTGACACAGTTCCCTGAGGTCTTTATACGAGCTGTGACATGTTTTGGTCAATAGTGTTCAGGTTTCGTCTGTGGAGCAACGACAGAACAGTTTACATGCTTTGCTCGAAATTTTGGCATTGCATTACAACTGGTCACAGTTGTCGCTTGCGAAAACCAAATGGTGTCTGGTGTGTGTGAACGTGCAGATTCAGGGCCGGTAATATTATAATAAGATCCTCTTCATACGTCAGAAGGGGAGCGAAATCTGACCGGCTTATTTTTTGACATGCTTGAAGTGAAAAGCTTCCCAAAACAAAGTTACTGGGTTTTACTTTTCACGTTTTCTGGGTTGGTAGATGCACCGGGGACCCGATTATTGCTATACTTTATATATACATTATTGCTATTTCATGATATGTCTAGGGTGACCACCCATCCCGGTTTACGTTGTACCGCACAGCATTTTCACCCCTTGTCCCGCATGTCACATATTGAGAAAATGTCCCCCATTTTGTTGGTTTTTAATTATCATATTAAGAAAACGTGCATGTGTTCTTTTGCCTTTTTAAGAAAGCATTTTATTTATTATTTTTGTGGCGTAGTTTTTCACCTATATTTAACAACGCTTCATCAGAAGTACAAATACAAAAGCTGTTTTTAAAATCCTATCCAATGGTTGTAAGGACAGGATTAAACACGGTCACTAGTGGGTT
This sequence comes from Siphateles boraxobius, assembly GCF_051911475.1. Lineage (NCBI taxonomy): Eukaryota > Metazoa > Chordata > Actinopteri > Cypriniformes > Leuciscidae > Siphateles > Siphateles boraxobius. The sequence continues at coordinate 203,807 of NW_027508905.1, read as the reverse complement.
GTGACGGCTGTCAATCAAAATGTGTTCCCTGTCAGAAAAAAAAAAGGATAATTCGGTAAATTAAATTTTAAATTTAACAGCATTTATCAACTTGTTTCCTGCTGTGGTTGTTTTAATTCACATCCTTTCTAAAAAATATATGATTTTTTTTTTGTTTAATACATTCTTAATATATAAGATGGTCAATGATCTAAATTCATGTTGGTTTATATTGTATTTATTCATTATTTATTTAGTTGGATTTTAGTTGGACTTGGTCAGAACTGTTTCAGAAATAGTGATCTGCATGATGTCTTTGGGCTCAGTGATGTTGAATTTAAATGTCATGTAAAATAAAGACATGTTATGTTACATTGTGATGTAATGGTGTTTTCTGGAAAGGACAAAAGAACAAACAAATAATTGTTATCAGCTGAAAGGCAGAATACAAATGTTTTTATTAAGTTATATATACATTATATAAGGTTATGTTTTAGTGTTGGTAACATGTCCAACATTGTCCCACACAAACTTATAATCGTCCCACATTTGGTTTGTTTGATGGTGGTCACCCTAGATATGTCCCTTTCAATGGAATGTTCGTTCAGTTATCTATGTTCTGAAATTGTTAGCACACAAACATTATCAATATATCGGTCATGGAATGTTTTTTTTATTTTTTTATTTTTTTTATGTTACAACTTGTTTCAGAATGTTCCGAGAAACATTCAAAAGTGACATTCTCAATCTTTCATAGAACCAAGAAAAATCATTTTTTGAAACATATTTTTTTTTTTTTGTTGTTGAAGAAAACACATTTTCATAACTTATGGGGACATTAGCAAAACATTCTTAGAGCAAGTTTTTGTTTTTGCTGGGGAGTCAATACCCCGCTGGTTGATCTCATATGTATTTTATGAATTTCCTGTCTGAAGATGTACTCAAAAAACACACAAGCCCCTCGAGTAAGCCATAAGGAAGTGGACTTCCCGACATGTGTCAGGATCATGTACTGTTGATCTGTTAGGATTGCACTTCTACCGGCAGTGTCAGCCCTCCACACCTGTTTATTTCCTAATAAGTCATTTGAGTGACAATCTAATCTGGCATTCAGCTCATTTAGAGCCTGTCACAGAGCCTTGCGTTTGGCTCCCGTGAGAGAGTAAAGTGTTGGCGAGTGTGTTTGATGTCGGGGGTGTAGATGGCCGATAGCCCCGTACCAACGCGCCACACGCTCAATAACACACGTTTTTGAAGCAGGTTCATTCATCCCAGCATTCTCTGCCTTTCTTCTGCTGAACCTCCCTCCATGTTCACTGGGAGCAAAGATAAGACAGATTCAAAGCTGGTACCGGCCTCAGGTCTCTGTGTGTGTTCACAAGCACAAAAACACATCTGCGGGTGTGTGTACATGGGAGTTTCCATGTGTGTTTACTTTGTTTTCAATCAAGTGTACTTTTTATCTACAGTGTAAATCTGCTAAAAAGAAATGAAATCCCTTCTGAAGAAGTGCACTTTGAGATACTTTTAAAAAGATTACTTTTCACAGAAATAATATGCTTTAAAAGAATAAACTTAAGTGCGTATTGAATGTTTTCAAACATGTAATTGCATGTTATTTACAGTTAAATGAAAATGTATAATAATTAGAATGTATATTAAAGCTGACATCTGTAACTGTTTTTGTGTTCAAATTTTACAAAAATTATATAATGAGCGAGTACATCATGAATACATTTTCCAAATTGTTTTTGTCTTATCCTGAATCACTACGGTACACTAGCAGTTCAATATTTAAATAGAATAAAACTAATAACTAAGTGAACTAGGTAGGTTTGCTGATTACCGTGAAAGTCCATAGATATCAGTTCATCTGTTAACACTTTCTCTGACATGCGATGAGACATTTAGTAGGACATACTTCTTAGCAAACTTTTAGTCACAATGGTGTCGATTTGTATTGTTCTCGGGTGCAAGAATTCAAAGAGTAAATGTTTAGCAGGAGTGAGTTACTTGGTTTCATTAATCATATTTTTGCTTCCTGCATGTTTTGTGCTCTTACATGGCTTGCAAAAAGGCACGTTCACACTAAGGACTATAACTATAAGGATAACTATAAACATACAGTACTAAATATAAGAGAAAAGCAGAGTCCACACCACAACTATAACGATAACGGCACACAGAATCAATATCATTGGAATCACTTTCAAACAGAGGTGGGAGTAAGTCACACATGTGCAAGTCACAAGCAAGTCTCAAGTCTTAACCTTCGAGTCTCAAGCAAGTCCAAGTAAATTTTTTATAAAGGCAAGTCAAGTCAAGTCAAGTCACTGCCTTATGTCAAGCAAGTCAAGTCAAGTCACTGCCTTATGTCAAGCAAGTCAAGTCAAGTCAAGTCACTGCCTTATGTCAAGCAAGTCAAGTCAAGTCAAGTCACTGCCTTATGTCAAGCAAGTCAAGTCAAGTCAAGTCACTGCCTTATGTCAAGCAAGTCAAGTCAAGTCGTAGCTTGGGTCACAAGTCACTGGCAAGTCATACAAACGTTTGACGATTTCACTGAATTTATATATTAAAATAAGTTAAAACTACAGAAGTTGTGGACTATGTATTTAATAAATGCATTTCCACATATAGCTGAGTGGTTACTACAATAAAAATCTAAATGTAACTGAAATTAGGACAACATTAAAGCATGAAAAAATAAATATGCCTCAAACATTGCAGAAGACCATTAAAAGGTATTAAACAATTCACAATTCAAGTATAGTTCCTATGCGACCAAAGGCATTCTTCAAACTGGCATCCCCTTAATACAAGTTATATATTTTTAATTATGAAGTTAAAACCACCAATAGGTGGCGCCAAATTACCGTATTAATGTACGAGTCATAGAAGCATTCGTTTAACTAATGTTCAAAACGGCAGATTCGTTCTGGAACTAAGCAACTAGGTCACGGAATCACAAATACGCATAACTCTTTCTGTGGCTTGTTTGGAACTATTGTCATTGGAGAAATCGAGCAAAAACAGAAAATATTTGGAATATTAGGCTATGTCTAAATGTCACATCACAATATTCACTCTTTGTTTACTGAACTGTTTTATAAAATCATTATCACATTGGCAATCGCGTCAATATTCTGGAAATATTTTTTTTTATATCATATGTTATAATTATGAAAATAACTCATACTAGGGCATTTTTTTCCACCACATTTTGAATTTTGGGTGCAATAATAATTCTGCTGGCATTTTGATAACATCTAATAGATGTAACCCCTGATAACATCTAACCCTGCTTTAAGAGAAACTTAAAACACGACAAAACATTAACAGTTTTCTATGTTGTTTTTTTGTCATTGGAAAGAACGACATATTTGGCTTTAAAGCATGATTTAAAAAGAAATGTGGCAAATGTTGCCCGTTTTATTCATTTATGAAAATAGATTTGTGTGGATCTGGACCGTGGTCTGCTAATGGTTGACCTCTACTCTATATGGTCCAGTTAATCCATATCGTTTAGCCTCTGTCTCGACATTCAGTCAAATTCAGGTTGACCTTAAACTGTAATCAAGAGTGAGTTTTGTGCATAACACCCATCGCAAGCAAATGTGCCTCATTAATACAAAGATCTAATGTTTCTGTTTGTCAGCAGTGATGGATTATGTAATTTGAAAGGAAGAAGCTCATTGGTCAAACATAATGTACAGCATACGGCAGCTTCTGCTGAATTTGGAAAGATTGTGCCTCATTACCAGGTACAGAATCCACTTAATTGGCCTTAAATGATCATGCAGTTGATTCACTTAGCTAATTGTTCTGGTTTTAAGATCCGAGGCGCTGGGGATACGGGTATTAATATTTATCACTTTTATGACCACAGAACGATTTGTGTTGTTACATCGTCTAATTGTGATTCTTCTTTCACAGACAGCATCTGTGAGATTACTTAAAAGTCATCCGTCAATAAGACACAACCACACTATTTTCATTAGCCCTAACAAGCTTTGTGATGTTGTGCATTACAATGAAAGTCTTTTGACTGCATGAGGGATTGTTAACTTCACAGTTTTATATATGAGATCATTGAGAGTGTTTTTTGACTGTGCATTTAAGTGCTTCAGAATGTGTATAGATGTTAATGAGATCCTGTAAAATTACAATTTTAATCAGGACTGAATGGGATCATCAGAATGTGTCTGTTCAATGGGTTTTAGAGAATGTAATCCAATGTTAATATACCAAATTGTTTTTTTTACTTTTACAATATAGGCTCCTGACAAAAACACCTGGTAATGATGAATTAAAGGTCAACACAAGCTTTTCCTCTAGCTGAGATAAATACTAATATGAACATGAATATGAATTTCAATTGTATGTCAAAATCCATGAACGGCCCTACGGACTGAACGGCAGTGCAGAGTACCCGGCCCTCTTGGGGTCTCTGGGAGGGGTGCTGGAAAGTGCTCCGACTGGGGACTCCGTCGTTCAATTGGGGGACTTCATTGCCCACGTGGGTAGCGACAGTGACATCAGGAGGGGCGCGATTTGGAGGAACGTCCCCCTGATGTGAACTCGAGCAGTGCTAGTTACAGCATGTCCATAACAAACACCATGTTGGAGCATAAGGGAGTCCATCAGTGCACGTGGCACCAGAACCCCCTAGACCGGAGATCGACGATCGACTTTGTGGTCGTTTCATCTGACCTCCGGCCGTATGTCTTGGACACACAGGTGAATTTAGGGGCAGAGCTGTCAACTGATCACCACCTGGTGGTGAGTTGGATCTAATGGCGGGGAAGGAAGCTGGACAGACTTGGCAGACCCAAACGTTCTGTGAGGGTCTATTGGGAACGTTTGGCCGAGTCCCCTGTCAGAGAAATCTTCAACTCCCAAGTCTTTCACTCGGATCCCGAGGGAGTCTGGAGATATTGAGTCCGAGTGGACCATGTTCTCCACCTCCATTGTCAACACGGCCTTTCGGAGCTAAGTAAGGTAAGCAAGCTCGGAGTAAGGTTTCCGGTGGCTGTCGAGGCGGCAATCCCCGAACCCGGTGGTGGACACCGGAAGTTAGGGATCCCGTCAAGCTGAAGAAGGAGTCCTATCAGGCCTACGGGTTGGCCTCTAAGAGATTCTGGCAAACTGTCCGGTGCCTCAGGAGAGGGAAGCAGTGCCCTACCAGTGGAGGTGGGCAGCTGTTGACCTCAACTGGGATATCGTCGGACGGTTGAAGGAATACTTCGAAGATCTCCTCAATCCCAACAACACGTCTTCCATTGAGGAAGCAGAGGGCAAGGGCTCAGAGGTGGACTCGTCCATCACCCAAACTGAAATCACAGAGGTAGTCAAGAAGCTCCTCGGTGGCAAGGCATCGGGTGTGGATGAGATCCGCCCTCTAGTACCTCAAGTCTCTGGATGTTGTGGAGGTGTCTTGGCTGACACGCCTCTGCAACATCGCGTGGCGTTCGGGGACAGTACCTTTGGGCTGGCAAAAAGAAGGGTCCCCCTTCTTTTTATGAAGGGGGACCGGAAAGAGTGTTCCAACTACAGGGGGATCACACTTCTCATCCTCCCCGGGAAAGTCTAGGCCAGGGTACTGGAGAGGAGAATTCGGCCGATAGTAGAACCTCGGGTTCAGGAGGAACAGTGCGGTTTTCATCCTGGTCGTAGAACACTGGATCAGCTCTATACCCTCTCCAGAGTGCTGGAGGGTTCATGGGAGTTTGCTTTGCCCATGTGCTTTGTGCATTTGGAGAAGGCATTCAACTGTGTCCCTTGCGGCGTCCTGTCGATGGTGCTCTGGGAGTATGGGGTCCGGATGATGCGGGTGATGTTGTCATGTTGGCCCCATCAGAACAAGACCTTCAACATGCACTGGGACGGTTTGCAGCCGAGTGTGAAGCGGCTGGGATGGGAATCAGCACCTCCAAATCCGAGGCCATGGTTCTCAGTCGGAAACGGTGGCTTGCCCACTTCAGGTTGGTGGAGAGTTCCTGCCTCAAGTGGAGTTGTTCAAGTATCTTGGGGTCTTGTTTATGAGTGAGGGAAGGATGTAACGGGAGATTGACAGATGGATCGGTGCAGCTTCTGCAGTAATGCGGTCGATTTACCGGCCTGTCGTGCTGCAGAAGGAGCTGAGCTGCAAGCCGAAGCTCTCGATTTATCGATCAATCTACGTTCCTACTCTCACCTATTGTCATGAGCTGTGGGTCATGACCGAAAGGACAAGATCCCGGATACAGGCGGCCGAAAAGAGCTTTCTCCGCAGGCTGGGCTGGGCACTCCCTTAGAAATAGGGTGAGGAGCTCGGTCACTCGGGAGGAGCTCAGAGTAGAACCGCCGCTGCTCCACTTAGAGAGGGGCCAGCTGAGGTGGCTCGGGCATTTGTTCTGGATGCCTCCTGGACGCCTTCCCGGGTAGGTGTTCCGGGCATGTCCCACCGGGAGGAGACCCCGGGGAAGACCTAGGACACGCTGGAGGGATTATGTCTCCTGGCTGACCTGGGAATGCCTCATTATCCAGATGATGAAACAAAAAAAATATGAATACAAATCACGTAAACTAAATGGTACATTTTCTTGTTTCATTAATACTTATACACATTGCTTTATTAAGCTCTAGTTTTTTAAATCATTTAAAATTCATAATTCATAATACAAATAATATATAGGGATAATTCAATCCAGTTTGATGGAATTTTACTATACAATTGAAATCTTAAAAAATGCTTACAAATCACTTTGAGTGTACACCTCTCATGCAAATTAAAATCTTAAAGCAGGTCCATATATATATATATATATATATATATATATATATATATATATGGTCCTGCTTTAAGATTTAAATTTTCATATAGATTCATATCAGATTTATGATATCAGATTTACATATCAGGTTTATGTGTATATATATATATATATATATATATATATATATATATATATGAGACATAAATCTGGTTGCAGCCATTGATAGCTGCCTTTTTCTGCCCCGTCCAGGTAGTGTACCCACTGTTCCTTTAACTTGCGAACTATGCTCTCAACTGTGTCTCTGGGAACATTAAGTGCCTTCGCTATCTTTCTGTATCCTGTTCCTGGTTTGTAAAGGGCGGTGAAACATTCTTTTGACTTAGCCATATTTCTAACTTGCAGTCAAACGTGACACTCAACAAACCTAGCCAGTTCAGGTATTTCATGTGTTCTAGCTCAAGCACGCCTGGTGCAACTAATGAAGCCCTTGATTAGTTGCATCAGGTGTGCTTGAGACAACACCTTTTTTGCAGATTTGTGCTGTGGTGAGGGATTCTATTAAGGGGGGGTGAATAATTTAGAAACTGCAGAAATCATTAAAAGTTGCATTTTCAGTTCAATTTGGGGAAATCACTTGAAACATTTGTTGTGTTGAGTTTGACTTGTTCATTGCAAACAGCTGAAAGTCTGTACATTTTGCCAATAAACCTGATTTGCAATGGGGTGAGGGTGGATAATTTAGATTGCAACTGTATATATCGAGTAGAAATTGTTGTAAAACTTGTTTTTAAAAATCCAATATTTTACGGTGCAAGAACTTTTGCATGTTTTTAAAATGTGCAAATGTGTGATCATGCAATTACTGTGGTGTCCTAAACTAAATATAGTGTCTTCGATTTTTACAGAAGCTAAATATAAAGTTTTTTTGTTTTGTTTTGTGACTAATAAGAACAGAAGTGTCTAATAAGACAAGCATATTTATAAGCACAACTCCCTGTAAAAAAATAAATAAATAAACTACCTAAAGAACCCTGCTTTTAAAATCCAGTTAATAGTCACTTTGACCTGATGTTTAAAAATATGTCTATGATATATCGATGTCTATGAAGATACCAGGTGGTAATGCTAAACAGACTTTCTCCATCCAAACGAATCCTCTTTCAGCAGAAAAAAAGAGCTTCTTAAAGTGTAATTGGGCGTCTGGAGTAAGAGCAGCTTTTGATATGAATCACATAAGAGGGTCTTCTGCCTTCATATAAATAAACAAAGCCAGTCTCCTGTGTCTGCCATGGTTCAGGTATTCAAGCACAGTGAACTGTGATCAATAACCAGAGCCCGCTCTCCATATGAACTAGATAAAAAGCCTCTTGCTACTTGCGTAATGAGGCCCGGGCTCCCCGTGCAGATCTCCGTAACCTGTTCCTGATACTCTGATACTCTCTTCAAGGAGGCGCACCAGAGGATGGAGAATTTTGTTGATGTTTTTTAGGAAACATCACTTACTGTGTTCTGCTCGAGGGCAATGGTGCATCTACTATTTGAGATATTTTACTGTTGCACTTTGGAGTATGAGCTGTTTTATGAGTCTCAATTTGTACGAGAGACACTAATGCCGGGCGTACACCAAAGGATTTTCACAGTCCCAGACTAAAGACCGGCAGTCTTTAGGAATCTTACTGGGGTCTCAGCGCGCTCCCGTCGTCTCGATCGTTAAATGTGAGGTGATAATCTGCAGTCACCGACCCGATTTATTCCAGTCTTTCTCTAGTCTTTCATATCAAACATGTTTGATATTATCGCAGTCTTTAGTCTGAGACTAAAAACTGTGAACCCAAGTCTTTAGATGTGAGCTGATAATCTTATAAAGTCTTTTCTAAATCTTTTCAAAGTCTTTAGGTGTACAGAAAGCATTAAAGGGGACCTATTAGCATATGCAAAATTCACTTTTACACAGTGTTTGAACATAAATGTGTGCCATCAGTGTGTGTGCACAGCAACCATAATGATGAAAATCCACCCACTCCTTTTTTTAATCCCCATACATCATAAATAGTGCATTTGCAGATTCCAGCTTTTGTTAAGTCACAAATGATTAGGCCCCGCCCACGACTGCTGACGGACTCTGCCCTATTGCATAGACTCCGCCCCTCACTGAGCTGTACACATTCCACAAAGTTTTATTTTGTCGTTTGATTCATAATAACAACATATATAGCAGTAGTTACTGTATATTACACTGCGTTCACTTTAATACACATATCTAATATACACATGTGATTTCTTTCACAGTTGTTTAGTGACTGTCATAAGTGACTGTGTTTATGTGACCTTTGTGTGTTTTTGACATAACCTTGTGTGTATTTTAGAAGTTATAGACACCTAATAAAAATGGGACCAAGGTTTTTTTTTTTTAATGTTACAACTTTTTTCAGAACGTTCAGAACATTCCATAGTAACATTACCATAATGTTTGCAGAATTATAAAATGTAATGTTTCCTTAACTTTTGCATCTCTCTCTCTCTCTCTCTCTCTCTCTCTCTCTCTCTCTCTCTCTCTCTCTATATATATATATATATATATATATATATATATATATATATATATACGTATATATATATATATATATATATATATATATATATATTTATTTATATAAATGTATATACTGTTATACTGTTATATTTTTAAAACATTTAAAAAAACTTGATGTTTTAGATGTTCAGAGAGCATTCAGATATAAAATACGAACATTACTAAATGATAAAACTAAACTAAATGGGAACATTAGTAAAACATTATTGGAACTTATTTTTGTAAGCTGTAATGATGATGCTGTAAGATGACATGCACTATTCTTCACGTGCAACATACAAAGAATTATCATTAATCCACTTGTAAATTTGTATTGTCAATATCTACTTTTTTAAAGACAATAATAATAGAAAAAACTATTACAACATATTTATGATTTACATTTTTCTCAGTTCATTTGATATTGGTGTGAACAAAAATTGGGATGAAGCTGTTTTCGATCTATGTACATTGCATTAATTAATAAAGTACAGAACTCAATTATTCATGTAATCCTCTACCTCCTCCCAAATAACCGGTAGTTTCAGTAATGATCAAAATAGATTTTACATTTACATTTGTTACATTTACATTAAATTAATTTGTTGAATTTGGTACATTTGTTGAATGAAACTTTAAAATTGCAAAAATAAAGCTTTTTTGTAAGCATTCAATCAACAGTATAGACTATTTTCAGTACAGAAAAAAAGTAGAAATAATGTAAAATAATGTTTTCGAATAAACATCTTGTCTCTTGGGTCAGGCCAAAATTCTCTTATAACAAACCAATTTACAAGAGTTACAATTAACCTTTTCTTCTCTAGATGTATAACCTAGAGTATATTTTACCCAGCAACCATCTGCATCTTGGCTGAAAATTATAGTAAAAATTGCCTTGTTCATAATCGAAAGCAATATTGCCTTAGAATTTGACAAAAAATATTATAATATTAATATACTAAATGTTTTTGTCCGATTCCTGAAAATGCAGGCTCAGTCCCTCATTAGGGGTTGGAGTGGAGTTTGTGTGCTAGTTGTGTAAGACAGAATCTGTTATGGGAGTTTCATCCTGTATAATGGTAATTTATTTAAAGTCTCTGGGATTTATTTGCCAGTCAACATAACTGTTCTTGAAATCTTCCAGGACATTAAATGACTCTTATTCACTTGTGGTCCTTGTTGTCTGTGTACTTGACAAAGCACAGTACTTGACATAAGTAATTCTATATTGGACCATGTAAGATGGCTGAACAAAAATAATGTTGAAAGACTACAAGCATAAATGACACTAATTATGAAACATTCAGCGTGTGCGTCGTCCTGCAGTGTTTCTTGTGTGTTGTTGAGGAGATTGTGCTGTTACTTTACTAAGCGATCAGATGCACCAGTTTCACCTGCTGGATCATAAAACAGGTGAAAAAAAATAAAATAATAATAATCAAACAGACGCATATTGAAGGAGGAACCAGAGCCCGACACAAGAAGATCACAGAGTATTATCAACAAAGTAGCACTAAATGTAATTATTTGCATCATTAAATCCAATATATCAATCCCGCACTAACAGTATTAGCAGCTTTAGAACAGTATTAAAACAAAAGCATCCAGCCATTCAACTATACCTAAAAATTAAACCTTTTATTTCCACTGATTTCAAGCTGCTTATAATCAGGATATTATCTACTGCATCATTCTGTCTTCCAGGATGTTTGTTTCTCTTCTGGTCTCCTTTTGGGATACATTTCCTTTTGTGCAATGTGTCTTGTTTGGTTCTCTGAGCATCTGTCAAATCTCACCCGGGATTAGAAGCGCTGTATATGTACACACAGCATGCTCAGAGATTTCTTCAGGCTTTTTCTTCTTCAATTATTTCTTTCTCTCCACTCCGGGCTGTTGTAGATCACGGCCAGTGTTTGAGAAACACCCCATTACTATCGTCTCCGGATCACAGGAACAGAACACACGGCGAATGACCATGTGGCGTTAAAGCACGCTGATGTCTCAATGTTGCATGAATGAAGGGATGAAACGCTCGCTTTTGACCTTGTGGATGGATTGGTAAACAGTTTTCTTTCCCCTGATGATTCGTGATAATATTTGAACTGTTTATACACACTGTTAACAAATTTCTTGTATTTTTACAGTACAGTACTGGCAGCAAGGTTGCCAGCAAGTTACTGTATTTTGATTTACAGTAATTGTACTGTAATTCAATTTACAGTACTGTAAACTACAAAACAGTACTGTATTTTTACTGTATTTTGTAATTTTTGTCTACTTCTGCTGTAATTAATTATACGGTATTGTACAGTAATATCTATATTGATACATTATTGCAAAATATTATAAGTTTCAAATTACTAATAATGATACTATAAATAATATGTAGTCATTACAGTATATAAATCTATAGGTAATACGAGTATAATGCAACTTCAGAATAACTGCAAATCAAAAGACAATCCAAACAATGTTCTTGTCAAAAATGTTTTTTATTCATAAATTACACTATTAAAACCATTTAAGAACATTGCATGTCCAGTACACCAGCAGTTTACAGGTATAAACAGCTTTTAAAGGGATAGTTAAAGGATTAGTTCACCTCAAAATGAAAATTTCCTAATAATTTATTCACCCTAATGCCATCCAAGATATCCATGTCTTTCTTTCCTCAGTGGAAGAGAAATGAATTTTTTTGAGGAAAACATTTCTGGATTTTTCTTAGAATAATGGACTTCAATGACAACCATCGTGTTGAAGTCCAAATCAATGCAGTTTCAAAGGTCTTTGAAGTGCTTCACCAGTCTGTGCACGATCGCAGCTGAGGAGGAGGGGCTTATCTAATGGAACCAGATCATTTCAAGAAAAAAAAAAATATATACATACTTTTTAACTACAATTGTTCAGATTGAGCTGATCTGTAACGTGCCGGGAACTACGTCATCATGTTGAAAGGTGACGCTCGATGTCGTCGGCGGAAGCACCGCCCCACTCGACCATGCGGAGGAGGATAGTTCAAATTGTATTGGTTGCTTTGTAAACAGTGGGGCGGTACTTCTGCCGACACCGGCGATATTGAGCCTGACCTTTCAACATGATGAAGTAATTCCCAACGCGTTGCAGATCAGCTCAATCCGAACAATTGTAGTTAAAAAGTATATATATAATTTTTTTTTTTCTTGAAAATGACCTATGGTTTCACTAGATAAGCCCCTCCTCCTAAGCTGCGATCGTGCACAGACTGTTGAAGCACTTCAAAGATCTTTGAAACTGCATTGATTTGGACTTCAAAACGCTGGTTGTCATTGAAGTCCATTATTCTAATTGGAACAACATGAGGGTGAGTAAGTGATGACAAATTTCATTTTTGGGTGAACTTCAGGATTGGTTTAGACAAATAAATTAGTCTTGCCTTGCCATGGTGTCGATACATATGTGACTTAAAAGTTTGAAAATTCTTAAAAGTGCAAGGGTTGGCTGGGACTTTGAGGTGGTACTGGAACCTGGTGAAAATTGGACTGATGACCAAAACTGAAAAAGACATGACACACAAAAACACATATGACAAAGCCTGTTAGCCACAGTACCAAAGATGAGTAGACAGACAGTGGAAGAGAGAAATTGTAAAAGAAAATTCTGTAGAAATAACACAAACATGCAGCCAATTTAATAAAAAAATAAAATTAACCTTTAGATTTTAAAACTTTTAGTTTAAACCATTGTATTAACATGGCTAATACTTACAGAAAACTCCTTCCCAGGCTGCAAATAAAATTGGCCCACACTGTAGAGCTGTAAGAAATCAAAATAAATATTATTCAGTTAACTGTTATGTGTTGCTTGTTGAGGACATATATCTCATAAATCAGCTTACAATACATCTAAGTTAGGTTAATAAAAAATAAGCTTCACTTGACCTCTCTATATATTCTAACTTGCTTTTCTTGGCATGCATTTTACTTGTCTTTGCTGCCTTATAGATCATTAACGTTAACTCTAATGAAGTTTTTCAACAATTTACACCTTTATTCATATTTTTAATTAAGCCCTATTATAATAATCATTATAACTGTGTCTCCCGCCTAAATAGAAATGAAGTAAAAGCCTAAACTGGTACCAATAGCCAATCTCTCTAAGCGCAAATCACTCATTTTGCGTTGCAAAGGAAAGTGCAGTATTTTTAAGCCTGATTTTCACGCGTTTTTGTCTCTAAACGACTTATTCAATTTGGTCCAGTATTGATCATATTCGTAAAATCATCAAGTTCGTCATCTGGGAAACGGACTGCAACGCAGATTGAGCAAAATAACGTTATGTCTATTATAAGTGCTTGTTTTTACCACTGTCAGGCTCGGATGTTATGGAAAGCATCCCTACAGAGATAACAGTTAGATATTTTTGTTATTAAAAGATCCTTCAAACCTTGTTTGTATGTCCTCCGTATAACATTAGGCTATGTCAAATGCAGCAATGTTATCTCGCAGACCATCGTAAAACACATTTAATTAAAACTCGACAGAAACTAAATAAAACTCACAAAAGACCCCCTAGATATGTCTTTCCACCGTTACAACAATCATCACGTCTGTTTTGCTCGAAATAAACCATAAGGTAATGTTAATTCACGGAGTTAGATTTGAAAATGTCAGCACAAGCAGCGGGGTAAAAGAGCAGATTGTGTTTTCGCAACCGTCGCTGGCTAAACTTCCATTGTCTTTTCACATTAAAAGCCATGTACACTATAGCGTAAAATCCTAAAACCTTATTATAAAAGTAAAAATTAACTTACCAAATTTCCAGATATCCGCAGAGTAAGATATCCATCCAGTGAGTGACCGCCGCAGTTGTGCTCTGACGTCAGTCAGGCGGCGCGCGCGCTCTCTGTTTACAGCAACCCTGTATTATTGCCTGGCATATTACAGCCAGGTTACAGCAACACTAAAATGTACTGTAAAATGTTCCCGCTCAAACAAAAATGCCACGAATGCAATGCAAATTACGGTATTTTACTGTAATATAGAAATGCAGTATTGTACTGTAGGTTTTTACAGTACTGTGCTGCTAAATCTACAGCGACAGTTAACAGTGCACTGTTTCCACTCGTTTTGTGAATAAGTATTACTGTCTTGGATTTGTGTATTCTTACAGCTTGTATTTTGTCTCTTTGCAGTGATTTCATCAGTCTTGCCAGATGATACATCAGCTTTAATGGTGGCAATTATAAAACAATGCAGAAAGAAAATGATGGTTTTGACTGAAGCGTCACTTTAGTTCACAGCAGTGCTTGCACATTGATTTCAGTTAACACAGCGAGAACAGATAAACACATTTTCCTATTAGAATACACAGATAATGCTTATTTTACCCACAGATGTCATTCCTATCCTTTATTTCTTTTGTGAAGCATAAAGAGGATGTTTATTTGAATAGTCATGCTGTTCTTTCTTAATGATGCTGTCAAGCTCCAAAAAAGACACAGAAGATGTGAATCAAACACACATCAAGTTCACATCATGATTATACTTGTGATGTTGGTATGAATCATTTGTGCACTTGTAATTACAATCTTAAACGTTTTTTTTTTTTTTTTTTTTTTTTAATGGGTTATTTCAATGGTCCACTTTAGACATTCTACTAACTATAAGTAACTTTGCAACTACATGTAAACACACAGTCATTAATTGTTCAGTAGAATGTCTAAAGTGGACCTTCGAAATAAAGTGTAACCCTTTACTTGCAGATAATATGAAGTATTAATGAATAAAAGGCCACTTAAGTGTCCATTGTTACTTAATACACTTAAGTACTCGTGTAAAAAGTGCACTTAAAAATAGTGTCAAAGTAAAAGTTTAAATCTTTGTTTCAATAATCTTTGTCATGTTTTAAAATACACTTATTTTGATGTGTTAATAACATACTAAATCACATGTTAAGTACTTGACTACAATATAATGTGCCATTTGATATTGCATTTAAAGTTAATATATTTTGAATGTACTAAATTCCTCCTTTGTAATTACAAATATATTTTAAATACCAGTGTATTTGTATTTGTACCAGAGTTTTTTTCGGACACTTTATTTTAAGGTGTCCGTGTTAGAGTGTAATTTTACATGCAAGTACTGATTTATAATACTGAACTATGTACTTACTATAGGATTAGGATTAGAGTTTGGTTTAGGAGTTAGTTGCATGTAATTATGCATATTGTATAGTTATTACTACAGTAACTACATCTAACATGACAAGGACACTATACAATAAAGTGTTACCAAATGACTTGAATTAATTAAAGTATATTTTAGTTTTCAAATAATGCTTGTCATTCAGCATCACATTATATTTCAAAGACAATAAAGAAAGTCATTAAAATGTCATAAAGATGTAATTAAGCCCTACTTAGAGTAAGTGAGCCGAAAAGCACTAAAGTTCAGCTTATTCCATTTGATATAAATTTAAACAATAATGCATTTTCATGCATTAAACATGCAATTAACTGTCTGAAAACATTAGGATACATTCAGATGTCATTATTTTATCATTTCTGTAATAAGTGTACTCAGAAGTGTTCTTTCGTATCATAAGGTTTAGAGTAGAACAGAACGGTTAGATTCCAAGTCAGAATTGTCATGCATTCTGAATGCTAGTGTTTGTGGCATTGCTAATGTTCACTAAAGGACAATTCCGGCCAAAAATGAACCTAGGGCTAAATAACACATGTGTACCGAGTCGACCGTTCTCTGGGATGCGTTTTCATGATTATCGAATGTACCCAGTTTTAGGTCTTAAAGTGTTAGTTTTTTTGTTTTAGTTTAACCACTGATTAGCTTATAACGCTAGTGTATGGGGAATCGAATAAGTAAAAACCGCTAGTTAATACCACTAACAAGGCTCAAAATAGCCCCACACTAACACGCTAGCATAATGAGGGTCTCTACCTGCAAACCGAAGCATTGAGAACTTTGTAAGTGTACAGAGAGTTTAATAAGAAGATACTTTATAAAGACAGTACACTTCGTGTATACAGGCAGGAGCCATCTTTGCAAAACAGTCTCGAGCACTCAAACCACGAACGCCGTGCTACGTGAGCTGAACTGAGACTATCGACCAGCACGTAGTACGGCGTTCGTGGTTCGACTAGTGTGGGGCTAGTTTGAGCCTTGTTAGTGGTATTAACTAACGATTTTTATTTGTACCTATTCCCCATACACTAGCGTTATAAGCTAATCTGTGGTTAAACTAAAACTAATGTTAAAACTGGGTACATTCGATTATCATGAAAACGCATCCCAGAGAACGGTCGACTCAGTACACATGTGTTATTTAGCCCTAGGTTCATTTTTGGCCGGGATTGTCCTTTAAAGCCATGAAATCCCATGCACAGAGCTAGAAAGGCAGTGTATTCACACTCTTCCCTATCTCATCCAGGTCATCCGGGGACTGTAAAAGCTGAGAGACTCCTCTATCCCTGCCTCTCCCTGCAGGATCTCCTGTGTCTCAAAGCATCGGTTTAACACACTAGATCAAAGGTCAAATTACTCTAATAGCTTTTTAAAGAAGCATGGGCCATATGCTCACCGTCTCTATGAAGAACAATGAAAATAAGTTATGACCCATCATTTCACCACTGGCATCTTTATTTTAGAGTTGTGGCTTTTGGAACCGACGCTGTAATATTTCGACAGACTTGCATGGCATTTTTACATCTTCAATTTACCTGTGCTAAATATAATAGTAGAACACTGCAAATACAATCAAACAAGCACACTGTGTTTTTGAAACACATTGGAAAAAAGTTAATTGGAAAACCTGCTTGTGGCAACATTTCTGCAATATATTACGTTGCTTTTTGCATGTTTTGCGACACTTTAAAAATGAAATGTTGGGTAAGCAGCATTTAAAAAAAAAAGGTTAATGCTCTATTACATTTGAATATATTAGTGAACTAAACCTATCCAAAATACATTTGCTGAAGCAACCATGCCATTTAATCTGGCTTCTACAAGCTTATTTTTTACCGTGATTCATTTTTCACATCCTCGTACCCGAATTCTTTACATCATGAGTGTATCAGGTGAGCTTCTGAGCAAGTTTACTACATCAGAAAAGACACTCATACTTTATGTGGAGCTGATTATGTCATACAATCATCAAACTGTACAAGTTTACAAATCATGCCCTATGGTAAAATAACATGGTTTTCACAAACTGCTCTAAGACAAGAAGGTTGAGTATCCAAACGCAGAGTTTATTGAACAAGGTAACCCAAAGACGTAATAAATCCAGGCAAGGGTCATACACAAACAAGCAACTCAAACAATAACAGAAAAGGGCTGAGGCAAGCAGAGAAATGCCAGAGAATCAAAGTAACCAGGACACAGGAGAAACATGACACAAACACACTCAGAACTGCAGTCCAAACACTAAACAAGACTTCGCAGTGAAAACCAGGCTTATATGGGGTGAGATAAACAAGGTAACAAATGTGATCATGGCTGGTTAGTCTGGGCAAAGGATTATGGGACATGTAGTTTGTGGATGTGTGTTGATTATCCGGGTTGGATGGTTATCCCCGGCACTCTCACTGGTGATCATTACAATAGTACTGTGCTCGAAAACAAGTCTTTATTAATGCATAATCACAAAGTTGGGGAAAGAGATAATGGCTTTCTGAATTGGCATGGAAATTGAGGTGGTCTGAATGCGTACAAAGCTTTTTTAAAGGTAATGATTTTGTATCCTTGCTTCTTAGCAAAATGAAAGTAATCTGGTCAGATTCAGTCTTGCAGAACAGGACTTAATTGGACACATTAGATTTAATAAAAAAAAAAACACACTGAATCATATACCAAAATACTTGAAACGTCTAAAAATACCAGCAGAAAAGATCCAGAGCCAGAAAATCTTCCAAACTCAATCTCAGGAATTAGAAATCAACATCAGTGGCAGTGCTACTAACAATGTCAGCACTGTCAAGTTAATAGCAATAGCAATATAGCAATAGCAACTTTATTTATATAGCACGGTTAAAACAACACAAGTTGACCAAAGTGCTTCACAATGTAACAGAGAACACAGAAGGAGAATGTCACGTCACGCACACACGGGGAATAGAGATCCAAAAGCAGTTTATTTAAAAATGGTAATCCGTACTCACAACCAGTCCAAGCAAAGGTCAAATTCCAAAAAGGCAATCCAAAAACATAAAAGACAAACACTGGAAACAGGCTCGAAATGATCACGGAAGTGTGGGGACAATATACAAGGACTCCGTGACAAACACTGAAACAGACAGGGTATATATACACAAGTGCAAACAAGGTGACGAGAAACAGCTGTAATGCAATGAACAATCAGTGACAGACAGGATCATGGGAAGTGTAGTGAGAATGCATAGTCACCGTGAAAACTGAGGACCTCTAGTGTTTAACCCAGGGAATAACCAGACACTGTGACAGAGAAAAAGCATCACATAGGCAGCACATATACTAAAACTATCACAGAAAAAATAATGAAAATACTTAACCCTCCAAAGCCTACTGTTTCATATTTCATACATACATTTATAAGCCGTCTAAGTGATCAATATGATCAAAACTTTGCTGAAAACCTTTTGGACTCAATCTACTACATGCTGACTGATATACGTTTTTATACTTTTATATACTGATTTTCAGCAAGTAAAAGTATAATTGTTCAAACGTCCACCTTCAGCTCGTAGAGTGAAATATTTTTGCCGTGAAAATTTTTACTGATTTTTGTCAAGTAAACCTAAAAATGATTTTTAACTAAGTAAACATACTTGATCATCAGTACATCTTTTTCTTTTTTTAAATCATGTTCAAATGTTAGTATCAAATATTATCATCAGGTTTTTGAGGAAGGTTTATTTGTTCATCTCTTGATCATAATTGTATTGCATTGCATTATATGTTTGAAAACTACAGAGCTTTGATCATAAAACTAAGCATTTGAATAGCATCTTACTAAGACATAGTATTGGCAGATATTGAGTGACGACTAATATTTATATGCATTTGATCTACTCTTATAAAGATATCATTGATTTATATTACATTACATAATTCCCTTTTGTTTTTTAGAAATATCAGCTTCTGCACCAAAAGTGACATTTTTTGCTAATGTTGGGCCTCTGAATAAAACTGAGTTATTTACCCCTTGTAAGGCTGTGCTTTACAGTAATTTTACCATTATTTAAGAATGATTGTAGACACAATGCTCAGCCGTAAGTGACTAAATCCTTTTATTGTATTGCTGTTTCCACCATTTATAACAGAAATGTTCAAAAAATAAAAATAATAATCATCATCATGAACAAACAGTTCTACTGCCAAATTATAGTTCATCAGTCTAACTGTAGACTTTTTATGGTTACCAAGTCACTGTGTACATTAATATAGAATTTAAGTCATGTGCCTCAGGTGTGTGCATATGTATCTACTATTTTTATACAGCTTTAAACAGCTGATTAACAAGCTGTACAACAATTTTACCACAAGACAGGTAAACAGTGCCATTAGACAGAATAAAACCCCTTCGATTGTGGTTAAATAGATGAAATGTGCAGCGTTGAATTACTTTTTTTTCATAAAATGGCTGCAACAGCAATACTATTTTATAAAATGCAATCTTCAATAAATAGTTACTATTTATTTTAAGAATAATTGCATAAACAATCTTAATTAATGTAACATAGTTCAATAGTCCAACTATGGTTTCTAAACAACTTGCCACATTATTATAAAATTCAGTGCGCGTTCACAAATGTTTCACTACAGCTTAAAAAATGGCAAGTCCAATTACATTTTACAGTCTGAACAGATGTTTATCGTTTTATTTTATTATCGATAATAAAATTCATCATATACACTCTTTTCATCATTTCAGTTCTAAATAAGAGCCAAAAAACATAACTCCAGTATTATGTTGCCCCGTTCACACTGCAAACGGTAAAACAACTTCATTCGATGTTGTCATTCAAACTTTATGTAAATGCACAATGACTTTTGGGAACACCTTACAAAGAGAATGACATGAATCCGTCTTCTGACCGATACTATAAAGTGTCATCAAGTTGGAAAAGTTTAATCCTGTCAGTCAGTGTATAAAGTTGTTAAAGTTCAGCTTTTTGTACAAAATCAAAACTATTCACCACAAACACATGACGTGAACAGGGATTTCAATTGTGCTGAATACTAGAGAAAACAGCACCACTGAACATTTGTTGAATCATTTACAATAGAATTGCGATGCGAACTCTACAGTTTCCATGAAGAAGCAGTTCTACTCACCACTCACTGGCTATCTGTATCCGCCTGAAAGCCAATTCAACTTCAGATGTTGTGTACGGCTTTCAGGCGTTGTGTGCTATCTTTGCTGAACCAGACCCACTCTCTGCTTTCCCACAATTTCCCTGTCAAACGCAAACGTCTTGATGGTTTAGACGTACCAGGAGTGAGCTTGACACTCAATTAACCTCCAATAATAGGAATGCTTTTCTTATAGAGAACAGTATTAATCTGTGTTTAAATGTAGTGGATCGGTCAAACTAACACAATAATCACAGAATAATCACCATGCTGAATGCTTCAATTGTGTTGAAAATGACTGTAAATCAACCTGGTTTTTGTTGTTGGTGTGGAGATGTTCACGGCCCCGTTGCTGAATTTAGATCAAAGATTTTTTTTTTTCAACATCTATAGATTGTATGGAAATGGGCAATTTCAATGACAGTCCCAACCGACGTTTTGAAAGGATTTACAGAAGAGTGTGATTTTCATTTCTTGATTGGATGGTATTTTTATGTGGGCTGAAATTATAAAATTGTATAGTAAACTGTGCAGAACAGTGTTTTTTTTATTTATGTAATTGACATACAATTATCTAATTTGTATGAATATTTTGAAGTAGTAGTAGTAAAAAAAGTTCATGTTTGTTTTATTTAAAGAAATTATTTTTTTAAATAGTTTTAGTTTCAGTTAACTATGATAACGTTACTTTTTTGGGGGGTAACGCATTATAGTAATGCAAAATACTTTTAAAAGTGACTTTCCCCAACACTTATGGCCCTGGAGGGATGATACAGGGCATTGAATCCTCTGCTTTCTAGCCAGAACTGGAAAATATTGATAAATTACTGATGAATGCCGACCCCAAAATGTGATTATGTAACTTTTCTATTAGGGCTGGGTAAAAAATATCGATTTCTCGATTTTAATCGATTCTCATTTTTACGAACCGATATCGATTCTTAAATCCCAAGAATCGATTAGTCATCCTGTTTTCAGTTGATGAATGAATGGAACATTGTAGCGCGCATCCCATCCAATAAACGCAATAATCTTTGTGCTTTGTTACTATTGATATGAAACAAAGTCTCAGATTTCAAATTACGTCCATTTTCTTACGAAATTCAAAATCATAAATACCGTTTTGGCGCTGTGGCGTGAGATCCTCTGGCGCAGCTCAAGAGAAGCAGCAGCGCTAAGCACACATAATCTTCTCTTCCGCCTTAATATTACCAGTTACAGCGTGAAATAATGACAATGACAATGACAATGACAATGACAATTTATTTGTATAGCACTATTAAAAACAACAGCTGTTGACCAATGTGCTTTCCACATAGAATCACAAATCAATACGGAACTTTATATCTAAGAAACATGTAGGCACATATAAATACACAGTTTTTAATCAAAAGCTTTTGAAAATAAATATGTTTTAAGTTTGGATTTAAAAATAGTAAGAGATGGAGCCTGTCTTAAGCTAATTGGGAGAGCATTCCAAAGTTTAGGTGCAGCGATGCAAAACGCTCGATCTCCTCTGCGCTTTAGCCGCGATTTTGGGGTAGAAAGTAAGGCCAGATTTGAAGAGCGCAGAGACCTTGCAGGCTTTTGTTCTATTAATAATTCCACTAGATACGTTGGTGCTAATCCATTCAAAGATTTATAAACTAAAAGTAATACTTTAAATTCTACTCTGTAACACACCGGTAACCAGTGCAATGATCTTAGAATTGGTGTAATATGCTCTCTCTTTTTTTTGTTGCACAGAAAACGGGCCGTAGCATTTTGGACAAATTGTAAACGAGATAGTGTTTGCTGACAAATTCCCAAATATAATGAATTACAATAGTCCAATCTCGTCGAAATAAATACATGAATTAATTTTTCAAGGTCTTTGAATGAGAGAAACGGTTTTGCCTTAACGAGCAGACGTAGCTGATAGAAACACGATTTAACCACAGAGTTTATTTGACGATCAAATTTTAGATTGTCGTCTAAAACAAAACCCAAATCTTTCACCCAGGGTTTTAAATACACGGACATCTCACCCAGATTTAAGTTAACAGGTTTTGATTGCTCAGATGGGCTGAACATAATGATTTCGGTTTTCTTTTCGTTAAAAATTAAAAAATTTAAAGAAAGCCATGCCTTTACCTCCTCTAGGCATGCTGTAAGAGACGTTAGGCTTAAAAAATCTCGTTTCACGGGCAAATAAACCTGTGTGTCGTCTGCGTAGCAGTGAAATGACAGCCCGTGTTTTTTAAAAATGGACCCAAGAGGAAGCATATATAAAGAAAATAATAATGGAGCTAAAATAGAGCCCTGCGGAACTCCATAGTGTAGGTGTGCTGTTCTCGAATAACGTTCGCCCATCTTAACTGTATGAAATAAACATGAATGAGCATCTGAAAGTGTGTTAAAAGATAGAGTATAACTAACGCATTCTCATCCTTTGGCGTCATATGTGACGCCATATGACAAAACGGCGAAATACTACGCACATGGCACCCTTTATCGTCAATATAACACGCACTGTGATGGGTAGGTTTAGGTGTGGGGTAGGGTCTGCGTCTCATATTCACGCTAAAGGATGCCAGTCAACTTTATGACGCCTTGGGATCGCGTGTTATATTCACGCTAAAGGGTGCCATGTGCGTAGTATTTCGCCGTTTTGTCATATGGCGTCACATATGCCGCAAAAGGATGAGAACGGGCTCGTATAACTTATCGAAATCCTTGTTGTCACATGGAATCGCTCAATCATTGTTTCTACCAAGGAAAGACGTCAGTGAAACAGCTTGTAAACAATGTCATGTAACGTCACATTTACCTCAGAAAAACCATATCCAGTGACCATGAACTCGTTAGTCAGCTAGAAAAATTAACTCTAGAGAGGAGCATTTTGCTAAATATATGCACCATATTACATATGCATTTTGTTATTTTATAATTATTTTATGTTTTTCAATATTTAATGCATGTTTGAATAAATCTGGCAAGTTTTTATGACAGCCACCATTTAAATATTTTTTACCTTTAAAAAACCTTTACCTTTAATATTAGGCTATAGTAGGCTAATGAAACAATTTTAATGATACAACTGACTCCCATAGTTTATAGCATTGGTTAAAAGATTTGTTTTCCTTGAGAAAATTTGCCATGTATTGTACCTGATATCCAAAATAATCAATATTGAATCGAATCGAATCGTAATCGAAATCGAATCGAATTGCAAGCTTGTGAATCGAAATCGAATCGAATTGTGAAATTTGTGTCAATACCCAGCCCTATTTTCTATTATAGTCTTTCTGTACTATTATGTCTAGTTACCCCGGAGATGATAGCAATCTCCCTTTCTTTCAGGGACCTATTCTTCTTTTAAATGACTTTTCAGACATTTGAGTCAAAGAGGTTATATTCAGCCTCTCCGATGAAGAGAAACCCCAACAAATTCATCACTTTAATGGCCCGACTCACTTATTACGTACAATTATGCATCATACATTTTACTTATTTGCATGGATAGGCCTTTCTTTCTGTTCATACAATCAAATCTAGCTTGTTTAAGTCAGGGAAAATAAGCCAATTAGTATCACGGATCACAAAAGATGAGACATGATAGGTTCAATTTAAAAAGGGCATCATTTAACAAGCATTAATTGCGGTTTTTTTATTTTTATTAATTTTCTTTTGGTATTATAGTGTATAGCCTTGAGGACTGAAGACAAGTATATGTATATTTCTGTATACAGTGTTTTTTGTAAAGTACATATATGGTGGTGTTATCCGTCATAAAATACATTCAGAAAGACACCAGAAACTGTATCCATACAGTGTATCCATATATATAGCATACATACCATATAAACTCCTATATGTTCCAAGGTTTTTCATTTTATTTTTCATTCCTATATCCATATGTTCCGAGCATCTTGGTTAATCAGACGAGTGTCTTCTTCAGAATGTATTTCAGTCACATTGTCCTATGATTAAATGGCTTCACCCCTGAGAATTTGCCAACCTGCTATTTTCAATTATGAATATAAACTGTTGGACATATGTTTCTGGTTTATTGCCTCCAGATGGTTTGAGACTGTACATCACCGGTGTCTCCACCCAGCCATCGTCTGTTTTGCTTTGTGCAGGAAGAGGAAAGTGGTTATGGTCGTGTCTCAAATGAATTGCTTGTCCCTAAATACTGTAAGTTTATGTGTAATTGATTCGTGAAGAGTAGTTTAAACAGTAACAGCTTTAGAATCAATCCAACCTGTCAATTTGAATCTCATAACCATTTACAAAAGTAAACTTATATCTGCAGGGCATAATAAGAGAGGAACTTCCCATGCATTAATAATGTGACATAGATTTTAATGAAAAAAAAGAAAAAAAAAAACTGATAATGAGAGATATGGGGCCATATAAAACATCTCATATGAAAACAGCTTGTTTAATGACTACAGAAAGTTTCCAAAATATGTTCAAAAGGTTTCAATGTCAAAGCAAATAATTAAACATTATCTGGAAATCATTTGAACATTATACAAACATAATATGCCTTTTTAAAATACAAAAATAAGTCTCTATTGCTCAACAAGGCTAAAATTATTTGATCAAAAATACAGTAAAAACAGATATTCTGCTTCAGATGTTTGTGGAAACCGTGATACATCTGAATTTTCAGGATTCGTTAACGAATAAAAAGTTCAAAAGAACCTCATTTATTTGAAATTTGATCTTTTGTAACATTATAATTGTCTTTATTGTTAATTTTGATCAATTTAATTTGTCCTTGATGAATAAAGTACAAATTTCTTTAAAAAAAAAGTTGTTTCAGGTTCAATACTGTCAAAACAAGATTTGCATTTTTACTGCACCAAAAATATTGACACCTTAATCAACATTTTATCCACAAGTGTAATAGTTATATGCTAAATGTCTATCAGAAATAGTCCATTAATTATATAATTCTAACTAAATTAAAGTTGATGAAATACAACAAAACATACATCCACAATTTCAAACGTGAAAACCTTCTTCTTTTTTTTTGCTTCAAAAAGTGTTTAACCTGTTAAGTGTCACCCCCCCTTTTTTGAATAGACATGAAAATGCACATTCCAAACTTAAATGGTATAGGATAAGAATCCTTTGGAATATAGACATAAAATTGGTCTTGTTTTAAAGAAGACATTTGGCAGATTTTTGTAGAAGTGAAATAAATTAAGAAAGTGAAACAGAAAAAAAGTTACAGAAGTTTGAGTTTATGAAAATGTACGATTAAAAAAATTAATTATTCATATTTTATATAAAATATATATTTTCAAAACCTGGACAACTCTTAAACTGCAAAAAAATCAAAGCCAAAAATCTGAACAAGTTGTGTTTCAAATTTTAGGTTGATATCTCAAGAAATGAGGTTTCAGTAAGATTTTGTTTGGGCGCAGTACCAAACTTTTTCACTAGGTCACAACCAGACTCCATTACTGCCCATATAAGGGCGCCTCCATTTCCATATGTGGTTTGAGTGATCTGAACCATCATTTTCACAATTTTCATACAATTTATAAAGTAGACATCCTATTCAGAAGTAGTATTGGAAGTTTGGCAGATTTTGATATGAATTAAACCTTGAATAAACACATAAAATAACACATATGTGCGTTATAGCTCGCGGCCACATCACAAATGGTGAATCTATTAATTTTTCTTTATATTTAAAACATTTTCAGTCCTTTTTTTCTAAAATAATTGAATGCTTGCCATCTTTTGAACTCTTGGCATGAAAACAAACTGGTTTCTACCCTTCTTTCATGATTTTTCATGTTCATTGCTATTTCAAAATAAAGGTCTGAACACGCCTAGGAGTATGAAAATATTCTTGTTGCAAATTAATAAATTACGTCTCCTCTGTAATTTGTTTTGAGAATCAGTAACCAAATATGGAAACTAGAGATTGTAAGCTTTCAAATGATATATAGTTTGTCAAGATTAGTTTAGGTTTAGTATAGGTTATTACTGTTTTAAATATGTAATGGATTTGGGCCCACCGGTGGGCCCATGACACTTAAGAGGTTAATTAAATGTTTTAATTAAAATTCATTGGACAAATCAATTGAATAAACAGTAAAAAGTAAAAGAAGTTTAGTTTTAGATTTCAGGTGGCATTTCAAAATTACAACCCCCCCCCCCCTTTTATTTTATTTTACTTTTTTATTTATTTCCGGATTATGTTTCTGCATAAAGTTTTCTGCTTTGATTCCCATTTAGAAATTGTGATTGTTGTTCCTCATTCAATCATCTATATCTCTTTCTCAACTAAATCTCATCGATCTACGAATGCAGTCTCTAGACACCGAACTCCTTTTAATCAGTTCCCAACAAGGATCTATTAGGCCTAATTGTTGCCTGTCTTATACTCAGACATTTTGGTGCATCATGCATGTTCTCTGTATAGGGAGCCACATCGGAAATTGGATTGTACAAAGTGATAAAAATCACTGAAAGAGTCTGAGTCGAACTCTCGAAGCTGAGCTCTGCGAGGGTTTCGGGGTATAAGGCACCATACACGAGTGCAATGTTCTGCACAAACCTCATAATGACAAATGGAGGACAGAGGGAAGGTGGAAATAAAGCGACTGAATCATACGGAGGTGACGAGGGTAGAAAGCAACGTGACAGTCGGAGAGAGATCGAACACAGAACTTTAAATTGGCTGAAGGGGAGAGGAAAGTTGTGGGAAGAGAGAGATAGTAGGACTCCCACAGATAACAGCATCTCGTCACAATTCTTCCTTTTGTTCCGTTTGTTCTTCTTTTGGCGAGATCAAAACAGAGTTTATTTAGTGTGTATATATGTGTGGCGTACAAGATGAGAAAACACGAGCGAGGAATTTACAGAAGCCTTTCTGCTGATGTGCTGATAAGAGTATTGTGTGAAGAACTGCTCAAGCATTCATACAAGCCAAAGCGCAAAAGATAAGAGCATAAAACTGGAGGAGGGAAAGAAACAAACAAACAAAACGAGTGAAGGCATTCGATACCTGATGCAGAAACACTAGTGTGATGGCAGCATCCCGAAACACACAATGAGCCAACACCAGCTCTTCAAGTCATTTGAAGAAACATTTCACAAGAAGATTCAATTTGTTAAAGGGCCAGTTCACCCAAAAATGAAAAATCTGTTATCATCATTCTTTCTTCTGTTGAACACTGTTTGAAGAATGTCGAGTAACTAGACTGAAACCATTGATTTCCATAGTATGAAAAAAAAACACATACATACATATATATAAATATATATATATATATATATATGTGTGTGTGTGTGTGTGTGTGTGTGTATTATGGAAGTCAAAATTGCCAGTAAAGTACTGTAGATATTACAAGAAATTGAAAGTGCAGTTCGATACTGTCACGATGCAGTGCGGGTTGAAGAAGAACTCAAAGGCAAAAGCTCCAATTTAGACAGTTTACTTCAAAGTAACACTCACAGGTTCAGACAGGTAGGAAGACGGGCAGGATCACTCACATTCAACTACACCCAATACGACTAAACAAGACTAACAACCGACAATGACTAAATGAACAGAAGGAGACTTTGGGGGCTTTTACACTCAGCTTGTTTGCTGCGGTCCGAAGCCGAGCGCGATTGTTCCCGGCGGCCCCCGCAGCGTTGGTCTGGTTTCACACTCAACTTGATCTATCGAACTCTGGTGCGTTTGCGTGCATCTTACGTCATTGCAAACGTGCACGGCGCATAATAGGAAACACGCATGACAGGGGTCAATATATTGTGTTTTTTATTAATTTGGTGCTATTATGCATAGCTCTGTGTGTGTGTGTGTGTGTGTGTGTGTGTGTGTGTGTGTGTGTGTGTGTGTGTGTGTGTGTGTGTGTGTGTGTGTGTGTGTGTGTGTGTGTGTGTGTGTTAAGCTGTCTTTCCGCTGAGACAGTGGATTTCCATTAATTTGTTGCCCTGATTGCACGCACTATGTGCGAATACACTGCAGACTCACTCTTGCTCATATCCAAGGTAAATCTTCATCCCTTACATGTGTTTTAGGGGGCTTTCACACTGGCAGTTTAGTTCGGAACGGGGCACGGTTCACATGAAAAATCTCTAATGTGAACGCTGTCATGGGACCCGGGTGCGCACTGGGGTACCGAACCCGAGACTACCTGGAGGAGCTGGTCTGAGTTCTGTTGCTCCCGAACCGTGCTGCGATTCGCGTGTATGTGAAAACTACACGGACTCGGGTGCGCACTTGTTCAGGAAGTAAAGTATCCTGCGCATGCGTTTTAGCCGATTATGATGTATTTAGTTAAATAAAACACACGTAAGGGATGAAGATTTACCCTGGATACGAGCAAGTGTGAGTCTGCAGTGTATTCGCGCATAGTGCGTGCAATCAGGGCAACAAATGAATGGAAATCCACTGTCTCCTCAAAAAAGTCAATATGCAAGCAGCGGAAAAACAGCTTATGCGAAACACACACACACAGTTAACCTGGGTTGTTTACTCAGCTATGAATAATGGCACCAAATTAATAAAAAACACAATAAATTGACCCACGTCGTGTTTTCTATCATGCGCCGTGCACGTTTGCAATGACGTAAGATGCACGCAAACGCACCAGAGTTCGATAGAATCAAGTTGAGTGTAAAACCAGACCAACGCTGCGGGGGAGCCGGGAACAAACGCGCTCGGGCTCGGACCGCAGCAAACGAGCCCAGTGGAAAAGCCCCCTTATTTAACTAAACACATTATCACCGAACTCAGACCAGCTCCTCCAGGTAGTCTCGGGTTCGGGACCCCAGTGCACACCTGGGTCCCATGACAGCGTTCACATTTGCGATTTTTCATGAGAACCGTGCCCAGTTCCGAATTAAACTGCCAGTGTGAAAGCCCCCTAAATACAGATACAAATGAACACTAACGAGGTGAGAACAGGAGACACAGATGATGATGAGGAACAGGTGGATAATGAGGGAGTGACTTCAGGTGTGGAGACAAGGAGGATGCTGGGAAGTGTAGTGAAGACGAATACAGACTGCTGCAGACGAGGACTGTGACAGATACAAAGACTGTGAAATTACAGGGATGATAATGCAGTTATTAACCTGGAATATACTGTAATTTCACAAGGACATGTTTAACAGTGTGCATTAGGAACACGTGCTAGGCTTACTTTATTTACATATTCGCATAAATCCCAAAATATTTGTGGGCAGGAGTTTACAGAATTTCACTAATATTTTGGCACAACAAAACACAGGTTTGAACATTTGAAAGTGAAGAATTTAAGTCATGAATATTAGTTATATAATATTAGTATTGTAACTTGTAGTGTAAGGTAATATTAATGTTTTTATTTATTTTTTTACAGTATAACTGTAATTTATAACAGCAATACATTTCATTTTATAATAGTTATAAGATATAATAAAAATAATATTTGTTTATTATTATTTCCACCAAAATAAGTGCTTGTTGTTTAATGAATTAATTTAACTATTATAATTGTATAGTTAAACAGTAACATAAAAGTATTTTTATTATTATTATTAGTATTATTATATTTATTATTATTATTATTATTATTAATTATTAGTGGAATTATCTAGTATATAGTATCTAGTAGTATTATTATTTCTTTACTTTAAAGTGAAATTGTTACCATAATAACAATACATTTTTATTTAATAACAATATTATTATTATTATTGTATAATAATATGGATAAATAATCACATTTTGTTAAACAAACAAATTGTCATACTAACAAGCACAGTAAACCTGGAACTCTTTCTTAAAAATTGCATTTTAAATTGTAATCTAAGTAAGTTTTATCAGTAAAAATGTTTCCCCAAATCATTCAGCCCATGGTGTTTATTTAGAGATGCAACTGTCTTTCTAAAATGCATACAGTCTGAAACAACATGTTTCTGAACAAGATGTGAAGAACAATTCACTTTCATGTCTGAACAGAATGTTATGGATTAAAACTTGATCACTGTGACATTTTTACATTGATAATACAGAAAAAGTGAATGGCATGACCTCGCAACTCAAAAGCCTGAGTACCAGAAACACAATCACAGATAAAGCAGTTTTTGAAGTGCAACATGATGGGCTTTGCTTTTTTGTAGTGCGGATGCAGATATTTGCATCTGTATAGACTCTCCTTCGGCAGAAGATGTTCTCTTTCACAAACAGCCAACGAAACAGAAATGGCCATGAACGTCCTCTTGCTTTTCATCTTCCTCGCATGTTTGCACTGAAAACTTAAAGAGTGTAGCTCTCTCTTATGCTCTCTTGTGCATCGGCAACAAGGGAAACTATTTGAATTACAAGATGCAGCTTTCAAATCTATAGGTCAAGTGTTCAAACATATTGATCTGTTTTTAAAATATATTATCCCAAAGGCTTTTAAACTAAATAAATGCATTAAAAAAATGGAGAGATTTAGGACCACGGTCGCATCAGCCTATTGATAAGTGTGTATTTATTATAATAAGCTGTCAAAAGTATCATGAAGATTGGGCAGGGTGTTAGTAATTTCACTTCTAATACATAATGCTACTCATAAAGTTAACAAAGAAAACAGTTGTATATCAATATATGATGACAAAAAAGAAAGCGGAATAGATGCGGACTTAAATTATGAAATATTCAGGCATAACATCTTTTTGCTGGCCTCTGTAATGCATCAGTTTACTCAGTCCAAGTGTGTGATCATTTCCATTCTTTCTTTTCTCTGCACAGTTAAATAGAAGTGAAGCATTAGCAGGGCGATCCTCCTGTATGCTGTGAGTTTGGCACATAATACCTGTTAGAAAAGGTCAAATTATCTTTATTTTTCTTTTTTTTATCATTTCTGCGGAAATTACACACATTATCTTAAAGCACAGATTACACAGTGGCTGGTGAAATATTGCCTCAGTTTAAATATTGAATGGGATGGTCTTTTCTAAAACTAATGTACAATCTTCCAATGTTGACATTTTAATTAATGGAGAAAGTTTGATATAGTCACTGATTTAAAATCTCTGGACTTAAGACCTTTGGAAAATGTTTCTCATTGTTCACTGTACAATGTACCTTTTCCAGTAACAAGTCACTTTTTCCAGTAATTAGTAGTGTTGTGTGACAAAATAGTGTAGTATTTTTGTATCAAACTGTATACAGTGTAAAACCCTGCACAAATCGACTGTCTCTCTCAGTCATATATTGTGTTATAAATGGTTTGCATAAAGTAGTTTAGTTTTTTAGTTATTTTATTGTGTGTGTGTGTGTGTGTGTGTGTGTGTGTGTGTGTGTGTGTGTGTGGGTGGGTGGGGGTGTGTGTGTGTGTGTGTGTGTGTGTGTGTGTGTGTGTGTGTGTGTGTGTGTGTGTGTGTGTGTGTGTGTGTGTGTGTGTGTGTGTGTGTGTGTGTGTGTGTGTGTGTGACATGTTTATTGAAGATTTTGTTTGTTTTGTGTTGTTTTACTTTTTCTACTTTTTTGGTGACCTGCCAAGAAACTGCAGATGGTACATAGCATCAATGGAAATTTTTATGTTCAGTATTGTACAAGGTCCCTTTCAAATAAATAAAATAACATTTAATTAAAAGGGACATGTCTGAAATGAAAATGTTTATGAAAACTATACATTAGCAGCTCATTCACTGACCGGGTGATTTCTCTCTCTCTCTCTCTCTCTCTCTCTCTCTCTCTCTCTCTCTCTCTCTCTCTCTCTCTCTCTCTCTCTCTCTCTCTCTCTCTCTCTCTCTCTCTCTCTCTCTCTCTCTCTCTCTCTCTCCTCTCCCTCTCTCTCTCTCTCTCTCTCTCTCTCTCTTTCTCACACACACACACACACACACACACTCACACATACAATAAAATAACTTATTTTATCAATTTTTGCAGGGTTTTACACTGTATACAGTTTGATACAGAAATACTACACTATTTTGTCACACAAAACTACTACAGTTTTTTTTCAATTGCTTACACACTAAAATTAAAACTTTCCCACTATTAGCAAAACCTTACACTCAAGGAGTAAAACACCAGCCTAGATTTGCACAATTTTCACACCTTAGACACAGATAAGGGTGAGGTTACTTCCTTGTCATTACAAAGCCCCGGTTTGCCATTGACCACGCTAATGAATGAATTGGATATGCACATCCATCAGGCGTGGAAGCACACATGTGCTAATTTGAAAACGCAGCACTCAGGTGTGCTATAAAAGGCAGCAGGTGAGTTCACCTGTCTTCAACAAAAATGGAAGGAGCTAGAAGAAGAAGAAGAAGAAGAAAAAGAAGAGTGAGAATAAGAGGGGGAGCTCAAAGAGGAGATGAAGGAGGTAGAGGAAGAGGAGAAGGAGGTAGAGGAAGAGGTGAAGGAGGTTGAGGAAGAGGTGAAGGAGGTAGAGGAAGAGATGAAGGAGATAGAGGAAGAGGAGAAGGAGGTAGAGGAAGAGGAAGAGGTGAAGGAGGTAGAGGAAGAGGAGAAGGAGGTAGAGGAAGAGGTGAAGGAGATAGAGGAAGAGGAGAAGGAGGTAGAGGAAGAGGAAGAGGTGAAGGAGGTAGAGGAAGAGGAGAAGGAGGTAGAGGAAGAGGTGAAGGTGGTAGAGGAAGAGGAGAAGGAGGTAGAGGAAGAGGTGAAGGACGTATAGGAAGAGGTAAATGAGGTAGAGGAAGAGGTGAAGGAGGTAGAGGAAGAGGTGAAGGAGGTAGAGGAAGAGGAGAAGGAGGTAGAGGAAGAGGAGAAGGAGGTAGAGGAAGAGGTGAAGGAAGTATAGGAAGAGGTGAAGGAGGTAGAGGAAGAGATGAAGGAGATAGAGGAAGAGGAGAAGGAGGTAGAGGAAGAGGAAGAGGTGAAGGAGGTAGAGGAAGAGGAGAAGGAGGTAGAGGAAGAGGTGAAGGAGATAGAGGAAGAGGAGAAGGAGGTAGAGGAAGAGGAAGAGGTGAAGGAGGTAGAGGAAGAGGAGAAGGAGGTAGAGGAAGAGGTGAAGGTGGTAGAGGAAGAGGAGAAGGAGGTAGAGGAAGAGGTGAAGGACGTATAGGAAGAGGTAAATGAGGTAGAGGAAGAGGTGAAGGAGGTAGAGGAAGAGGTGAAGGAGGTAGAGGAAGAGGAGAAGGAGGTAGAGGAAGAGGAGAAGGAGGTAGAGGAAGAGGTGAAGGAAGTATAGGAAGAGGTGAAGGAGGTAGAGGAAGAGGTGAAGGAGGTAGAGGAAGACGTGAAGGAGGTAGAGGAAGAGGTGAAGGAGGTTGAGGAAGAGGTGAAGGAGGTAGAGGAAGAGGTGAAGGAGGTAGAGAAAGAGGAGAAGGAGGTAGAGGAAGAGGTGAAGGAAGTAGAGGAAGAGGAGAAGGAGGTAGAGGAAGAGGAGAAGGAGGTAGAGGAAGAGGAGAAGGAGGTAGAGGAAGAGGTGAAGGAGGTAGAGGAAGAGGTGAAGGAGGTTGAGGAAGAGGTGAAGGAGGTAGAGGAAGAGGTGAAGGAGGTAGAGGAAGAGGAGAAGGAGGTAGAGGAAGAGGTGAAGGAAGTAGAGGAAGAGGAGAAGGAGGTAGAGGAAGAGGAGAAGGAGGTAGAGGAAGAGGAGAAGGAGGTAGAGGAAGAGGTGAAGGAGGTAGAGGAAGAGGAGAAGGAGGTAGAGGAAGAGGTGAAGGAAGTAGAGGAAGAGGTGAAGGAGGTAGAGGAAGAGGTTAAGGAGGTAGAGGAAGAGGTGAAGGAGGTAGAGGAAGAGGTGAAGGAAGTAGAGGAAGAGGTGAAGGAGGTTGAGGAAGAGGTGAAGGAGGTAGAGGAAGAGGTGAATGAGGTAGAGGAAGAGGAGAAGGAGGTAGAGGAAGAGGTGAAGGAAGTAGAGGAAGAGGTGAAGGAGGTAGAGGAAGAGGAGAAGGAGGTAGAGGAAGAGGTGAAGGAAGTAGAGGAAGAGGAGAAGGAGGTAGAGGAAGAGGAGAAGGAGGTAGAGGAAGAGGAGAAGGAGGTAGAGGAAGAGGCCCAGGTAGAGGAAAAGAAGAAGAAGGAGGTAGAGGAAGAGGCCTAGGTAGAGGAAGAGGTAGAGAAGGACTTGTAGAGTTGATAGAACCTGAACAAATAAGACGAGGACCAAATTTGACTCAAGAAATCCGTGCAACACTTATTGACCATGTTATCAACCATGGACTGACACCGATGGAAGCTGGACAAAGAGTTCAACCAAATCTCTGGTTGATACTGTAACTGAATACAGTATTCTTGTTGCTTTTACAGTAGTTTTTCTTCAGAGTCAAACTCTATGTACTTCATGCAGTAATTTTTATTTGTCTACAGATTTTATTTTTTTCATTGATTTCATTGTTGGTTGATTACTGTAACTGATTACTGTAAGAAATACTGTAAATAAATACTTGAAATATGAGTCTGCAGAAATCAGTGTTGTGCAGTGCTTGGTAAGTTTATAGTAGGCCTATTTGTGTACATTCTCCCTATATCTCAAACTAATCATGAAGAATGTTGTTTGTTTGTCACAATTTTTTTTCATCTAAATTATCCCTTACATAACAATGTCTGGCCAAAAATCTAGCACATGCTATTTCCTAAAAATTGTTTTTTTACAAATGTGTTTTTTATTTATCACAGCAGTGTGAAACTGGTTGCAATAGTGTCTGATCATTGAGGACTGTGTTGGTTAAATGAAAACTAATAGCATTTTCACAAATATGTATATATCTTTTGACTGAATTGTGCATGTTTTGACAGAAGTGTGTCATTTTGCAAACAATCTAGGAATTATGCCAATTGAGTGTGGTGTTTGGATAATTGTGATTACATTTATTTGTTACTGGAAAAAGTGACTTGTTACTGGAAAAGGTACATCATTTAGAAAATCTGAACTGTTATCCCTCTTACATACAGGAGATAGAAGAGTTGCTATACTGTACCAGTGAACAATGAGAAACATTTTCCAAAGGTCTTAAACAATGAATTCCATTAGAATGGATTGATGGTAAAAGCATGAAATTAACAATGGTGAGATAATTCCCAAATAACTAATCAGCTTTAGATGATAGCGTACCTGTTTTTTGTTTGTTTTTTTGTCCATATACACTGAAAAAAATTATAAACGCAACACTTTTGTTTTTGCCCCCATTTTTCATGAGCTGAACTCAAAGATCTAAGACTTTTTCTATGTACACAAAGGGTCTATTTCTCTCAAATATTGTTCATAAATCTGTCTAAATCTGTGTTAGTGAGCACTTCATCTTTGCCGAGATAATCCATCCACCTCACAGGTGTGGCATATCAAGATGCTGATTATTGCACAGGTGTGCCTTAGGCTTGCCACAATTAAAGGCCACTCTAAAATGTGCAGTTTTACTGTAGTGGGGGGATCCGAAAACCAGTCAGTATCTGGTGTGACCACAATTTGCCTATCAGCATCTTGATATGCCACACTTGTGAGGTGGATGGATTATCTCGGAAAAGATGAAGTGCTCACTAACACAGATTTGTGAACAATATTTGAGAGAAATAGGCCTTTTGTGTACATAGAAAAAGTCTTAGATCTTCGAGATCAGCTCATGAGAAATGGGGGCAAAAACAAAATTGTTGCGTTTATAATTTTGTTCAGTGCATATTATATGGAAACTTGTTTACAGTCACAGAATAAAACAATTTAAAAGGCAATTATGACATTTAATCTTTTTTTTTAAATACAAGTTTACATCTTGCAGTTCTGACTTTTTTTTCTCACAATTGCAAGATAAACTAGCAATGACAAATTATAAAGTCAGAATTGTGGGACATAATTCTGACTTAATACTTCACAATTAGCTGATACCACTTTTTTGTAGAAGTAGTCCGATACCGATATTTTCACTTTTACCGATATTTAACACTTTATTTTACGGTGTCCGTGATACAGAGTAATTACTTAATTAATTACTTAGTAGTAGACATTGTAATAGCATGTAACAAAATGTAATTAACATGTAACTAAGTTATGGAACAACCTGTACTTACAGATTGTAATTACACCCATGTATTAGGCAGCTACTGTTACACATATGTAACACATATGTAACAGGCCGAGTCGGTTACCGAAGTTACCGACTTGGTACAATGTAACAAGTACTTAAATATGTTACTAAGGTAAAAAGCCTGCAGTTACACATGGTCATTTTGTACCTTATAAAATAAAGTGTATCAAGGTTGTACTTAAGTGCACTTCATCTGTATAAGGTATATAGATACACATGAAGTACACTTAAGTGCAATCTTGATACACTTTATTTTACGTAGCGTATCCCTGTGTAATATTATGTAATTGCAATGTAAATAGGAAGCTACCACATGCATTTAAGCTATGAACTTGGGAGTTAGGCCTAATTCAAACTAAAGTACATATGGATAAGGTTTGTAGATACACATGAATTACATTTAAGTACAGTCTTGATACACTTTATTTTACGCAGCTTATCCCTGTGTAATATTATGTAATTGCAATGTAATTAGGAAGCTACCGCATGTTACAATTGCGAGTTTATATCGCTCAACTCTGACTTTATAACTCGCAATTGCGAGTCTATATCATGCAAATATCAGAATTGTGAGATAAAAAGTCACAATTAAATTTTTTATTCAGTGTCTCTTGTCACTTTGGATCAGTTGCGGTTTGAATGTGTCTTCTGAAGTTCAGTTCCT
Source organism: Siphateles boraxobius (assembly GCF_051911475.1). Taxonomy (NCBI): domain Eukaryota; kingdom Metazoa; phylum Chordata; class Actinopteri; order Cypriniformes; family Leuciscidae; genus Siphateles; species Siphateles boraxobius. The sequence goes on along the minus strand of NW_027508905.1, from coordinate 166,526 downwards.
CTGAAGGAGGAAGAGGAGGAGAAGAAGGACGAGCAACAGGCAGGCGTTTACCTGAGGAAGATCGCTCTGATTAGTCGAGGTCTGTGGGGTTATTTGGTAGAAACCTCATTATCTGTCAGTGTTTGTGTGCGCAGTCTCTGTCTCATCTGAAGCAACGGGCCAAACAAGTCTCAGCGCCCGGTCCCTGTCTCTGAACATCTCAGCGCTGGGAGAAAAACATGTTGTTAGCTTTCTTTTCTCTCTGATTTATTCTCTTCTGGTCTCGCAGTGCACCAGCGCTGTGCAGCTCCAGCGCCTGCCAGCATGTCAACACTACATACATCAGTGAAGGTGGACTGCTGGAATTCACTATTGCAGTATTTCGCTCTTTAAAAATTATGTTTTTCATTTTGAAGTGAAAAGACTAGATGGCCCTCCAGAATTTCCACAGAAGTCCCCAGATAGAATGTAGTTATTAGTGTAATTTTTTTAAATGTAATACATATTGTAATTCATGTTTTTGTCATGATTCAATATATTAGATGTACATTTCAGACATTTTCACTGTTGGGATAATTTACTTAAATAATTCAAACTGAATTCACAGTGTAGCTATTATGACATATCTTCACTTAAAATATGGGCAGTTAAATGATTAAATATTAATTTTCCTGTATATAAGTCATTGAATAAATTTCTTTGAATAAACTTTCAGATTCTTTTTTTTTCCACAGGGATTTTCCTTTGTCTGTTATCGATTATTAAATTTTTCAACTAAATTGTCAAAACATAATGTTAAAGAAAAAAGTTGATTTAATTGACATTAATGGAAGTTTGCAAACATATGTAAATGTTAGTAAAAATGGTCATTTACATATTCTGTAAAAGTTTACCTGGAGATTGGGCTTCTTTTAATCATTTTACATGCTGTGTCTTGACAAATAAATTAGGACATGCTTCTATTTACTTCCCTTAATAACACAATGGCTTATGCAAAATCCTCATGCACATACTAAACTTGGATCTAAATATGTTTATTTAAAAATAAAATCTTCGCTCATCTTGTATACACAGTATCTTCTACTTTGTTTTCTTAGTTCTTCAGGAAATAGTGTGTAGATCTTCGGTATTGTAAGTCCATCCATAAATGGTACAGACATAACAACAAAACGGTTTGTCACTTTACAAATTTACAAGGAATATTATAGATATTCAGTTTATGTGCTGCTGTTGCACTTAATTTCAGTTTCAGTTTATGTTCCATAGACTTTATAGTCTGTATGTTCTTGTTTCCTTACAGTTTGTTGCTGTTTCTAGTTCTGTTGCTCATTATCTCCTGTGTGTGTTTAAGCCCTGTTCTTTGCATCCAGTGTGAAGCTGTTGTGTTTTTCTCCTCATATTGGATTACCTTCTTTGCTTTAGTGGTTTAATGAACGTTTTAACTTCATTGGATCATCATCTCCTCATTTTCGTGCATGAAAAAAAAAATCTGAATCTCTTTCAAAGATTTGTCATCACTAACCAGGCAAAGACAGCCATTAGTTCTTTTGAACATGTATTTTTGTACTTTTTTAAGCATTAATCGAATGTACTTTATCAAGGTTATCAGCAAACACAATTTCATATTCAGAGAGTAATCATCTAATGTGCATTCTGGATTTCTGCATGATCCCCCGGGATTCCATATAACTCATAGTTTTTGTTGCCGTTCAAAGGCTTTTATTTTCTTTCTGTTTTTATCATTCGGTCCAAGCATCTTCTGAACTCAGTATTGATTGGAAACCATGACCGCAAAGGGCCATGCATATAATTTTACTAGTCCATAGCCATATAATAATGTTCTTTCTACTGTCCTTATCGTATATTCCCTCTAGCCTTTTGCGCTGCAAATAAAGAACTTTTATGCCCGCCATTAACATGCTTTTATGTGGACGTTAAGAGATAATTGCTACCTTCGAAATTCCATTCAAAACGTTTGCGTTGATCGAGAGGGTAGAGCAAACGGGCGAGAGAAAAGCCAACAGTGTTGACTTCCCCATTCATCAAAAGCTCTCATTAACAGAGACTAAATCGATCTGCCGTGCCGGAGCTCTACCGCCACTGGGAATCTGCATCAGCGACGTCTCTGCTGGGTAAACCAGTCACACACTCCCACCTCACTCGCCAACCAGCACACGGCTCTAATGAGATGCCGTGAAGCATGCCACATCTAACAAGAGTGAATAGAATGATCCAATGAACCCTGAGAGGAAGAGCAGGAGTCCAAAGACTATTAGCCACATGTGCTTGTGTCCTTGTCTAAAGGTCACATGTCATGTCCCAAAGCTCAGAGGTACTAAAGGGCATTTGTCTGTTAAGAGTGCTGAAGAAACCGGTAGCAATTATCTAGCTTCAAGATTTTGCCACTATAATGCAAAACTATTATCAAGCATGTATTGCCAATTTTTAATCATTTAAATTATGTGCACAATATATATTTTTTTTTTTTACTAAATCATTTGACAGGTGCAATTTGATCTATAAATCAAACAAAATCTGATCAAGTCTCCTCTGAAAAAAAACTAGGAACTAGATATTTGTTGACCTTTTAGGTCAGACCCACACTCTGCAAACATGCTATACTTAGTATTTCTGTCTTGTTTCCAGTCCAAATATCTAAAAATTCTTCAATCAAGATGTATTTACTAGATGAGCAAAATGCCATAAGATAGAATGTCTTGTTTTCTGGTGAAATTAATAAAATAAAGTGAGTTTTTGCTTTAAACAAGCAAAATTATCTGCCAAATTGGGCTACGAAAAAAAATCTTAATTCATCTTAATTCAAACAGAAAGATTATTTTTCTTACCCAAATGGTAAATAATTTTGCTTGTTTTAAGAAAAAACTTCCCGATAACAAGTTTACTACTTTAGTTAATGCATCTTGATGTAAAACTCTTTTGATATTTGGACTGGAAACAAGACTAAATTCTAAGTAAAGCATTAATTAATTATTTTTAATTATTATAAATGAATGACCTATAGTTTTGCAAACACTAACATTTGAACAACTAATTGATGTTTTCACTAGTGTAAAATCTGTAAAGATTACAGCATGAAATATGCCAAACATGGTCACGATGAAGGGTAAGCTGTTTTATTCGGTTTAGTCACTTTTATTTTGCACCAAATCTTTTTGAGGGTTTCATTTGTGCAAACCTGCCCACCAGATCCTATCCGATCCCGTGAATGAGTGTCAGTCGTTTGCTCTCATTTTGTTCCTAAACAACAACCTTTACCAGGTTCAAAATGTGAGTCACCCACATCAAACAAGAGTTTTGTTTTGACAGCACGCACTTTTCTGAGCCAAACAAGCAGCGGTCGCGCGCTCAACACGCTGACTCCAACAACACATGACCTCCAGGTTATTTTTCCATCGAGTCAGTCTCCCACCAGCTCCACATCTGGGGAATATCAGGAGGGAAAACAAGATGGCTGTAGATTTTCAGAATCTTTAAAAGGTCACACATCCAAACAAATGCCAGCAGTGCCAAGTCTTTCTCCCCTAGAAATAGCGACACGGCAAACAAAGAGTCAGACTCCATGCGGAGAGACATTTTTATGATGGAAAAGGTTTTAATATGAGTTTGGCCTTTAATTAAATGCTTTGGATTGATTATTTTGTGAAAGCTGAACAGGAAGAAAGCAGAGAAACGTAGCAGGACAGGACTTACAATTACGAGGAAACCTTTTTAAATGTCTCTCACAACAATTTCAGGTCTGTAATCCTCATGTTTGATTTCAAATGTAAATTATCTGGCAATTTAGTAGCAGTACTAGGCAAGGCAAGGCACTATGGTAATTCAAAGTTCTGATTTGCTAGTACAATCTAACAAATTGTGATGTGTATACCTGGTATTATACTGTATATAATGTTTGATAAAGATTCCAATGTGTAAACATCACAATTTGTTAGATTGAACAAGCAAATCAATACACAAACACACACACACACACACACACACACACACACACACACACACACACACACACACACACAGACACATATATATATATATATATATATATATATGTATGTATGTGTGTATGTGTGTGTGTGTGTATTATATGATGTTTGCCAACTATTTGACTATTTTTGCCACATATTCGTTCGGTTCACATGACGTCACTGTAGTTTTGCACCGCCATATTTACGACCGACGGTCTCAGTAATGCCTGCAATATGTTGTGCAGGAGCTGCAACAACAGCCGAAAGAGGAACCCCGAACTGGTATTTTATTCTATACCAAAAGAAAAGGATAGAATAAATGTCTCATATTGTATGAATGTCTAATATTGTATCATGTTTCATCTTTCTGTGCGCACACACCCGAGCCGAAGCGTGCAGCCATAGACTCCTATACAGCGCGCGAGTAATGAACTGAGCTCTGTTTCGTGTCTGAATAGACAAATACACACTCCGTTCTGTAGAGTATTCACGTAAAATATGTAGGTTATGTCTTAAACAGAGTTGTCATCCAGTCTATTTGGTAGAGAGAGAGAGAGAGACGAGGAAAACAAACAAGCATACAAATGGAAATTATCGCGGCCGGAAAAATGATCGAGCTCATTTTTTTTTATCGTGCGATTAATTGATTTATTGACTATCGCGACAGGCCTAATCCAGATTAATGACAGCTAGACGTGAGCCGTGGCTAACAGCTAGCAAGCTACCAGCTGAGCTACTTATCTAGCTATCAAGTCGCTACCTAGTCAGAGTAAACTACCAGCAAAATCATACACTTGAATTTTTTTTTTTATAATACCAACATTTCCCATGATTAAATATAAACCCTGAGTGGCCAGGTGCGTCTTTTACCCATCCAGCCACAGCATATTGATATACATCGGTACTCTTGAAAGCCTTCAAGCGATCCCCACTGTATGGGGAGGGGTTATGCACAAGACATATACTGTATATATATATAGACATATATATATATCATGGAAGGCACATTGGGGCAAGTCTGGGGCAGATAATAATGGAAAAAAGAAAACTGGGGGTAACAAATAAGGATCGGAGCCTAAAATGAAATTTTCTCCAGGTATCTCTGTCTCTCTGTCATACCGGGCGAGATCGGTCGTAAATATGGTGGCGTTCTATTTGGTAGTGACGTAAGTGGCCTCTATGAATAGCAGACATGGAAAGAACTGAAATGTCTGTCCTAACTTTTAAAAAAAGACAATCTTTAGGTTTATATTTTAACTATTGCAAAAGGGCATCTTTTTGTTTGCCATGGCACATTTGAAGCACTCAACCCTTGACTTCTGGTTGACAGAAAAGACTTTAAAAGTTCTCTAGGCGTGACATTTAATACTGAGGTTAGCACAATGTAAAGGTGGCCCTGGCTACTTCAAAGAAAGGTTGACTTCAGCCAAGCATCAAAACCTGCAAACTACTCCATTGCCTTCAGGGTTTCATTTCTACACCGTGCAAGCATGGCCTTCTGGATTTTAACTCACTCAGCTGTTTTTTGTGTTCATTGATTTATGTTTGATGTATTTTATATACAGCCTGGGTTGTATATAATACACAGGATTGATTTAGTTTATCAGACTAAATATGACTGTCTAGCAAAACATTAGCAACAATATAACACTAGAAAATAGCAACGCCCAAACAACTACTTATGCATTATGTGCTTGTGTCCTTGTCTAAAGGTCACATGTCATGTCTCAAAGCTCAGAGGTACTAAAGGGCATTTGTCAGTAAAGAGTGCTGAAGAAACCGGTAACAATTATCTGGCTCCAAGATTTTGCCACTATAATGCAAAACCATAACAAGCATTTAATGCCAATTTTGAATCATTTTAAAATATGTGCACATTATATCATTTTTTATTTTTTATTTTACTAAATCATTTTACAGATGCAATTTGATCTATAAATCAAACATAATCAGATCAGGTCAAATCAAGTAAATAACAATGCCCAAACAATACTTATGCATCTGCCCAGGAAAAGTAATAGCAATATTCTGTACTGAAAGAAAAAATGGTTAACACTTTACAATAAGGTTCATTAGTTAACATTAGTTAATGTATTAACTAACATGATCTAACCACTAACAATACATTTGTTGCTGTTTTTGTTAACGTTAGTTAATAAAAATACAGCTGTTCATGTTAGTTAACAGTGCATATAATGTTAACGAGATTTTAATAAAGTATTAATAAATGTTGAAATTAACATCAACAACGATTAATAAATGCTGAATAAGTGCAGTTCATTATTATTTCATGCTAACTAATGTAGTTAACTCATGTTAACTAACAAACCTTATTGTAAAGTGTTACCGGAAAAATAGTAATGTCCATAGCACAAATATGTTTCAAGCCAAAGGCTGTGCAAATAACATGAGCTGGAGCTGATAGAGTGTCAAAAAAGCTCAAAGCAATAGTGGACAGTATCCACAGCTGTCAGCAAACACCAGCACACACAGAAGAAGATCATCGAGTGTGTGAAAGCAGAAGAGCAACGGAAAACAAGGTCACATCTCCTGCTGAAAGTGGAGTGAAGAACATTACTTCTACAAGAGAGTGTCTGAAACACCTGATGAGCTCAAGACACATCTGATGAGCTTTCTTGCAATAATGCTATTTTAGTATTATTTATATACTATTGTTGTTGTTTCTTCATATTTTGAATTAACTTTTAATTTTTCAGCTTTCATTTTTTTTAATGTGCTTTTGACTTTTTCATTAGCTTTATGGTTTTTTAATACTACTATTTAGGTTTGGTTTATTTTCCTTTTACTTTTATTTCATTTCCTGTTAGTAATTGTAGGGCTTCAACATTCAGTCAAAATTGACTGTAAAAGCTGAAAATGCATTTATCTAATCTGTATACTTCAGCTTTATTACTATTAACAAAAATGATTTGCTTGTTTTAGTTCACGTTAATAGGCCTGTTTTGCAAGCAATATTACTAGACTGTAAAAAGTATGCTTCAAAGTTGTAAATAAAACAAAGATTATTGGAGTATGTTTTACAAGAGAATACATCAGTCTTTCTACTCAATGCGTTACTTGCCGTTTATTTGTAACAATTAGTGAGTGAAATTTTTTCAAAGGAAATCCTGCACCATTGTTGTTTCAGGGTAGTATTACAAACATGATTACTAATGAAGCGTCTTACCAGAGGCAGCGCTTCCCCATTAACTGAGAAATATCAGTAGAGGAAAGCCAAGGTGAGAGAGAAATGTGTGTAGATAACAAAACAATATATCATAACAGTGTAATTTTAATTCCCTCATCTGTCGACATGATGAGAGCTGGTTCAAACATACACATATCTGTGATTGGATGCTTTCTGAACTAATGTTTTCTCAATGCTGTCATTTTTGTTGTTTTTATATTTTTATTAAGAAGAAAGTGCTCAGCAGCGTCACTCTCAGCAGCGTAGATGGCATCTGAATGTTAGTTAAAGGGACAATGTGTAGTTTTTTAGGTAATTTATTATCTAAAATCAATATTTTTATTCATAAATATGTCCTCAATGGTGTACAAATACCTCTGCCAATTATCTGACTTATCCTCGTAAACGAAGAATTTATTATCTTTATATACATGTGACGGGTAGGTCCACGGAGGCTTCCATGTTGTTCCGCCATCTTGAAAAACTATAATAGCAGAGAGGGTCAAAAAGTACTAGGCCAGTGTGTTTCCACAACGCGTTTTCGTTCAGAGCCAGCGTCACGTGACCGAAAGCAGCAGAAACGGAGGAGCAAAGCAGCGAGAGGTGCTTGTCACTGCCCCTGCATTATTATTAATGGCATACATATGCCGAGCCACAGGAGAAGAAATCCTCGTCACCAAAAAAAGTCCAAAATTGAACGTAAAAGGAAACCTGACCGGAGATTACAAAAAACAAGAGTCAATGTCGGGATTGCTTTTTGGTACATAACAGCTACCGTAGATGCAACACGCATTTGAAAAAGTGAGGAACTGGAGAGTACAATTCGTTTGAATGCAAAATACAATTTTACTGCTAGATGGGAGAAATTCCTACACAATGTGCCTTTAACAGTACACCAATGCAAAGATATTTACAAAAAAATTGTATCCGTAAGCGAAGAATGAAAAAGAACTTCGCTGTGAGTATATCAGTGCATTGAATCAGGTTCAGTCTATTGTACGTTACGTGTGCATGAGCAATACGTTTCTGCTGCTGTTCACTTAACAGCCACCGGTATCGCTAAAAACAAGGATATGAATTCCACATATAACCCCTTTAAACATTTTACTACTGTATATCTTGGGATATGGTAAAAGTTGACCATTTTACAACTCATATAGTAATGGCATATTTCATGGTCATCGCATATGTTTATAATGGACACAAACGACATGACACCTTCACACTATTTTCTTCACTGTTCATTTCCTACATGTCCGTCCTTATTTAAATCCAAATGATTTGTTTGTGTTCACGTGCCTTTATGAGCTGCATTGCTTCTGTTCAGTCTTGTTCATGCTGTCTTCAACACTGGCCAGCACAAGCCATAAAAAGATGTATGCGTGCATGTGAGATGGAACAGAATTTCCACTTCCAAGTTCTTTTTATGGCCCGTGTTTTGCAGAAGGTAAATGAGGCCTGCAATGCAACATTTCTGAAGTCATAATTCTAGCTCTGGTTGAAGCCTGGAATTAATTCAGGCAAAAAGTCCTGTTGCTTTTCTCCAACTTCATGTTAGTAATGGGCTATTTTGTCAACATAATGCAGCAGCAAATGGAGTGTGGTAATGACTGCATTTGCTGATTGAAATGGAAAATGAAAGGTGGATATAGGGGTTCTTTGCCCAGACCCATTTGAGGTAAGGCCTCCCAGCAAATGGTCTGTGCACTCATTTTTCCCAACACGGATCAAAAGGACCGGACGGAGAGGGCGAGAAACCATTGCCACTACACTGGGCTTTGTTGCAATGCTTTTTTGTCACTGTCTCTATCATAATATTTCAATGTTGAACTTGTCAGGGTTTATTAAGAGGGTTTATTGTCTAACTATGCTTATAGAAGAGTAAATGTGTAACTAATCAGTGAAAGGACAAAAGTGACGTTTGTTTTTAATGACCCTAAAGGTTAAGGTATATATATGAGAACATTTTAAATTATGACAACTCCCAGAATAATTGTAGCATGTTATTGAATATGGCAATGCTAATGTACATGTATTTGGTCTTGGTCGACTAGATCTGTTTGTGGCAAAACATTTTTACAATGCTTGTATATTGTTGTTTTTTACAGGATATTGATTTTCAAGCTTAATTTTAGTCCTCATAACATGTCAATCTGGAACAACAGATGTATAACCGTGAATAGGAAATCTACATTTATTGATGAGTGGTGGCAGAAAGGCATATGGTCACTAACACAATGTTGGGAATATACTGAGCCATGATGCTTTTTGTGATAAATACAATCTAATATGCTCCTCTAAAATGTATGAAGAAATTATCAAGAATATTCCATCACCGATGATTAAATTAGTAAGTGAACATTTGAAATATTCAATGATAAACTAAACTACAAGAACTTGTATTTACAAATTTTTGAGAGACTGTTTAATACATCAATGTTCCCTTTCAAGGGAACGAGACGCTGCGTTGAGACGCGGTGAAGCACATGTATAATCAGTCCAATGGAAGAGCTAAACGTCATAGGCGGGTGACGTCATAGACCAGGAAGCTATAAAGCACACCTGAAAACAGACCGTGACAGCTTCTGTGCCTTCAGCAAGCGATCTGTGTATTCTGTCCTTGTCATATTTATTGTTGTCTGTTAAGTTGCAATATATATATATATATTATGGCAAAAGAGAGCAAGCAGCTTCGTGTTGTTCCCTGCCCACGTTATATCACAGGTGGGGACACACACATCAGCTTTCTGGTACTATTTGGGAGTGGAGCATGCCACAGTCAGTTCTCGAGAGGGCTGACTGTGAGCATTGCGAGAAGCTGTCCTTGAGGACGCTCCGCTCCCGCCGGGCGTTCTTCGAGGAGGACGGTTCGGTTCGCGCTCCCCACCTGGGTCCCGCGGTTGCCGATGCATGGCGGCGACTCGCATTTTGGGGTTTGCAAACGGATCTGACAGCGGGGGTTGGGACGGGCTCCACCCTATCTCAGCTTTCACCTGCCAGATCCAGTGCTGGCGATTTCCAGTTCCGAGGAATTGGTATCGTTAGTGTTTTGTTTAAAAAAAAAAGAGAACAAAACAAATAAAGATATTAAGAAAAAGACAGATAAGACATTCATTTCAATAAATGAATAAATAAGTCAGCTCATAACTCTGTTGAATAAAGAGGAGCTTTAAAAGGAGGTTTATCTAGTGCTGTTGCTAGTTAAATATTTTCTGGCCAGCTGAACATTATGAGAGTGAAAAAGAGAGTTTATTAGATGAAATATATCTAAAAACAGAAAAACTCTGTATCTCAGCCTCCTCGTCGGGGACTGCCGTTTTTCCCTATCTCCACACCACACTGAGGTGGCGAGATCGTGGAATAAGCCAGTTTCTATTTTATGTGTTTAATGCCCAAACGTCTAACTATAATAATGCTATGGGTATTAAGTATTATGGTATGACAGTTCTTCGGGTTAAAGAGAAGCTTGCTAGCTTTCTCTCTCCCGAGTCGGCGTCATCATTTTTAACCCCGACGTTACCCACCAGCCATCTTAAATAAATAAAGAAACATTTTATTAGGCAGCGCTGGTGGGTGAATTATAAAGACATTGATGAATGTGAGGTTGTCAGCACTGACGCTATTCGATAATTGCGTCGTGCAAAAACAGATAAACTATACTGGGGAGGGACGGTTTCGAGAAATCGTTTCTCCTCTGTGTCCTCTGGGGGGCGACTCTCTGAGGAGGGTCGCAGCACGGCCAGTTCGGTTGTTTTCCTGCTGGTGGCCACGGAGTGATATATTTATATATATATATATATATATATATATATATATATATATATATATATATATATATATATATATATATATACATACGTTTTTCTGATTTAAAAATAAAGAAAAATAAGATAAAATTATGTCTGTTCTTCTGGACGCTCCGCTTTCAAAAAACTAAGAAATAAACCATTCAGCGGCGTTCCAGAGGTTTCTTCCTCACCAATCTAAGTCTACTAAGCTCCTCGCAGCACAGAATGCAAAACGAGCATCGCCATTTTGGTCCTACACAATCGAGGGGGACTTGGGTGGCGGTAGCAGTCTAGCCAGTTAGAGATATGCAAGATCTGAGGACTATTTTATCTCTAAAAAAGCTTGGACAAATAGGAAGTCCTGAGGCAATCAGGCTTCTAAAGGGTGGTCCCCTCCGGGGCAGGGATGGTTTTGAGAAATCGTTTCTCCTCGGCGCCCTCTGGGGTGCGACTCTCTGAGGAGGGTCGCAGTTCTGGCAGTTCGGTTGGTCCCTGCCGGTTCGCCGTTCAGTAGTAAGTAAGCAAAAAAATGCTTATGCTAAATATGATTGTGTCACAGACTCAGTCCGAGGACTGGTTTGTCACAATAGACTTAAAGGACTCTTACTTATCTATCCATCCTCATCACCGGAGTTTCCTGAGGTTTGCTTTCAGGGGCGAAGCATACCAGTATCGGGTTCTTCCTTTCGGCCTAGGTTATCACCCCGCACCTTTTACAATATGCGTGGATGCAGCTCTGGCTCCTCTGAGATTCCAGGGCATTCGCGTATTAAATTATATCGACGATTGGTTGATTTTAGCTCAGTCCGAGCTTTTGGCAGTTCAACATCGAGATGTCGTTCTGTTCCACATAAGGGGGTTGGGGTTGCGGCTCAACACCAAAAAGAGTGTATTCCTCCCAGCTCAGAGGACCACTTTTCTAGGTGTATTATGGGATTCGACAACAATGCAAGCACGTCTGTCTCCTGCACGTATTTCTGCGATTCTCACAGCCGTAAAGAATGTAAAACTAGTTCAGTCACTCACTGCAAAACAGTCTCTGAGACTGTTGGGGCTCATGGTAGTTGCGTCCAACGTAGTTACTTTTGGCCTTCTGTACATGAGACCCCTGCAGTGGTGGCTCGGGACCAAGGGGTTTTCTCCAAGGGGAAATCTGTTTTCGCATGATCAAGGTCACGCGGCTATGCCTTCGTGCCTCGGTCATGTGGAAGAAACCTTGGTTCCTCGCCCAGTGCCCAGTGCTGGGGGCTTCTTGTCGACGCGTCACGCTATCGACGGATGCTTCCCTCACAGGATGGGGGGCGGTCATGAGTGGCCGCTCGGTGAAAGGTCTTTGGCTGGGGTTCATGGCAGTTGCTTCCAACGTAGTTACTTTTGGCCTTCTGTACATGAGACCCCTGCTGTGTGCCGGCTCAGGACCAAGGGGTTTTCTCCGAGGGGAAATCCGTTTTCGCATGATCAAGGTCACGCGGCTATGCCTTCGTGCCTCGGTCATGTGGAAGAACCTGGTTCCTCGCCCAGGCCCAGTGTTGGGGGCTTCTTGTCGACGCATAATACTATCGACGGATGCTTCCCTCACAAGTCGGAGGCAATCATGAATGGTTGCTCGGCGAAGGGTCCGGACAACACACTGATGGTCTCGTATATCAGAGCAGATATCCTGTTGAGGCAGGGGCTGTGGCCCGGGGAATGGAGACTTCACCCCGAGGTGGTGGAGCTTCTTAGGGAGAACTTCGGTCAAACTACCCACCGCGTCTCAACGCAGCTCGAGTTCCCTTGAAAGGGAACGTCTCAGGTTACGTATGTAACCCTGGTACCCTGAGAGGGAACGAGACGCTGCGTTCTCCTGCCATACTTCCTGCATGCCCTGATCGACTTGCTTCAGGCTTTTTCAGAAGCTGTCGCCGTCTGTTTTCAGGTGTGCTTTATAGCTTCCTGGTCTATAACGCCACCCGCCTATGAAGTCTAGCTCTTCTTCCATTGGACTGATTATACACGTGCTTCACCGCGTCTCAACGCAGCGTCTCGTTCCCTCTCAGGGAACCAGGGTTACATACGTAACCTGAGACGTTTCACTGGACCGGTATTGAGAAATTATATATTTCTTCATTATGAGAAGAAAGAAGTGTACAAAATTTTATTTAATTTCCCTTAATCCTAAATGTAAAGAGGTGCATTTAAAATTCTGAATCATATACACCCTGCAAAAGAATTAGGTTTAATGGTGGGGATTCAAATTTATGTCAAATATGCAAGTTAGAGATAGAAACGGTTGAACACTTGTTTTTTTCAGTGTGATTTGGTAAACACATTCTGGAAGGATGCAACAATGAATTCCTGTAATGCTGAAACTGTCGTGGGAAATTGTTAAGTTTGGATTGTTAATTAAGGGTAAATAGGTATCTTATGTAATAAATAATGTGTTAGTTTTGTTGAAATGTTACATTCACAAATGTAAATTTCTCAAAATTCCTCCACGATTATTTTATTTTAAGGAGGAATTTCTAATATGTTTGGAGACATTGAGAGGGATGAAGAGAGGGATGAAGAGAGAGAGAGAGAGAGAGAGAGAGAGAGAGAGAGAGAGAGAGAGAGACTGTGTGTGTGTGTGTGTGTGTGTGTGTGTGTGTGTGTGTGTGTGTGTGTGTGTGTGTGTGTGTGTGTGTGTGTGTGTGTGTGTGTGTGTGTGTGTGTGTGTGTGTGTGTGTGAGTGTGAGTGTGTGTGTGTGTGTGTGTGTGTGTGTGTGTGTGTTGGTTTTTAAGGAGGAATTTGCTGTCTATTTGTACTCCTTATTGAAAGATTTTGATTTTATAATTTGAAAAAAAACTTCCAACTCCCCTACTTTATTAATTATTATAATTTTTTTTTTCTCTTTCCTTTGTCTTTAACTTATTGTTAATGGTATGCATATTGTGACGTGATGATTGTATGTAAGCTCAGTTTTGCTTGTAAAACTTATGAATGCCTTTCTGTTCATGTTCTTCGAATTTATGAATAAAAAATAAACAAATAAAATAAGATGAAATGTAAATTAATTAAAGGATAATAATGTTGAGAATATGATTATGAGTGAAACCAGGCATGTTTAACTCAAAGTGCTAGTTATTATGTACTACACATTTTTTTTTAGAAATGGTGAATGTATTTACAGTTGCAGTCTTATTTATATTCATAGTCAACACATCTTGCACTATATGATATGTGCATAGGAGGATATGGATTGGTTTAATGACTAAATTAATCAATTTAAGCAAACAGACACACACTAATAATTTCCTTGTGTCAGAAATTATCATATCCCAGCAGCACATCACAGCAATCAATTTCAATTTAATACAGTTTAATATATCGCATGCACACAGCACCACACACTCTCAACCCCCCAAACAACCTCTCAACTCCAGAGTTGTTTGGAAAAGGCAATTTTCAGCTTAAAGTCTTGACAAGCTTTGTGAGGCATGACGCCTCAGCCCTGCCATCAATCAACACCTGTTCAACAGCAGGCCAGCACACACACACACACACACACACACACACACACACACACACACACACACACACACACACACACACACACACACACACACACACACACACACACACACACACACACACACACACTTATTCCTCTGCCCTGGGTGAAATGTCAGCTCTTATGTCATGTTTTTTTTTTTTCCATGATGCTGTTTAGATCAGATCATAGTGTAGATCATATAAGACTCAAACAAGCTCTTTTGAGCGTGTGTGTGTGTGTGTGTGTGTGTGTGTGTGTGTGTGTGTGTGTGTGTGTGTGTGTGTGTGTGTGTGTGTGTGGAAAGAATCACCTTTTATTGACCCTGTTTGACAGACATATGCTGAAATGTTAACAGAATTTTGCTTGATCATTTCTAAATAAATACATTAACAGCATTTTTTTTTTTGACTAGCTAATCTGACATAATGTGGAGCTACAATTTCTGATGACCAGTCAAGCGGGAATATTATTGAGTGATGCATAAAATTGGCAAATAATATAGAGTTATCAGTTTGGCTGATACTCTATAACTAGTTTTAACTCTTGAAAGGATTACAGTCATGGCCAAAAGTGATGTCTGACCTAGAAAAATGGACATATTCACCCTTTATTAAAATATTATCAAATTTTGTTCAAAGACTTTGTAAACATAATGCATAGTTGTGCTTTGAGTCAATAGTTTTGTTTGTGATAATAGCATGCCAAATTGTGCCGACATATTTTTTTTAGTCCAGGCTGTCATACAAAGAAATGATGAACACGTTGAAAAACAAGAGAGATCTAATGAAATATGAATGACTGATGATGTCGTAGTCAGAGTATGCTTTTTCTTTTTCTGTGACCTTTTTTTCTATGCTTTTTTTTATAGTAAAATAAAAACCTGTAGCTGTAGTTTGCCTTTTTTGCCAAATAACTTTGTCAGATAAACACCTTAACCAAGTTTAGGGTCTTATTCTTCACTCAGATTTAAAATATTTAAAAACAAACAAAAACAATCAACATGATATATACGGTTGAATACTGTTTTTGAGCAGAAAACTGCATCTTCACACATGCAGGTTTGCTCTGCAGTCTTCTGGTGAAAACCTTTGCTCAGTACAGCATCATTATGGAAATTACAAATGATCTCTCCAAGTGGGTTTGCACATTTGCGGAGTGCGTTATTTGATTTCTGCTTTATTAGTCCTACAGCAAAATTCATTCTGCCAACAGTAGAATGCCAAATGCTTATTAAGGGTGAAGGTGGTGTTTGTGTGTAAACACATGATTTAGCAATGAAATATAAGCAAGACTGAGCTGAATAATTTATCACTGAATGGCCTTCTATGTGTGGATCTATACACACATCAGTCATGTATTTCAGACACTGCAACACCGTCAGGGTCGTGCATCATTCACAATTGATTTGTGAATGTCTTTTAAATTGTAATTCAGTTTTTGAACTGATATTGCGTTGGGAAACGGTATTGTAAATTTGTCTGGTCTTTTTTCATTTCCGTCTTCTCTTTTTTCCACGGATTACATTTTCACTCTGACAACTTGTATGTAATAAAATAGTTTTGAATTGCCATGTGTGTGGCCCGTTACTGTATACATGTGCTGTCATTCTGGATAGCAGTTCAAAAGTTCAACACTATAAAAACAATACATGCAACACACATGTGATGTTTATCTAAAGTCATTTTTGCTTATTAGTATGGTTGAATCAGTCCATCAAAGGTCAGCAGCAAAGACATCATAGTGAGAGTAATACAGGTCCTTCTCAAAAAATTTGCATATTGTGATAAAGTTCATTATTTTCCATAATGTAATGATAAAAATTAAACTTTCATATATTTTAGATTCATTGCACACCAACTGAAATATTTCAGGTCTTTTATTGTTTTAATACTGATGATTTTGGCATACAGCTCATGAAAACCCAAAATTCCAATCTCAAAAAATTAGCATATTTCATCCGACCAATAAAAGAAGTGTTTTTAATACAAAAAAAGTCTACCTTCAAATAATTATGTTCAATTATGCACTCAATACTTGGTCGGGAATCCTTTTGCAGAAATGACTGCTTCAATGCGGCGTGACATGGAGGCAATCGGCCTGTGGCACTGCTGAGGTGTTATGGAGGCCCAGGATGCTTCGATAGCGGCCTTAAGCTCATCCAGAGTGTTGGGTTTTGCGACTCTCAACTTTCTCTTCACAATATCCCACAGATTCTCTATGGGGTTCAGGTCAGGAGAGTTGGCAGGCCAATTGAGCACAGTAATACCATGGTCAGTAAACCATTTACCAGTGGTTTTGGCACTGTGAGCAGGTGCCAGGTCGTGCTGAAAAAGGAAATCTTCATCTCCATAAAGCTTTTCAGCAGATGGAAGCATGAAGTGCTCCAAAATCTCCTGATAGCTAGCTGCATTGACCCTGCCCTTGATAAAACACAGTGGACCAACACCAGCAGCTGACATGGCACCCCAGACCATCACTGACTGTGGGTACTTGACACTGGACTTCAGGCATTTTGGCATTTCCTTCTCCCCAGTCTTCCTCCAGACTCTGGCACCTTGATTTCCGAATGACATGCAAAATTTGCTTTCATCCGAAAAAAGTACTTTGGACCACTGAGCAACAGTCCAGTGCTGCTTCTCTGTAGCCCAGGTCAGGCGCTTCTGCCGCTGTTTCTGGTTCAAAAGTGGCTTGACCTGGGGAATGCGGCACCTGTAGCCCATTTCCTGCACACGCCTGTGCACGGTGGCTCTGGATGTTTCTACTCCAGACTCAGTCCACTGCTTCCGCAGGTCCCCCAAGGTCTGGAATCGGTCCTTCTCCACAATCTTCCTCAGGGTCCGGTCACCTCTTCTCGTTGTGCAGCGTTTTTTGCCACACTTTTTCCTTCCCACAGACTTCCCACTGAGGTGCCTTGATACAGCACTCTGGGAACAGCCTATTTGTTCAGAAATTTCTTTCTGTGTCTTACCCTCTTGCTTGAGGGTGTCAATGATGGCCTTCTGGACAGCAGTCAGGTCGGCAGTCTTACCCATGATTGCGGTTTTGAGTAATGAAACAGGCTGAGAGTTTTTAAAAGCCTCAGGAATCTTTTGCAGGTGTTTAGAGTTAATTAGTTGATTCAGATTATTAGGTTAATAGCTCGTTTAGAGACCCTTTTCATGATATGCTAATTTTTGGAGATAGGAATTTTGGGTTCCCTTTCGTTGTCACTCCGAGTTACGTCGGATGACGACGAATGGGGTTTCGCTTAGAAAGCCTATCAACTTCGAGTATTACAAAACGAGCCAATGGCAAAGAAATGCCATGGGTCTGCGGAATTTGCATGACGTAACTCCGCCCCACCTCGTGGGTATAAAAGGAGGACGCCAGCAACAGGCAGATATGTTTTCGCTTCGGAGCCAAGTGTAATTCTTCACTCCTTAAGCTATCTCTGATTGTCAGCTTCTTACGAGACGAGCAACTCTCCAGTGTTGGTGTGACGGCGATCTCCCGGCGAGTGCACACTTCCTGCTTATCTGAGCGTGGTTTGCCAGCGAGTGTGTTCTCCGCGGGCGCTTCAGCACTGAGTTTCTCTCACAAAAAGAGCTTGCACGCGGCACGTCTTTTTAAAGATGCCTCGCCCGTGCACTTCTGGTTGCGGTCGACTGGTGTCTGACTCTGATGGGCACGAGCGCTGCTTGGTGTGTTTGGGCTTTGATCACGCTAAAGCAGCGCTCGTGGATGAGTCATGTTCTTTCTGTGGGAACATGACCATCGCAACACTTAGATCGAGACTCAAGGATCTCGCAAGAGTGAGAGTCCCCTCATCCACACCCCGATCTAGCGCCTCCTCGAGAGGCTCTACTTCGGCTGGTGGCCAGGGTGATCTGAGGGTGACTGTGTGGAACAAAGCGCCGACTATGTGTCCGTGCCCCGCAGCACCTTCTCCAGTGTTGCAACCCGCGAGTGTTCAGGGGATCATCGCGGGACCGTCCTTTGAGGTCCCGCGAGTGTCCTTTGGCGCTCCAGAGGAAGATGCGATGTCGATCGCAGCATCACTAGGCGGGTCTGATTCGTCTGGAAGTGACGACTCGTCACAGCTGCCACCCTCGGGTGTGAATACGGCTGTGGCTCAGTCTGATCCAGAGATGACGGCCATGCTTTCCCGGGCGGCCGCGAGCATTGGTTTGGAGTGGAACCCTCCACCCTGTCCTGAGCGCTCGCGGCTGGACGATTGGTTTTTGGGTGCAGCTGCGGCTTCCCGTCCTCAGCCTGCCCCAATACCTTTCTTCCCGGACGTGCATGATGAAATCTCGAAGTCCTGGAAGACTCCCATGTCTTCCCGCGACCGCTCGTTGATTTCATCCGCCTTTCCTCCCCTCGATGGGGCAGCTGCCCGTGGGTACACTGGGCTCCCCCCGGTTGAGCGTTCTGTTGCGATGCAGTTGTGTCCTCAGAGTGCCTCTTCTCGCGGCGAGCCTAAGCACCCATCCAAGGCCTGTAGGTTCTCGTCTACCCTAGTGGCGAAGTCCTACAGAGCGGCGGGACAGGCGGCTGCCTCTTTGCATGCCATGGCCACTCTGCAGGTCTATCAGGCGCAGATGCTAAGGGACATGCACGAGGGTAGGACGGACCCAGGGCTCTTCGATGAGCTGCGCGCCGCCACCGACCTCGCCCTCCGGGCGACGAAGGTGACCGCACGCTCCCTGGGTCTGGTGATGTCCACAGCTGTGGTCCAGGAGAGACACTTGTGGCTGAACCTGGCTGACATGCGGGACGCTGAGCGCTCTCGCCTGCTCGACTCCCCCATGTCCCAGGCCGGCCTATTCGGCGGTGCGGTGGAGGATTTCGCCCAACAGTTCTCCACCGCCCAGAAACAGACTGAGGCCATTAGGCACATTCTGCCCCGACGGCCCGCTGCTGCCTCCACCCAGCCGACCGGGCAGATCCCTCAGTCTGTTCGCCGCCGAGGGCGCCCTCCTGCGGCTCCCGCCCCTCCCGCCCGGCCAAAGCAGCAGCCTCCACCCAGGCCCGGTCGCGGAGGAAGCCGTAAGAAGGCGCCCCAGCCCTCTCCAGCCCCGCCCCCCGCTAAACGCCGGGCCAAGCGGCGCTCCTGAGACGGGCTGCTCAGGGATGCTGAAAATTACTTCTCAGGAGATGGTAGCAGGACCACTCCTTCCCCCGGTGGAGGGCCGGGGGAGAATCTTTTGTTCTCCACTCCCTGCTGCTCACCCACGGGTGGGCAGCACCCTAATGTGGTTAAAGAAAGAAGTAACATTTCCATCCCTGAGCACACAGAGTTCTCGGACGACACGGTGCGCCGCCTCCGAGCCGTGCACCCCTCGTCCCCCTCTGTCCCAG
This sequence comes from Siphateles boraxobius, assembly GCF_051911475.1. Taxonomy (NCBI): domain Eukaryota; kingdom Metazoa; phylum Chordata; class Actinopteri; order Cypriniformes; family Leuciscidae; genus Siphateles; species Siphateles boraxobius. Next base: position 146,731 of record NW_027508905.1, on the reverse strand, counting down.
AGCCGGCTGGCAGTGCGCGCCGTCCCCGGACCGTGCCGCTCCCTTCCGCCTCTGTCGCCAGCCCCCTGCCAGAGCAGACCCCCGTGGAACGTTCTTCCTTCCCTGGTCTCCTCTGTCAGGGCGCGGTTAATGACTGTGCCCCCACACCGGGCCGCTATGCCGTCCACGTCCGGGCCAGTCATTCCGCCCTGCTGCACCATCGGTGGGAAGTCTGTGGTCCGTATGACCCCGCTGGTACAGTTTTTGGGAGCCTGGCTAGAGCTCCCCCTCCTGTCCCGCTGCGTCGCACGGACGATCAGGCTCGGCTACGCGATTCAGTTCGCGCGGTCTCCTCCCCGCTTCAGGGGAGTCCGCTCCACTTTGGGCGGTGGCAACGCCCCTATCATGAGAGCCGAGATCGCCACCCTGCTGGCGAAGGGTGCGATCGAGACCGTCCCTCCGGCCGAGATGAGGACCGGCTTCTACAGCCCGTACTTCATTGTCCCCAAGAAAACCGGTGGGTTACGACCAATCCTGGACCTGCGTGTGCTGAACCGTTCCCTTCACAGGCTGCCGTTCAAGATGCTCACTGCCAAACACATTCTCGGATGTGTGCGGCCCCAGGATTGGTTTGCAGCAATCGACCTGAAGGACGCCTACTTTCATGTCTCCATTCTCCCTCGACACAGACCGTTCCTTCGGTTTGCCTTCGAGGGGCAGGCATACCAGTACGCGGTTCTCCCTTTCGGGCTAGCCCTGTCTCCTCGCGTCTTCACGAAGGTCGCGAGGCTGCCCTTGTTCCCCTTCGGGAACACGGGGTTCGTATCCTGAACTACATCGACGACTGGCTGATCCTAGCTCACTCTCGAGACCAGGTATGCGAACACAGGGACCTAGTGCTCCGGCACCTAGCTCGTCTGGGCCTTCGGGTCAACTGGGAAAAGAGCAAACTTTGCCCCGTGCAGAGGATCTCTTTTCTCGGTATGGACATCGACTCGGTCGCCATGTCCGCGCAGCTTACGAGCGAGCGCGCGCAGTCACTGCTGACTTGCCTGAGACAGTTCAAGGGCAAGAGTGCGGTTCCACTGAAACTCTTTCAGAGGCTCCTGGGGCATATGGCATCTGCAGCCGTGGCAACACCGCTCGGATTGCTTCATATGAGACCGCTTCAGCTTTGGCTTCGCGACCGAGTCCCGAGGTGGGCATGGCAACACGGCACCTTCCGAGTAACTGTTACTCCGTCCTGCCGTCAGACCTTCACCCCGTGGTCGGACCTCAGTTTTCTACGGGCCGGAGTGCCCCTGGAACGAGCTTCGCGGCATGTTGTTGTAACGACAGATGCCTCCTCCACGGGCTGGGGTGCCATGTGCAATGGACGTGCTGCCGCGGGCTCCTGGACAGGACCCCGCCGCCTCTGGCACATCAATTGCCTCGAGTTGCTGGCCGTACGTCTTGCTCTGCGCCGCTTCCGGGCCGTGCTCAAGAACCAACACGTACTAGTCCGTTCAGACAATACCGCCACTGTAGCGTACATCAACCATCAAGGTGGTCTACGCTCCCGCCGTATGTCGCAACTCGCCCGCCACCTCCTCACATGGAGTCAGAAGCATCTGAGGTCGCTTCATGCCATTTACATCCCCGGAGCCCTGAACTGTGCAGCCGACGAGCTCTCACGGCTTCAGCCCCTCCCGGGAGATTGGCGACTCCATCCCCAGTCGGTTCAGCTGATTTGGGACCAGTTCGGGGACGCACAGATAGATCTGTTTGCCTCTCACGACTCGACCCATTGCGCCCTGTACTATTCCCTGACCGAGGGCACGCTCGGCACGGATGCACTGGCGCACAGCTGGCCGCGGGGCCGCAAATATGCGTTTCCCCCAGTGAGCCTTCTTGCGCAGACCCTGCGCAAGGTCAGGGAGGACGAGGAGCAGGTCATTCTGGTCGCGCCATACTGGCCCGCCCGGACCTGGTTCTCCGAACTAGTACTCCTCGCGACAGCACCTCCCTGGCCGATTCCCCTGAGGAAGGACCTCCTTTCTCAGGGACGGGGCACCCTATGGCACCCTCGTCCCGATCTTTGGAACCTCCACGTGTGGCTCCTGGACGGGACGAAGCAGGTTTGAGTACCCTTCCACCTACGGTGGCGGCTACCATCACTTCCGCTAGAGCGTCGTCCACGAGACACGTCTACGCGTTGAAGTGGAACCTCTTCGTCAACTGGTGCTCTTCTCTTCAAGAAGACCCCCGGAGATGTTCGATTAGTGTCGTGCTTTCCTTCCTTCAAGATAGGCTGGAGCGAAGGCTGTCTCCCTCCACCCTGAAAGTCTATGTTGCCGCCATTGCCGCACACCATGACCCAGTCGAAGGTAAGTCTGTTGGAAGGCACGACCTGATCATCAGGTTCCTGAGAGGAGCGAGGAGACTGAATCCTCCTCGTCCTCCTCTCGTTCCCTCTTGGGACCTCTCAGTGGTTCTAACTGCCCTGCGGAGTGCTCCCTTTGAGCCTTTGCAATCAGTGGAGCTTAAGTTCCTGTCTATGAAGACAGCGCTCCTGGTTGCATTGGCCTCCATCAAGAGGGTGGGGGACTTGCATGCATTCTCCGTTGACGAAGCGTGCCTGGAATTTGGGCCGGCTTACTCTCACGTGATCCTGAGACCCCGGCCTGGATATGTGCCCAAGGTTCCTACCACTCCCTTCCGGGACCAGGTGGTGAACCTGCAAGCGCTGCCCCCGGAGGAGGCAGACCCAGCCTTGGCACTGCTCTGTCCAGTACGCGCCCTCCGCGCCTATGTAGACAGGACGCAGTGTTTCAGGACCTCAGACCAGCTCTTTGTCTGTTATGGTGGGAAGCTGAAGGGAAAGGCTCTCTCCAAGCAAAGGTTGTCTCACTGGATAGTGGACGCCATTGCCTTGGCATACCAGCAGCAAGGTCGACCGTGCCCCCTTGGTGTGACCGCCCACTCCACCCGGAGTGTGGCATCCTCTTGGGCTCTAGCGCATGGCGCCTCGCTAACAGACATTTGCAGAGCTGCAGGCTGGGCGACACCTAACACATTCGCCAGATTCTACAATCTCCGAGTGGAGCCAGTGTCCTCTCATGTACTCGCTTCAACCAGCTAGTACTGGACCCGCTCAGGTGTCTTCGCTTGCTCGCCATTCCACTCCACGGACTGGATACGTGCGATATTCTCCTCAGGTGAGCTTCCCCAAAAAGCCCTGAGTTCCTCCAGCACTCCTGACGTTGGCGCCAGTGTCTATTGCCTGTGCGTCGGCTAGGTGCCTCCCGTGTGCATGGTCCCTCCTCTGAGCGACCCCCACATGTGTATTTCCACTGTAAGCCTCTCTGAGCGTGTGTCTTTCCCTTGGCAAGCCACCTTGCCACCCCTGGGGTTGAAATATTCCACCTGCGGCTGGACACCCCAGTGTTCTCCATATGTCTCCTTCGGGTCATATGTGTATTCTCTAAGTCCCCCCCCCCTCTGGGTTGGCAGTAATTGCATATTTCCCCTAAACTTTGGGATATGCTCCCCAGTGTACCTTGGTATTCCTGTGCTAAATAGGAGTCCTTCGTCCGTGCCAGTCTCACGACAGGGATCTCAGATTTACGCAGGGCACTGGAAGACAGCTGAGAAGGTGGCGTGATTAGACTGGTAACCCCATTCGTCGTCATCCGACGTAACTCGGAGTGACAACGAAAGGGAACGTCTCGGTTACGTATGTAACCCTCGTTCCCTGAGTAGGGAACGGAGACGTTACGTCTGCCTGCCACTTTCCGCTGTACCGCGGGGATCGCCTGAGCTCAGTCTTGGCTCCTCAGCGAAGAAACATATCTGCCTGTTGCTGGCGTCCTCCTTTTATACCCACGAGGTGGGGCGGAGTTACGTCATGCAAATTCCGCAGACCCATGGCATTTCTTTGCCATTGGCTCGTTTTGTAATACTCGAAGTTGATAGGCTTTCTAAGCGAAACCCCATTCGTCGTCATCCGACGTAACGTCTCCGTTCCCTACTCAGGGAACGAGGGTTACATACGTAACCGAGACGTTTTCATGAGCTGTATGCCAAAATCATCAGTATTAAAACAATTAAAGACCTGAAATATTTCAGTTGGTGTGCAATGAATCTAAAATATATGAAAGTTTAATTTTTATCATTACATTATGGAAAATAATGAATTTTATCACAATATGCTAATTTTTTGAGAAGGACCTACATAAAGTACATTTGTGTAATTTAATGTTTACAGGTTTGCATAATACTCTTGAGTTTTCATTTGACTTTTTTGTTATTTGTATCTGTGAGATGAGTAAATGCATGCTCACATTTAACCTACAACAACACCATTTTTTTTTTCATCTCAAAAACTCTTGTAGAGAAGAGACATAAAACTGATTTAGCCGATTGACATCAAGGCCAGATTTAAAACAAGACTGGTCTGAAACCTGCAGTCAAGACAAACAACGCTGACCTGCTCGTCTCTTTGCCGGGACAATTTATTCAGCGTTACATGCAGACATAAGTGGAGTGGAGACCCCTGACCCGCTCTTCTCCGAGAACATTAGTTCCCGTCCTCTCCTGTCCCGCAGACCAACACACGCCAGTGCTGGACTGATGCTTATTTGATAAAAGATCTATTTCCTCAATCATGCTGATGTTGATTTAAGACTCAGGGATGATAAATAATGGATCGGGTTCATCATTGTTTACGGTCTGAGAGCAGCGTCTGACTTTAAAAAGATTTCTCATTTTATTCTTCCATTATTTATTTCATTACTTGAACACCGTTGCTGTGTAGAAAATACGTATTTTCTTTTGAACAGCGAATTACTAGCTCAATAGACATAATAAACAAATATTACTTTTTACTTTTAGTATTTACTTTTGAAAGATAAACAACACCACTTGATGTCCAATGTCAAATTTATTTATATACTATATTTATATATAGCATAGCAAGTTTAGTTTTTTTTGTTCTTCCCTCATATTTAAAATGTTTTAAATACATTATTTCCCTCATATGTAGATGGTTTAATTGAACTTGGATAATTATAAACCGACCGGATATCACTTTTGGCCACTGTACTTGCATAAAATACAGATAAGCACTGTATTAGATCAGAGACACATGACAAATTAAAGCTTGTGTTACGTCTTCCCTCTTTGTCTAGGGGTAAAATAGGGAACGACAAACAGACAGTGGAGAGATTTTGAGGATCTCCAGCTCTCCAGTCCCAGATTCACCAAATAATCAAACAAAGTTCACTTTGAAATGGCATGTCTGTCTTTTATTTCTGTACCCTAGCCGAAGCTAGAAAATAAATTAATAATATCACATATATCCGAGGTAAATAATAATATAGAAGATGCCTGTGCCATACACACATCATGGCACTCAATAAACATTCATGTCACCCCCCTTTTTGAGGATGGGGGTTAAAATGCACTATTCAAACTTAAATGGTTGTAATTCAAGAATGCTTCAGAATATATACTTAAGTTTTTTTTTTATACACTTCAAAAAACGAAAGTATTAAAAAGTTATGGAAGTTTAAATTTACAGTAAATCAAACAGACTGTACTATATATTTTTTTATTTTTATAAAATATATGTTTTACAAAATATTTTTTACTATAAAATTACTATAAAATCAAAGCCATATATCTAACCAAGTTATGTTCCAAATGTGAAGTTGATATCACAAAAAATGAAGTTCCCATGAGATATTGTTTAGGCGTAGTACCAAAAATAGCCACCGGGTGACATACATTCCATTGAATTTAGTTGTATACATTCTGCCTTAACAAATTAATAAATTTCTGTCCAAAATCAATTCTGCCACAAAATGTGGAACCTTGAGACTTAGACTTTTCTGACAATATGTGTTTTGTCAAGATTAGAAAAGGTTTTGATCATAAACTATGAAATATAATGATGCCCAAAAGGGGAGGAGCCTGATAAAATAATTTAGAGTACCGTTTCTATGGTAACACAACGTTCAACTTCAAAATGGTGTTCACAGGATGAATTCTGAGTTTGTAAGCTTTCAAATGATACCTAATTTATGATAACTACTAAAATATGTGATGTAATAAAAAAGGCGATAAAAAGATGATAATATTATATTTTAGAGCATAATATATATATATATATATATATATATATATATATATATATATATATATATATATATATATATTATACTTTTTAGAGGATAATATTATATTATAATTTTTTATTAAAATATAATAGATTATATGTTTTATTAAGAACTTTTTAGCATGAGAACCAAAGCTTCAATTATTAAAGGTGTGTGCGTCAACTTTTTGTGACAAAGGTCAGAACTCCTGTTATGATGCAGATTTTTTGGAGGTGCACTCTTGTCAAAAAATCATCGGTTACTCTTCCTACATAATTTGTGGCAAAAAAAAGCAGTCAAAAATCTATTTAGGAGTCTTAGACCTTTCCAACGATATATAGTTTGTCATAATTAGATTAGGATTTAATAGTAATATAGCGAAGTAAAGTTAGGCATCCTGTATACAGGATGGTGACAGTTAAGGGTTAAATTAGTTCTGACTTCTGTGTATTCTTTCAAACGAGACACAAGTATGCTTGTAGTTTCAAGGATTCTTAAACTGAAACCACTTTAGTTGGCAAGTTAGAGTTCTCAACGGGCCTGAAAATTACAACCCGACCCGGCCCGTGGCTTTTAAAGCCCGGACCCGATGTAACTCGACACATCAACATGAATTATCTGCCCGAACCCGGCCCGCGGCCCAATGTCGATTTTTTTTTTTTTTTTTTTTTTTTCATACACGTATTATCATGACCAGCAGACGGGAATTCAAATCAACCTTTAATGTTCACATCTTTTAACAATAGCCTACAAACAATACAAACCACTGAAACAAACTTTAAATAATATAAATAGGCTACTAAATATGCTTAAAATAAAAATCTTCTGGACGACCCTGTTTTTTTTTTTTTTTTTTGCTGTCATATTTCATCAGCACCGCCTTGCATTTTGAGCATTGCACACAACCTGTAGAATTTCCATCCGAATCCAGCACCACTCCAAACACTTTCCAGACCTCTGATTTTCCCACTCCTGTAGTAGCGACGGTGAATTCACCTACTTTTCACCAGAGAATGTCTAATAAGGGGAGAAATGGCACTGTCTGGTTACTTCATGTCTCTGTCCATGCGGGGGCGCTCGCAGGCGAGTGCAGAATGAATGGGAGTCTATGGGGTTTCACCCCCAGAAATCCACTTTTCTCAGGATGTCATTTTTTGTCAAGTAATTTGAAAGTTGCGTTCAAAAGGGGGGAGGGCTAAGATAATACACTCAGCTGAAAATTGCATTTTTAAGTTCACTTATCTGTTCTAAAAATCCGTTCAAAAATGTGATGACGTCACATAATAGCAGAATGCTAGCGTGTTCCGGCCAACAACGACCTAACCTGTAAGAAATCGAAAGGACATAAGTACTGGTTCATTCGACTTTTGGTCTCTAATCTATATTGAACTTGCGGAATCAACAATAAATCTACGTTGATTCAACGACAAGCAGGAGAAAGGGATACATTTAGCCGTCTAGCGCCATAGACTCCCATTCATTCTGCACTCGCCCGCGATCACCCCCAGTGGAACTCTAATGGAACTGCAACCAAGATGATATACAACGGGGCTAATAGGAAGTGCCAAGACTCTCCATAGACAGACTCTGTTTTCACCAGCTCCATCTTCTTCTCCAGGCTAAAGGCGTGCAGCAGCGGCGTCAGGTCTGCCCCCGCGATGCACGTTGCACGCAGCAGCCAGACTTTCTTTACGGTGAACAGCAGCGATGATTAATAAATGTTTTTGTTTTTTTCACTGAGCGGAAAAGATTAAGCCCGAGGTCCGACCCGAGTCATTTGCTTATATTTTCGAACCGAACCCGCGGGTCCCGTCGGGTTTGTCCGGCCGACCCGGCCCATTGAGAACTCTATGGCAAGTCATTCACTGGGTTTCTGTTCAAACATTCACAGGTTAGCCATGATTTTGAACTGGTAATAGTAATGACAGCAAGAGTTTCAGAAACTGACCTTTCTGTGCTGACTGGAATTTCTAGAGGGTTTCTGCTGGCCAAAAATACATAAATAAAACCGCTTATATATGGTCATGTCTTTTATATAAACCTCAGTTTTAATTCATAATGCAATGTTATGTCTTAAATACTTTCCACTAATTACTTCTATTAACTTTTGATTGGCCTTTCCCCAAGTGCTATTGAACGTACCTAGAATAAAGATTCAGTTTTCTGAGTTAAATAAGATGGTTAATTAGAGCTAGAGATCAAGGTATTTTAAAATAACATACTCGATTAACCGCATAGATATTGTGATGCAAACACATCTTCCAATCACATGTAGACAGCAAATAAAAAAAAACTAATTCCAGTTGTATCTGTGTAAAACACAGCTTCTACACAATAGCGATATTTCACTCTGTCCGACTCACTCAGTTTTACAAATATATATTTTAGAGACAGCTCCAAAGATGAAAGAAAAGGAAACACGAGGGCCAATTAATGTTATTTTGTTAACCACATGCTAGGTCAATCGATCGTGTATGAGTAACTGCCTGATCGAATATGGTGATTAATAAAGCATTTGCTCATTTATTCAGTGTTTTCTTGAATCTCACCGCTGAATGCCTGTGGATTGTTTTCCTTGAAACTGTATGAGTCCACATTATGTATGATTTATCATATGTTTACTCCACACATCGGCTATGCCACACTTCAGTTCGATATACTGCGCTTATTTGAACCTCATTTTATGGCGAAATATTCAAATTAATGTTGCATGTTTCTCCCTTCAGACCGATCCACAGGACTCCACATCTAACTTCATTATGATTTAATTTAGCATCACAAGATATGTTGTTTATTTCCGTCAGACAACGAGAGAGGGCCTTAATAAGATATTCATTTCCAATTGATTTATTTCCCAAATGATGACTGAACACGGATACATTAAAGTGTCCGTGTTACATATTGCATTTTATAGCAATAAAAATAACAGAACAATTGGAATCAGCTTGAAGAACATGTTGAATGATATATATATATATATATATATATATATATATATATATATATATATATATATATATATATATATATATATATATATATACATACATGTATGTTTTTATACAGTATATAAATATATATGTTTTTTTACTTTAAATTTTTATGATTGAATCATTATATTTTCATCAACTTACATAAACCCTGCCCAAACCCTGACATAATTTAATGTTTAATGCTCTTCATGTTGCTGATAACAAAGGATAGAATATGTTTTCTTTGTCTTTGATAAATGAGTAAGATCAAAAGTAATGTAAAAGTAATGAGATATAATACCTAAAATGTGTAACATAATCAATTACAATATTTCATTTTTTGTCATGTAATTTGCAATCAGTAATGGACTATAATTTGTAAAGATCTACACAGCGTTGAAAATATTCAGTTGTCCATGTAAATATTCAGTAACACAGGGATATAATGTGCCATCATCAAACAATTATATAAAATAAAGTTGCTCATTAATCTCAACCTTATGTGCATAAACTGAAATTCTGAACCACAACTACCCACTGGTGTTATTATTTTTAGCATTAAGCTCCACAGGCTAATTAATGCACTTGCATCCCATAAACTCTGGTTTGCATTAGTAGGATTTTCTAAACTCTAAATGAATAGCAATTTCTTTTGGTAATACCCTTGAATTAGTTGCCGTCTGAGCCTTTGCCTCAAGATAGTTTCTCTTTCTCATTTTCCATGAGTGTAATGTGTATTGAGCACCTTTCATAACATCCTCTGTGTGCCTTGGGCCAATTAAAGACGCACAGATAATGGTCTGCAACTTTCACTGTTTTGTCTTTTGCTCTGAAAGGCAATTCTTAACATTAAGAAAAAAAAAAACATTATTACTGCAATCTAATTTCATTCTGAATGGCTTAACCTCGCAATTTAGCATTTGTTCCTGCAAGAAACAACAAAGCAGAGTAGACTGTAAGAGACAGAAATAAAGCGTATATAGTGCATACTCTGTTATTAATGTTCAAATTGACACATTAATTAATTGACACACACACACACACACACACACACACACACACACACACACACACACACACACACACACACACACACACACACACACACACACACACACACACACACACACACACACACACACACACACACACACACACACACACAGTGGTATGCACATACATCCTCAGGGGCAAAAGGACCAAAAAGGGAGAAAAAAAAGAAGTTCTTTGTTTTTTTTCTGTTTTTTTTTTCTGTTTTTTTGGCATTCTATGAAAAGATGTTGATACAATTAGAATGCATAACACATCAAACGAAAATAGGGAAACTATTATAATATTTCTAAATATTGTTTACTTTACCAAACAAAACAGTGAGAATCAAGTAGATAATAATGAGGAATTAATGTTTAGTTTTGTTGATGTTGTAAGTTTTATGCATTTATTATATGCATATAGTGTCAACAATCATGAAATCAGTACCACTTTACAATAAGGCTTCATTAGTTAAATTTGTTAACATGAACTAATAACGAACTGCACTTCTATAGCATGTATTAATCTTAGTTCATATTCATTTCAGCATTTACTAAAACCTTTTTAAAATCAAAAGTTGTATTTGTTAACATTAGTTAATGCACTGACTGTGAAATAACATGAACAAACAACTAACAGGTGTATTATTATTAACTAAGATTAACAAATACAGTAACACATGTGTTGCTCATAGTTAGTTCATGTTAGTTAATACATGAATAATAAACAAATTAACCTTTTTGTAAAGTGTTACTTTGAATTGTAAGAAATGTATATCTTTGATTTCAGAGTTGGACATGGACTTAAGATTTAATTTCACTAGATGTATTTCCCCAAGCTAATAACACTTGCCTTGGATAAAAACGAACGACATTGTCAGACTCAGCCCTGCACACACACACACACACACACACACACACACACACACACACACACACACACACACACACACACACACACACACACACACACACACACACACACACACACACACACGTTTCAACTAATATCTTGAAGAGTAGATCTTAGGTTGTGGCATAGATATTTCATAATTGAAACACATTTGCGTAACACTGATTCCACTGACTCCGGAGGAGGAGTTCTGTTTTCAACTAATTTCACAGTATAGTTAATATGGGAAACATTCACATGCTTAAGTGAATTTTGCACAGACAGTAACAAACAGCTATTGCTCAGTGAAACCACATTGATGATTTCTGAGAGAAGTCTTACAGTCCTGTTTGGCTTGTGTTGTAATCTCGCCATGTGTTCTTCTGTATTGTTTTCTTTGTGCATGTGGTCCGGGTCATGTCATGTTGGCATGTCGTTTGTTGTGTTTTCTATCTCACATCTTACCTACCCCTCCTTTCTTATTTGTTCATTTGCCCCACCTGCTCTCCCATGTTGCCCATGCCCTATTCATTCTCCTTGTGTGTTCTGTCCTGTACTGGTCCATTCCCTCCTGTTTGATCACGCTGTCTGTTCTGATCAGTGCTTGCCTTTTGTTTGCTGTGTATTAGTTGTTGTTTTTTTATTATGATTGTGAAGTTTGGCACACTTGTAGTGCTGGTCATGAATAGTAATTGGACCAATTTTGGAGTATCTAGGACCAACTCTATAGTGCCACCACCAGTTCAAAAATTCATATATAAATGTTATAACTTTTGAACCCTTTGTTCTAGAAAAATGAATTCATCTGATTCCTCCCTTCATGCTGACCACAATCAACATCTTACATTAAGACTCCGCTCATTACAGTAGCGGCCATTTTTGACAAGTAAAGTAATCTGTTTTTTTGCTACTCCTTAAAAATTTGCCCAATCCTTATGGAAATTTACTCAGATGATTTTTGGACTGAGCCGCACAGACTAAACATATTTTTTTTTTGCCATCTTTGCTCAAAAGTTATGATGTCTGTAACACAACAAGGTTGACCCCAAATTTGTTCTTACACTGAATCTCAGCCAAACTTTGATCAATTGAAATGTAAATTGGCACGCTTATTTAGGAACAGTGCCACCAACAGGTCATGAGATCTGAAAAATTGCTATTTTTGCCAATAACTTTTGAACAGTTTGTCAGAAAATCATAATATTGGTGTCTATGGATTCCTTGTGTTATTTTGTTTCTCTCTTGGGTATTTTTTTTTTTTTTTTTTTACCAGTCCTGTTGTCTGAGTTTGGGATAATTTGTTTTGTTATCTTGCTCATTTTTGTTTTTGACAATAATCTGTATTTTTTCGCAACACTATCTGTGCTTGGGTTTTGTTCGCAAAATGTTAGTTGCACATTTTTATGCAAAAAAAAAAAAAAAAGTGTTGAACATACAAAATTAATCATAACTTCTACACATACACCAATGTCTCACTCCATCCTGGCCATGACATTTCGTCAGTAACACTGTTTCCTCAGCAGCCGTGCTGTCAGGACAATTGCACCACTGTCCGGTTGTTTAAAAGTGAAAGGAAAGCTGGTAAGTCACAGTAACTTTGAGCCGAGAACCAGGACAGCCAGATAACATCATCACAGGCCACTGTCATCCTCCAGCCCCAGGGAGAACATTACGCCTGGAGACACAGAACAGGACTGACCATAGGTTCAACAATACTTTTGATAAAATAATGCATTTTGACTGTAGGTATGTTTCAGTGTTGCTGCACAGTAACAAGAGTGATTGCTGGGTGTCAATGTGATGCATAAATTAAGTGCAGTTAAAAAATCAAAAGTAGACAGCATTTCACAATATAAAAAGAGCCATATCGAGCTTAGAAATACTGAGAGTTTAATTCAGGTAACTGCAATTCAGAATTCTACTGTTGATACACAGGAAATAAAGTTATCTTGCTTGCTGATAGTTTCCATGGAAACATCCACCATATTCTTGAAATCTTGAGGCAATAAAGCTCTATTGAGAAATATTATACTTCATCCTTGCTACTGTAGAGTAAACATCGAGAGCAAGACAAATTTGACTTGGAGAGCTTATTACGAAAGTGCACTAGACAATATTCAAACTTCCTTCATTGTTTTTGGCTTTAAAATAGAGATTCACAATTGAATGTCATAATTTTTCCCTAACCCAGAGACCTGCGTGTTCATTATACCAAACACCAAGGGGGAAAAAAAAAACCTTTTTAATTAATTTATTTGAATTAATTTATTATCAGTGAACAGGTCTTGCTCAAAACACTGATATTTTACAATTACAAACAAAAACTAGAGCTGTTTTGGACTCTCTATAATGAGACTGATTATGCTTTTAATATTTAATCCTTTCACTGATAATCTTTCATCTTAGCTTTCAGATCTCATTTGCATTTCCAAATCTAAACTTTGCAAGATGCTTTTGAATATGATCTGTACAAATATCGTTCCGTGTTATTTAAATGAAAAAGCTAAATTATTAGTTGAATAAAAAAAATCATTTGATTATGTTCCTTACAAAAAAACACTTTCAGTATAAATTGAACAAAAGCTCTCACTGGGGTGGTACCCTTTGAAAAGGTACTAGTACGTACACTTGAGGTACTAATATGCTCCTGTCAGGGGTAAATAAGGTATAAAGGTGTAGCTTTTGAAAGGGTAGCACCCCAGTGACAGATTTTTTCCCTTTTATCTTTGTGAGTGTATAATTTCAAAAGGCCTACAGATACAAAACTATTTTTATGCTCCTTATTTGTGTCAACTGAATTATCCTTTGATTCCTTGAAATTACTGCTTTCGTATTCCACATAAAAAAGTGAGACCTAATGCCCGGTACTATTTGTATGATTTGGTTTCACTTTATTTTGATGGTCCCTTTAACACATTCTGTTGTCTATAAGTAACATTGCACCTTCATGTCTACTAACTCTCATTAGAGTATTAGTAGAGTATTAGTAGAGTACTAGTAGACTGGTGGGGTTAGGGTTAGAATAAGTTGATGTAGTTGCAAAGTTACTTATAGTCAGTAGAGTGTCTGTTGGAGGAACATCACAATAAAGAGTTTACTAATACTTTAATGAGTGTTATTTGACATGTAGTTGCAAAGTTACTTATAGTTAGCAGAATGTTCAAAAGGGACCATCAAAATAAAGTGTTACCATGATTTTGTGCTGTCCCAGATGAAAGATGACCAATCGTGGAGATGTATGTGGTCGTGGCTCCTAAATGTTGTATAGTGAGAGAGGTTCAAAGACAGCCGAACTTGCGACCAAAGAAAGCCTGCAATAATTGGTAACACTTCATTTTACAGTGTCCTTGTTACATGTGTTACATGTACTTACCATAGTAATAACAGTAAATTATGCATAATTACAGTTCATGCGACTAATCCTCAGCCAAATCCTAATCCTACCCTAACCCTATAAATAGTAAGAACATGTAGTTAATCAATAATATTACTCATTACATAAATGTATAATTACACTGTTACAATGACACCTTAAAATAAAATTTTCTGACAGTGTCATGATCATCTCACAGTGTGTTTGATTCTACGACCTGCGTATACTGACTAGCCAATACAAATTCAACATGAAATGGCGTATTGATCAGCGCGACATGGCGCTAAAACTTACAACTACTTACTGTACCTCAAGCTCCATTTCCTTAATTGTCATGCCAAGTTGGCCTCTTTTCTCTAGCCATGATCACTTCCATATTCTCCTCTTTCGCTTCCTTTTTTTTTCAGCGCACATAATAACCACAATTGCCAAAATGTGATTCATCATGCTCTATTTGTTCACCACTAGCGCATGCTGATGATGTTTATTCTTCTATACTAACTTTTGTCACCTACGGTTCAATAGGTGTCATCATTATACAGTCTGCAAACATGTCGTACCCAAGTTTATTAGATCCAAGTGTGATTTGTAATGATCTTATAGGATTGCCAAAATCGCAGGTGTAACTCATTAAATATTTGTCTTAAACCTTCACATCCAGCTATCTGCCAGTCTGCATCCCATCTTGTTGCATATGAATGAGCACCATTTCACCAACCCAGTCAGAACAACCTGGACAGACGCCGATTCAGGCCTGGATCTACATCACAGGAGTGTGGTGTCCCGTCGAGGAGCCCTGGAGAAGCGCTGACGTCTCTCACACCACCAGTATTTGTGTTCGGAGCTGTGAAACTCATGTTTATGGTCTGCCAATGAGGCAGAGCCAAGTGGGACACTCCGGGGATCACAGACGGGAGACCTAAGGCAGCTGTCAGCCTGATGACAGGAGGATAGTGTTTAAAGATCACCCCTTGTCCCTCTCCTGAGCTTTTGCCCACCCTTTCAAGTGCTCTCTCTCCCTACATCCCATAGATAGCTGCATTTCCTAAGTACACGGCTGGAAGACCTTGCTCTCCTGAGCCGAGATTACATAGCCTACATTCCCATTGATGCACGGACATAGTCCTTGTGCCTGGCCTTCGTATAGAGAGAGCAGCTCCATACCTCATCAAAGTGAAATCCCAAGATGTCTTCAAAAGCAGCCCAGACTCTGCAGGCTGTGTGGGAAAAGGTCACAGATAAAAAAACGCAGGATTGCTGCATGAGTAATGTTCGGCAAAAGACTGCTTTCATATCAAGAGCTAAATGTGATTCATTATGGAAGAGAATCAAAACTTCATTAAGAATGTGTCATTGTACTAATAGCACAGAGGCTCATTTTAATACAAAATACTTGCAAGTAATTGTTAATTGAACATTCTCAGAGCACCTTTTTTCTCCAAATGTAGACTTTCAATACATCAAGATCAGACGTGAAGTGGTTTGGGGCAGTGGAAACAAATGTTGTGTTACCTCATTACCATGCAACCACTGAATTGCATTAAAATTGGAGCTTTAAGCAATAGTTCGCCCATAATTAAGTAGGTCACTTTCCTTTCAAACACTATATTTAGCCATGTCTATTAGATCAAATAATATTGGTTCTTGTGTGTCATTGATATATAATCCAGTGTGGCACATTTTGATGGGCCACGTGTTAATGTGTGTGAACAAGAATAAGAGTTAAAGCAGAAGAAAATGTACAATGAGCAAAAATCCAATCTATTCCTCACACAAAGCCAATGCTTCAGAAGACTTGGAATACAGTATAAATCAAATGTTTTGAGCTTGACAGCATCCAACCCCATTGCACAATGTAGAAAATCTTGTGCCTTCTTTATAAAAAAAGTCCATGCCAATCGGTTTGTTTTTATTGTTTTGTGACTGGAACACATATGCCATTGGACAAAGTCTACAAAACATTTTCACAAAAAAAGATCTTGAAGGCGAAGAGAGTGTTTGTGAAAACGCAGAACGTCAATGTGATGTTTGACATTTTAAATGCTATTATTCAAACAATGTGAATGATACATTTCAGGAAAAAAAAAAGATAAATAGTCTTCTTGTGTGCCTTTGATATCAAAGTTAGAGTGGCACATCTTGATCGACCACGTGTTCATTTGTGTGAAGAAGAATGAAGAGTTACAGCAAATGTTCAATTTCCATCAATTCCTCAAACAAAACCATTGCTTCAGAAGACTTGGCATACAGTATAAATCACCTTTTTTTGAACTTGACTGCATCCAACCTCATTGCACAAAGCGAAGTCCATACCAATCTGTTTGTTTTTATTGTTTTGTGACTGAACACATATGCCACATGAGTCAGAATGTATAGAAAAACAACAAAAAAAGTATTGTAGGCGAAGAGAGTGTTTGTGAAAACTTGATGTTTGACATTTTAAATGCAATTATTCAAACAATGTGAACAATACATTTCAGGGAAATTAAATTATGAATAGTTTTCTTATTTTACCCACACTGATTATTTACCCACACCATCCATTCAGTCCAATCCAGTTCAACCTGACAGGATGTGTTTGACAAATGAAGAATAATTGATACAGCCGTTGGCGTCCTCTTGTCCGGCCATCAGTCGATCCACCTCGTCTTCGGTCATCCGCTCTCCCAGCGTGGCCAGAACGTGCCGAAGCTCGGCCCCCATGATGGTCCCATTGCCCTCCTTGTCAAAAACTCTCAGTCCTTCCACAAAATCCTCAAAGTTGCCCTGATCCTTCATGCGGGAGATATGCTGCATCATCGGCAAGAAGGTCTCAAAGTCCACCAGCTTGGCGTTCATTTCCTCCGGTCTGGGTTTTCCCAGGACCTTCAGCACGTCTGCGTTGGTCGGGTTCTGGCCCAAAGCTCGCATCACATCCCCGCACTGGGCGTACGTAATCTTCATTTCTCCTTTCGGCGTGCGGTCGAACAGTTGAAATGCCTCTTTGAACTCTTCGATCTGGTCCGCGCTGTACTCCAGCGTGATGGATTTGGGATCGAATGCGGGTTCAATGGGAACTTCGGGCTCTGGCAGAGGAGCCGGTTTGGGGGTTGTTTGAGCCGGAGCGGCTTCTTTCTTGGGTTCAGCCTTCTTGGGTTCTGGCTTCTTGGGCTCAATTTTCTTGGGAGCCATGTTGCTGATGTGAGGAGTCTCCTGGATGAGTGGGGAGAGTCAGAAACAGCCGAATGGATGGCAGGGAGCAGCTCAGGGCAGATTGTCTGTTAAAGCTTTTATATCATTTGACCCCAGGGAGGAGAAATCAGCCTGACAAGCAGGTCCTATAACACACTATAAAAGGAAGAAATCCAAAATAGACCTGGGCGTCAACAATGAGCTATTGTTCCCAGCTGCCACTGGTAGTGACAGAGAGACTCCTTTCAAAGCCCTGGGTTTACACAGACTGAACAACTCATTCATGAGCAATGCTTGTATTAACAACCAACCATCCAAGCATTCTCAATATTGAACCTGTTCTTCTGAAACATCGGATGTGTGTCAGAGTATGTTCACATATTTAGATGTTATCACTGTCAGTCTGTACTCCTGCAATATAACGCTAGCTACTGTATAAGGCTAGTTTTTTTTATTTTTTTTTATTTAGTATGTGTACCTACTACCAAACAAGTAATTTGTCATTTTAAATGTTAACTTTACTTAAACATTTCAAGCATATTGTTACCTGTGTCTTATTTAATCCGAGGATCATTTCTAGGTCAAATATAACCACAGTTAGTATTTTTTTTTGAGGGAGTGTGTGACAGCTGGACTTTAACAACAAGCTGTTTAAGGCCTGATATATATAAGGAGGAATGTGTTTGGTTTGGCCATCTGAGTGTATACGAGCAGCAAATGTCCTTACCAGTTTGGTTTGTAACACTGAATTTATTCATCAATCCACTTATAGTAGTCAAATGTGACAATCAAGTCAATTCCACAATACACATTGTTTCAAAGCAGCACTACAGAAAATCATGATGTTAATGTTTACATCTGCATTCCTTATAGTTTAAATTAGCAGATAATATAGTTCACATTTTTAGATGATAACAATCAACATGAGTGTACTGTATGCATGCGAATAAAGATATATTCAAATTGATATTATTGCACATCTTGTTTACATTTTGTGTAAATATAAACAATCAATTAGTTTTGATATAGTATATATCCCTCTACTTGTGTGTGATGTATGTGTATACAATATATCCAACTTTATATAGAGCTGTGTGATAATTTAGTATACATTTTGTGACTATATAAACAAGCATGCAGATTTGCAATAGAGTATATACTGTGTGTTTGCAGGTGAATGTGAATGATACTGAAATTGCAACTGCAACTGAAGAAAACTTTGACATTATATACATAGTATCAGGACATCCTGCACCTTTTCCACAGAAAAAAAAAAACACGATTAAATTATGTTTACTTGATTACATGTATTTGTCGAGTAACACGGACAGTGTGTGACCCACCAGTGAGTTAAAGGGATACTTCACCCAAAAATGAAGATTGATGAAATCTGAGAGCTGGATCACTCCTCCATAGGCTTCTACGGGATTAAAACTTGTTCCCCAAAAAGTTATTAAAGACATTGTTAAAATAGTCCAAGTGACTACAGTGGCTCAATCTTAAGTTTATCAAACGACGAGAATACTTTTTGTGCACAAAACCCCCCCAAAAATAACGACTTTATTTCAACTATTCATTTCCTTCTCTGTGGGCCTCGAGTGAGTTCACTAGTGTAACAGCGCAGCACTTCTGTGTTGTTCGTCACACGTAGGCTCACTATTGGCCGACGCTGGTCATGTGTGTGATGCGTGTGACGTATAACACAGAAGCGCTACGCTGTTACACTAGTGAACTCACTCGAGGCCCACAGAGAAGGAAATCAATAGTTGAAAAAAAGTCGTTATTTATTTATTTATTTTTTTGCACACAAAAAGTATTCTCGTCGCTTGATAAACTTAAGATTGAGCAACTGTAGTCACTTGGACTATTTTAACGATGTCTTTAATAACTTTTCGGGGAACAAGTTTCAACCCCTTAGAAGCCTATGGAGGAGTGATCCAGCTCTCAGATTTAATCAAAAATATCTAAATTTGTGTTCCGAAGATGAACGAAGGTCTTCAACAACATGAGGGTGAGTAATTACTGACAGAATTTTCATTTTTGGGTGAACTATCCCTTTAAGTCACTAAACTCCACGAGCTGTTCAGATGAGATCAGATCACGCTGCTTTCTGTCCTCTGAGCAAACACTGCAAGCAATCAAATATGTTTCAATATAAAACCATGACGGAGTGCAGAGGCCAGATGGATGTCTCAAAAGTGTGTCGAAATCAGATTCATCGCTACAGATATTTACGGATTTCTTGAAGGCACATTTCACTCATAGCGTATGGATGAATATGTCATCAAACACCATATGACATGAGAGAGTGAAAATCCTTCCAGTGCATTTTCTTAAGATATATGAGCATATTTAGAAAGATGGAGTATCACATTTAAATGCCATATGTTCTATCACATGTGCATTACTGCAAAACCATATTAAAAGAGATTGCCCGAAAGAGCAGCACTGCATATTAAAGGCATGGTTCATCCAAAAAACCTTTCTTCTTCTTTTTTTTTGCTATACTGAAATTCATGGAAAAACAAAAGGCGACAAAAGTAAAGAAAAGCATTTATTAAAGTCTGTGTGACTCATGCACCTTATATATTGCATCAGTCATCTTTTGTTGCATGGAAAAGAGCTGCATGAAGGTTCTTCCTTTTATGTTACATAAAAAAAAATGATGATAATAATAGCATCATTCAGGTTGCAGCAACATGAAGATGAGTGTAAATAATGATGGAAATGCAATACTCTATTAAAAGCATCTGGCACCTGTTCATCTGTACCTAGCAATCTATATTCTTCACAACAAAGTCACCTCTAATATCACATTTGCTTTCATCAAAATGCAAAACCGCATTCAGATGTACAACAACGACAACAGCGAGAGTGCTGATAGCGGCCAAATGTGTGTTATGTAACCGGGTAGACTTTCCCCTGTGCTCTTCAACTTAAAGGCTTCATAAATATTTATTTGCTGATGAGAGAACTTCACTTCTTTGTACACATTGAAATGATTCAGTGTGCTTTTAGAATGAGATGACAAAGCTTGATGGAAATGCATGAGTGTCCTTCTGAATCTTCTCTTCATTGGGCGAAGGTTAATCAATGTGCAGTGGAGCTCGTCTACTGTAGGAGCAATGAAAGGGAAAATGTGCTGCGAGGAGGAAATATTTCTAATCAACGTACACTGGGACGCAAAGATATGCAGCTTTTTTTGGGAACTCTTTCTGCTGGTTGCGTTATCTGAGCTGTTTAATATCACCTGATAACATGTGAATATGCACACAAACATACGAGACACGAAGCCCTCCGATTACACAACCACTGCTGCGTTTAGCTTAATTCACAACAATGTTTTGTACTGATCTTTGTCAAGCTTTTAATTCAGAGACATAATTTTTTTACTTTTGAAAATTTTATAAATTTTAGTATTTTGAAATTGGTTTTTAAATGTCTGAACAGCAATGTGTCGCCACTGTTTTCTGCTCTCATTCGTAGGCGTCAAGGTTCACTTAGACCATCCACCAGAGCCTCAGTCAGTGGGGACTGTGTTCTTCCAAAATGTATGAAATCTATCGGTCAGTCAAGTTTCTCTTATAACGGTACAAGACTATGGAACTCTCTGCCCACTGACTTAAAATTGCAGACAGACATGCCCAGCTTCGATAGAGGTCTAAAACAGTGGCTAAAGTCAAGTCAAAGCTGCACACATGCTAATGCTGTATAACATGTATAGTGATGTTTTGTATTGCTAATCTTTGTTACTACTGTATTTATTTTTACTTTACTTTTTTGTGTTGTGATTGGTGACATGTGTTGTCTCCTATGGACAAGTGTTGCAAATTAGCAATTTTGCTATAACACTGAAAACAAGGTATCTGGTTCGTCCAATGCTGTTGTTATGTCCATATCAAATAAATAAATAAATAAATAAATAAAAAAATCTTATGTGAATACTCATCACAGAATGAGGTATTTGAAAATTAAATGTTATTAAAGATGTTTGGTGTGCATATATTGGCTGTTAAATGGCTCTTAGAATTACATTCAATCAGAATTTAGTGTTTAACTCTACTTTTAGAATTTATTTTATTTTCTACCATTTAGGCCAAAATGTAAAATTAATGTATATTGTATATTAAGTCATAATGTCATAATGATTTTGCAGGTTTTGATGTTTTCTCGTCACAAATGAAGAAATGATCCCAAGCGAAATTCGTGAAATAACCAGATTAAATGACATAAATTGGTGTGTTAAGATTACACACAGACACGCACACACACACACACACACACACACACACACACACACACACACACACACACACACACACACACACACACACACACACACACACACACACACACACACACACACACACACACACACACACAAACACACGCACGCACACACACACACACACACGATAATAAAATTGTATACATGTATGAGGCTGTCTGCAGTCTTCATGATTAGATATAAGTAAAGGATTAGTTCACCAAAAGTTTTTGAATAGACTTTGAATGGAAGGACAGAAATCTCTCAGACTCAGACATTAAAAATATTTTCATTTGTGTTTCCAAAGATGAACAAAAGTATTATGTGTTTGGAATGACAAGAGGGTGAGTAAATGATGACAGAATTTTCATTTTAGATGAACTAACCCTAACACTTGTTTGTTTGTCACATTTCCAAAATTCCCATTTTATTGCAGTTGATTTGCAGTGCCCGGTTGCATAAACAGCTTAGACTAGTCTTACTGTAAAAGTTAATCATCTAAAGTTTTTCATCAAGACTGCCTCTACCTTTTTAAAGTCAGTAACATAACAAAAAAAAAAAAAAGGAAAAAAAAATTAAATATGTCATTTTGGTGATCAAGGGTGAGTTTTAAGGGATAAAATGATTGACTTTAAGACACCGTCTTAACATAGTGTCTAGGATTATGCAACGGGCCCCAGGTCTCGATTTCATCTGAAGTCAATACACTACAGTACCATATTGGAGAAAGCCTGGAGTCGATACCGTTGTGCAAAGTTTGACGTTTTTATGGACGTTGTCAGGTCAATACGACCTTCTGACAGTAATGCCCCAGATCAATGACCTCTGACCCTTCATGCTCTCACCTATAACAGTGCCTCCATCTCTATTGATGGACTACACATTATAATGATGGTTACAAGGTCATGACCTCTGCTTTCTTCTCATACACTAGTTTCTCCATAATCCAATTGGCAAATGATGAATTAATGAACCTGATCTATTTCATCTGTAAGAGCGAGGGCATGAGGATGAGACCGATTTGAAGTGCTAATCTATTGCAGCGACTATCATTTTTTGCACACCGTGCCATTCATCATTTCTGACAGAGGCAGTCAAACCGTTGTCTCGCATAATTGCGTTATTCATTTACCTCCGCCTTTATTGATCACACTGGTCCGTCTCAATCTCGTACCCAGAGAAACAGGATATCTGTGCTCAAGGGTTAAGAGCCTAATGTTATCTTAGAGGTCAGCAGAAGTGGCGTGACTCGACAGCTAGTCTATGCTGATTAAACTGGGGCTTTGTGTGAATCTTGAGTGTGAGTTAGTGGAGACACAAGACCGCTGTTTGGAAATCTAGTGAGATCCTTCGCTAGAAAGTATTTCATGATGTCATTAGTATCATAGTTAGCAGAGTTTCCACTGTCACTGCCGGGGCTTCCTCGGGCCCAACGGCCAGGGTTATTTGGCCTGCCGAATACCTTGGTCCAAAGTGGGCCAACTCGGGCTTGAGGAGTGGACATGAATAGAGGCAGAGTTTATCTTCAACTTCAAACACCAGCTAATCGGCATTAAAGACTTTTAAAATCATCTTAGCTCAAAACCCACTTTCAGACAGCAGCGAGTGTTTGATATAACTTCTATTTGTGATCCAATGTGGATTCTGATCAGAAATATTTATAGGCGATGCAAAATACTATGCATGCTAACCATTACCATAGTAAACATGGTAAACATAATAAACAAATCTGACAAATCATACAGGCTATCAAAACCGTGTATTTATTTTATCTGTAAATACGTCTCATCTCTTTATACCGGACTGTCTGATATCCATATTTAGCTCAGCATATATCATAAAATAAAGCGTCCGGTTTTTTGGGAGCTTCCTCTGTTTCTCTGACTGAAAATGCAACTTTATTGGGACTGTCACTGGAGAGAGTGCTAAAGCTGCTCAGATCGTATTTTAGTGGAACATTTGTAGAATTTTTTTTCTTTCTAAATGTGATATTAACATACTGTACGGTGACTACAAATAAACAGAAATGGACATGACTGAATAAGTACTTTATTTTGTGAAATAACGGTAAATACAACTATTTCTGTGTGAGAGATGTGCAATCTTGACACATATTAATTCATTATGATCAACATATCACTTAATTTTGTAAAACTGTGGTAAAACATCAATGCTTGTGTTTTACATCTTGAAGTAAACAACAAAAATGTCAACAAACTTCCGCTTTTATCTTGTTTGTTTTGTGAACTTGCTAGTTTCCAGTGATTTCTTTCTGATTAGGTTTTTTTTTTTATGATAAAACTTCCATTTGTTGGTGAAATGATGGGTTTGTGTGAAGTTGTCCCAGAGAGGCGTGTTTTAGTGAAGCACTGCAGAGCTTCTGGCCCGACAGTGGACATGCAGTGTGGT
>NW_027508905.1:57500-117500 GCF_051911475.1 Siphateles boraxobius | reverse complement strand
ACTTTATTTTGATGTCAACTGCAGTCAATAAAGTATTAGTAGACTGTCTGCTTAATATCTTCTAACACTTTATTCTGATGCTCCTCAACAGACATTATACTGACTATAAGTAACTTTACATCCACATGTCAAATTATTCTACTAACCCGAACCCTAACAGTCTACTAATACTCTTATGTGTCCAACGACTGCCTTTGATGATCTCAAACAGAATACAAGTTCTAGGATTTCTATCCACTAAAGCCATTGATTCAGCAAAGGTTTGAGAGATGCTGATGCGCTTATACCTCTGACTCTTCAGTGTCAGTGTAAACAGGCTTTCAACTCGAAATCATCTGGAAAATCAGCAAGTGTGACACCGGCATTAGCAGTCTGGGACGATTCATGTATTTGTCGAGTGAAAGTGTTTGATAACAGGCAGGTTACTGAGATAAAGTGAGCAGTATTTGGTTGCTAATGTTTTTGCTCCCATGAGGCAACCCACTTCATGTAAAATAAAACAACTTTTATATGTGCATAATTTCCCAAATATTTTTCAAAAGTGCTATGTGTAAAATGTTATTACAGTTTTTTACAATCGCTATGACAATTTTTTCAATACTTTTAACAAATTTCCTTAACTCTTAACACAGTTAGCACTACATCCGTCTGTGTAAGCTATACTATTAACACATTTCTTGTTGCTTTAACACAAAATGCATACAATTAACAAAAAAATTAAATGCTTGAACTTCTTTTACACACAAGCTCAAACAAGAGCAAAACAATAGATTTTTACTGGACAATTTACCAATGCTTTAACACTGTATGTCAGAACAGATAACACCATGTTATAAACCTAACCCAGGCTAAAGTCAAGGTAAACTGCGGTTTATATTGTGAATTGAAACACAAATATATCCCCTGTTTTTTTTTATTATATTGTTACTGAGAAACAGCTGATTGAATTTCTGCAGCAAAAGACCTAAACTCAACAAAACAAAAATGTAGAGAGGCTTCAAAAGAAACTGCAGTGCAAAACACAATCTATGATCACTACAAAATACTGTGTGTTTTATAAGGGCAGACCTGACATATATAAAATAATGCAGTTTCTGTAATTCCATCTGATGTTAGTGTTTTTATGACATTGTGCTATGATTGACTAAATCTTCCTGTCGGACGAGAACGTCTCGGTTACGTATGTAACCCTCGTTCCCTGAGTAGGGAACGGAGACGTTACGTAGGATGACGACGAATGGGGTTTCGCTTAGAACACCTATCGACTTCGAGTATTACAAAACGAGCCAATGGCAAGGAAATGCCATGGGTCTGCGGAATTTGCATGGCGTAACTCCGCCCCACCTCGTGGGTATAAAAGGAGGACGCCGGCAACAGGCAGATATGTTTCTTCGCTGAGGAGCCAAGACTGAGCTCAGGCGATCCCCGCGGTACAGCGGAAAGTGGCAGGCAGACGTAACGTCTCCGTTCCCTACTCAGGGAACGAGGGTTACATACGTAACCGAGACGTTCCCTTTCGTTGTCACTCCGAGTTACGTCGGATGACGACGAATGGGGTTACCAGTCTAATCACGCCACCTTCTCAGCTGTCTTCCAGTGCCCTGCGTAAATCTGAGATCCCTGTCGTGAGACTGGCACGGACGAAGGACTCCTATTTAGCACAGGAATACCAAGGTACACTGGGGAGCATATCCCAAGTTCAGGGAAAATATGCAATTACTGCCAACCCAGAGGGGGGGACTTAGAGAATACACATGTGACCCGAAGGAGACATGGAGAACACTGGGGTGTCCAGCCGCAGGTGGAATATTTCAACCCCAGGGGTGGCAAGGTGGCTTGCCAAGGGAAAGACACATGCTCGGGAGACTTACAGTGGAAATACACATGTGGGGGTCGCTCAGGGGAGGGACCATGCACACGGGAGGCACCTGGCCGACGCACAGGCAATAGACACTGGCGCCAACGTCAGGAGTGCTGGAGGAACTCAGGGCTTTTCGGGGAAGCTCACCTGAGGAGAATATCGCACGTATCCAGTCCGTGGAGTGGAATGGCGAGCAAGCGAAGACACCTGAGCGGGTCCAGTACTAGCTGGTTGAAGCGAGTACATGAGAGGACACTGGCTCCACTCGGAGATTGTAGAATCTGGCGAATGTGTTAGGTGTCGCCCAGCCTGCAGCTCTGCAGATGTCTGTTAGCGAGGCGCCATGCGCTAGAGCCCAAGAGGATGCCACACTCCGGGTGGAGTGGGCAGTCACACCATGGGGGCACGGTCGACCTTGCTGCTGGTATGCCAAGGCAATGGCGTCCACTATCCAGTGAGACAACCTTTGCTTGGAGAGAGCTTTTCCCTTCAGCTTCCCACCATAACAGACAAAGAGCTGGTCTGAGGTCCTGAAACACTGCGTCCTGTCTACATAGGCGCGGAGGGCGCGTACTGGACAGAGCAGTGCCAAGCTGGGTCTGCCTCCTCCGGGGGCAGCGCTTGCAGGTTCACCACCTGGTCCCGGAAGGGAGTGGTAGGAACCTTGGGCACATATCCAGGCCGGGGTCTCAGGATCACGTGAGAGTAAGCCGGCCCAAATTCCAGGCACGCTTCGTCAACGGAGAATGCATGCAAGTCCCCCACCCTCTTGATGGATGCCAATGCAACCAGGAGCGCTGTCTTCATAGACAGGAACTTAAGCTCCACTGATTGCAAAGGCTCAAAGGGAGCACTCCGCAGGGCAGTTAGAACCACTGAGAGGTCCCAAGAGGGAACGAGAGGAGGGCGAGGAGGATTCAGTCTCCTCGCTCCTCTCAGGAACCTGATGATCAGGTCGTGCCTTCCAACAGACTTACCTTCGACTGGGTCATGGTGTGCGGCAATAGCGGCAACATAGACTTTCAGGGTGGAGGGAGACAGCCTTCGCTCCAGCCTATCTTGAAGGAAGGAAAGCACGACACTAATCGAACATCTCCGGGGGTCTTCTGAAGAGAAGAGCACCAGTTGACGAAGAGGTTCCACTTCAACGCGTAGACGTGTCTCGTGGACGACGCTCTAGCGGAAGTGATGGTAGCCGCCACCGTAGGTGGAAGGGTACTCAAACCTGCTTCGTCCCGTCCAGGAGCCACACGTGGAGGTTCCAAAGATCGGGACGAGGGTGCCATAGGGTGCCCCGTCCCTGAGAAAGGAGGTCCTTCCTCAGGGGAATCGGCCAGGGAGGTGCTGTCGCGAGGAGTACTAGTTCGGAGAACCAGGTCCGGGCGGGCCAGTATGGCGCGACCAGAATGACCTGCTCCTCGTCCTCCCTGACCTTGCGCAGGGTCTGCGCAAGAAGGCTCACTGGGGGAAACGCATATTTGCGGCCCCGCGGCCAGCTGTGCGCCAGTGCATCCGTGCCGAGCGTGCCCTCGGTCAGGGAATAATACAGGGCGCAATGGGTCGAGTCGTGAGAGGCAAACAGATCTATCTGTGCGTCCCCGAACTGGTCCCAAATCAGCTGAACCGACTGGGGATGGAGTCGCCAATCTCCCGGGAGGGGCTGAAGCCGTGCGCTGCACAGTTCAGGGCTCCGGGGATGTAAATGGCATGAAGCGACCTCAGATGCTTCTGACTCCATATGAGGAGGTGGCGGGCGAGTTGCGACATACGGCGGGAGCGTAGACCACCTTGATGGTTGATGTACGCTACAGTGGCGGTATTGTCTGAACGGACTAGTACGTGTTGGTTCTTGAGCACGGCCCGGAAGCGGCGCAGAGCAAGACGTACGGCCAGCAACTCGAGGCAATTGATGTGCCAGAGGCGGCGGGGTCCTGTCCAGGAGCCCGCGGCAGCACGTCCATTGTACATGGCACCCCAGCCCGTGGAGGAGGCATCTGTCGTTACAACAACATGCCGCGAAGCTCGTTCCAGGGGCACTCCGGCCCGTAGAAAACTGAGGTTCGACCACGGGGTGAAGGTCTGACGGCAGGTCGAAGTAACTGTTACTCGGAGGGTGCCGTGTTGCCATGCCCACCTCGGGACTCGGTCGCGAAGCCAAAGCTGAAGCGGTCTCATATGAAGCAATCCGAGCGGCGTTGCCGCGGCTGCAGAAGCCATATGCCCAGGAGCCTCTGAAAAAGTTTCAGTGGAACCGCACTCTTGCCCTCGAACTGTCTCAGGCAAGTCAGCAGTGACTGCGCGCGCGCTAGCTCGTAAGCTGCGCGGACATGGCGACCGAGTCGATATCCATACCGAGAAAAGAGATCCTCTGCACGGGGCAAAGTTTGCTCTTCTCCCAGTAGACCCGAAGGCCCAGACGAGCTAGGTGCCGAAGCACTAGGTCCCTGTGTTCGCAACCTGAACTCGAGAGTGAGCTATGATCAGCCAGTCGTCGATATAACTCAGGATGCGAACCCCGTGTTCAATGGGAACAAGGGCAGCCTCGACGACCTTCGTGAAGATGCGAGGAGACAGGGCTAGCCCGAAAGGGAAAACCGCGTACTGGATGCCTGCCCCTGAAAGAAAACCGAAGGAATGGTCTGTGTCAAGGAGAATAGAGACATGAAGTAGGCGTCCTTCAGGTCGATCGCTGCAAACCAATCCTGGCCCGTATGCATTCGAAAACGCGTTTGAGCATCTTGAACGGCATCCTGTGAAGGGAGCGGTCCAGCACGCGCAAGTCCAGGATTGGCCGTAACCCACCGGTTTTATTGGGGACAATGAAGTAGGGGCTGAGAAGCCGGCTGGACCTCATCTCGGCTGGACGGACAGTCTCGATTGCGCCCTTCGCCAGCAGGGTGGCAATCTCTGCTCTCCTGATGGGGGCATAGCCACCGACAAAAGTGGAGCGGACTCCCCAAGTGGGGAGGAGACCGTGCGAACTGAATCGCATAGCCGAGCCTGATGGTCCGCGCGACCCAGCGGGCCAGACGGGGAAGCTCTAACCAGGCTCCCAGGAACTGAACCTGCGGGATCATGCGACCACAGGCGTCCCCCCGGAGGGGCAGCGAAGCGGAGTAACTGGCCCAGACGTGGACGGCATAGCGGCCCGATGTGGGGGCACAATTAGCAACCGCGCCCTGGCAGAGGGGCCAGGGGAGGACCAGGCTGGTCGTCCCGCGGGGGCCTGCTCTGCCAGGGGTCTGGCGACAGAGGGGGACAGGGGCGAAGCGGTCCGTGGACGGCACGCCATGTCAACCACCTCTGGGACAGAGGGGGACGAGGAAAGCACGGCTTGTGGGCGGCGCTCTGTGACGTCCGAGAACTCTGTGCTCAGAGACGGGAGAATCAGCTCTTTGGAGAATAAGGATTCTTCCCCGGCCCTCCCCGGGGAAAGGAGTGGTCCTGCTACCAACTCCTGGAAAGAACTGAGTCCCATCTCTGAGGAGCCCAACTCAAGAGCGCCGCTTAACCCGGCGTGTAGCGGGGTGAGGGGCTGGAGAGGACTGTGGCGTCCGACCGCGGCCTCCAGAGCCGACCCGGGTGAACGGGCGGGGTGGGAGCCGCGGGGGGGCACCCTCGGCAGTGGGCAGACCGAGGGATCTGAGCGGACAGCGGGGCCGTCGGGACAGAATCAACCTCAGTCTGCTCCATCGCCGAGGTGCCCGTCTCACGAGCGCCGCTTAACCCGGCGTGTAGCGGGGGGCGGGGCTGGAGAGGGCTGTGGCGTCCGCCCGCGGCCCCCAAAGCCGGCCCGTGAACGGGCGGGGTGGGAGCCGCGGGAGGGCGCCTTCGGCGGTGGGCAGACGAGGGATCTGAGCGGACGGCGGGGCCGTCGGGACAGAATCAACCTCACTCTGCTCATGGGCGGCTGAGAGCTGTTGGGCAAGCCCTCAACCGCACCGCCGAAGAGGCCGACCTGGGATATGGGAATGTCGGACAGACGGGTCTGCGCGACATCCAGCACATCAGACAGGTTCAGCCACAGACTGGTGAGCATCACCTGACCCAGGGAGCGTACGGCCACTTTCGTCGCTCAGAGAGCAAGGTCAGTGGCAGCGCGCAGCTCAGTGAAGAGCCCTGGGTCAGTCCCGCCCTCGTGCAGGTCCATGAGCATCTGGGTCAGGTGGACCAGCAGAATGACCATGGCATGCAGTGAGGCGGCTGCCAGTCCCGTGGCGCTATAGGATCTCGCCACAAGCGTAGACGAAAAACTACAGGCCACGGGCGGGTGCTTAGGATTGCGCGGAGAAGAAGCACTCTGAGGACACATAGCATCGCAACAGAGCGTTCAGCCGGGGGAACCCCAGTGTACCCAAGGGCAGCGGCCCCATCGAGGGGAGGAAAGGCGGATGAGATCAGCGAGCGGTCCTGAGAAGACAAGGGGGTCTTCTAGGATTTCGAGATCTCATCATGCACGTCCGGGAAGAGAGGTATTGGGGTTTGCCGCGGACGAGGGTCGGCGGCCTTACCCAAAACCAATCGTCCCAGGAAAGCATGGCCGTCATCTCCGGATCAGACTCAGGCACAGCCGTATGCACACCGGAAGGTGGCAGCTGTGACGAGCCCTCACTTCCAGAAGACTCAAGCCCACCTAGTGATGCTGCAACAGACATGGCATCTTCCTCTGTAGCTTCAACTGAAACACGCGGGCCACCAGAGGGTAGACTCGCGGGAATCAGCAGTTCACTAGCGGGCACCGTCATTGAAGAGGGGGGCTGGGTTCACGGACACATAGTCGGCGCCTTGTTCCAGACCGTAACCCTCAGGTCACCCTGGCCACCCGCCGAAGATCGGGGGGGTGGATGAGGGGACTCTCACTCTTGCGAGTTCACCGAGTCTCGACCTATTTATGACGCGATGATCACGTTCCCTTGCGAGAACATGAGTCACCCACGAGCGCTGTTCAAGCATGATCAAACACACTAGACAGCGCTCGTGCCCATCAGAGTCCGATACCAGTCCGCTGCAACCAGAAATGCACGGGCGAGCCGTCTTTAAAAAGACGTGCCGCGTGCGAGCTCTTTTATGAGAGGAGAGAAAAAACTCCGCGATGTTGAAGCGCACAGGGAGACACACACACACTGGCAGATTACTGCACAGATCAGCAGGCACTGTGAGCTCGCTGCAGATCGCCGTCACACCAACACCGGAGAGAGAAGCTCGTCTCGTAGAGCGAAGTCAGAGATGACTGTGGAGTGAAGAAATGCTCTTGGCTCCGAAGCGAAAACATATCTGCCTGTTGCCGGCGTCCTCCTTTTATACCCACGAGGTGGGGCGGAGTTACGCCATGCAAATTCCGCAGACCCATGGCATTTCCTTGCCATTGGCTCGTTTTGTAATACTCGAAGTCGATAGGTGTTCTAAGCGAAACCCCATTCGTCGTCATCCGACGTAACTCGGAGTGACAACGAAAGGGAACATATGTTAGTGTTTTGAAAAAAGATTTGATTTTGAGACATGTTTGCAGTGTTTTGGGTGACATAGTGTATTATTGTATTTTGAAAATCAGTGTTGGAATTTAGTTTACAATGTGTGATTTTGTAGCATGAAATTAACTGTTTTGCCAGTTGTGTGTTGTAGGTGTGTTGGTGCGTTAAGATTTTAGAAAATGTGTTACAGTTTTTCTCAATTGCTAAAACACTAAACCCTATTGTCTGAACCAAATGCTCAGTTGCCTGAACCCACTGATTGAATCAATCACTCTTTTGGAAAAACTATAAGCACTTTTCACCTGTTTAGACACAACTTGCCAACACATTTTCATTGTGATGCACCCGTGCTGCATAATGGTGAGCACAGGTGACAAAAGTCAAACACATTTAAAGCAAAGGTGTCACCGCTTGAACACAACAACTCAAAATTGATCACACTTGTGGCTAATGATGTGAGGGACATATACAGTAAGCCAGTTCAGAGAGCACTGGTTTGTGAGGCCCTACAATGGACAGAAATCTGAGAGGAAGAGTTCGTGTGAGAGGAGGTCGAGGTGGTCAGCGAAGACAAAGAACAGTAATATCTGATGAAATCAGAGCTACTGTGATTGACCATGTTCTTGTCCATGGTATGAGTATGGGGGAGGCTGGACAAAGGGTACAACCAAACATCAGTAGACTCACTGTGTCCACCATAATCTGAAGATTTAGAGAAGAGAACAGGTAATTACCTTTTTTTGACATTATAATACAGTATGTAAATGTTGACAGCAATTACTGTATGACATACTATATACTGTACCACAGTATACTGTAAGTAAATATATGTTTCAGTACATCACTGTACCAATGTACTGTAGAATTGTAATGGAGGGTTGGTCTAACTGTTTGTAGGCCTGGTATTCCATGTTTATTTTTTGTAACTCCATGTTCTATTTTTGTAGAATTGAAAGACTGCCACATGGGGGGTCACTAATCCTCCACACACCAAGAGACCCTAATTGTTGATATGGTCCGTGAGAACAATGCCATTAAACTGAGTGAAATTCAGCAAAAGATCATTGAGGACCATGTAAATTTTGAGGGTATCAACAGTGTCAGCCTCTCTACTGTTGATCGTGTCCTCAAGCGCAACAACTGCGCATGAAACCGCTATACAGAGTGCCATTTGATCGCAACTCAGACAGAATCAAAGAGCAAAGATTCCAGTATGTACAGGTTGGCATATATCCAGACACATTCAATGTTGATTACTCTAAGTTGTGATTTACTGTATTGGCCTAAATCACTTTTTCCATATCACTTACAAAACTATATCTATTTCTAGAGAGGGTTTTTCAACTGGATGCAATGGAAAGACCCCATGAATACATCTACATGGATGAAGCTGGGTTTAATCTCACCAAAAGGAGAAGGAGAGGCCGTAATGTGATTGGCCATCGGGCCATTGTTGGTGTTCCTGGGCAGCGTGGTGGCAATGTCACATTATGTGCTGCCATCAGCAATCATGGGGTTGTCCACCATCATGCCAACCTGGGGCCCTACAACACTCACCAGCTCCTGATTTCCCTCAATCACATGCGAGATGCTCTGTTAGGGCAGCAGGATGAGCATCCCATCTATGTTGTTGTTTGGGACAATGTGAGTTTTCACAGAGCCCTCCAGGGTAGAGAGTGGTTCAATATGAACCAAGGTTTTATCAATCTTTGCCTTCCACCGTACTCCCCTTTCCTAAACCCCATTGAGGAATTCTTCTCCTCATGGCGGTGGAAGGTATATGAACGCCAACCTTACACCAGGGTAAATCTCCTGCAAGCCATGGGACTTGCCTGTGGTGACATCGGTGTGGAGGCACGCCAAGCCTGGATACGGCATGCCAGGGTTTTTTTCTCCCGTTGCCTGGCCAGACAAAATGTGGCCTGTGATGTGGATGAAGTCCTGTGGCCTTACCCAGTACGGAGACATGATGCTGTGGCTGAGTAATGCACTTATTTGTATATTTTTGTACTTTATTTTTACACACACACACTTACTGTACACAAGTGGCAAACGCATAAGATTTCTGTTTGTTTTTACAAGTGCTATGTGTAAATACACAAGATTTCTGTTTTGTCTTTTTGTACAAGTGCTAAATGCACAGGTTTTTTTTGTTTTGCAACATGCATTTAGCCTACAGTGAACAATAAACATTTATTTCTCCAGCTTCATGTACTGAGTATTGTGTTTTCTATTTTTCTACGTAGTGTTTAGTGACTGTACAGTAGTGTTTTTAATTTTGATTGACTCGGGGCACGATTTGACAACATAGTTCAGTTTTGAGCACAGATTGAATTGTTTTGAGGTGAAAGTTTGGTTTTGGAAGAAGAGTCTGAGGTTTTGTGAATGTAGCTTGAAAATTGGGTTTTGTGTTCACAGTTTAGAGAAAAGGAGAGCAGCTTTCAAGAAATGTGTCTTAGCAATCGAGAAAAACTGTAAAAGTATTGAAAATTGTCATAGCGATTGTAAAAAACTGTAATGGGAAAAAAGCATATATAGTGCACATTTAAACCCATTCCCATGACATACTCCAAATTCTCATTAATGTAACACAACAACAACAACAACAAATCTTATTCTCATTACGGTAATGTATCCAGGAGTTTTCTGTGAATCCATTTGACACACTATTTCTCAACATATAAGCAGACCGTTTTTATTAATGAAGACATTTGAAGTCATATGAAGACATCTCAAGCTCCGGCACAGTGTTTTCAGTACAGTGTCCAGCGGTTCACTTCCTATAATGCAATAAAGCATTTTTGTAGCTATAAAAATAGAGCAAGGTACAAATAATTCCAAAATATTGTTTAATTCCCCATCGATCCCATTGAAACATAAATTAACTTTATGGAAGTGCCTGCCAAATACATAAACACACATTATTTTCTAATAAATGCTTAGGCTTTTCTTATGGAACAGCAGACAGTTAATAATAACTTTATTATTATATACATTCCAGAATTGTGTCCTTAACAATCCAGGTACACTGCAACTCAGTGATCCATGTAAAATTATTTTGTTAGGATTGCTTACTTCTCTCACTTTCACAAAGAAAAGTGTGGATTACATTTCAATTGAACAATGACTGAGGAAACAATACCATTACAGTGCAGCTTTACCAATCAAGAAAACACAATCATTACCATGTAGAGGATGATGGCATTTTATTGCACCAATGCAGAATTAAATGAATGCTCATTTCAAAACGAGAAAATGTACAAAACCTTATTTTTTTTCTCATTGCACCAGACGGAAGAACTTGTATCGTCGTGTCATAATGAACAAATGAACATAGCTTGAACTGTTTCATGGACATCTACAAACAATGTAATTAAGTGTGTAAATGATGAATTGGAGACTCTTTCCTGCATTAATACTTTACTTTCTTAATTATGCATGTGAGTATTGTGCTGCTCATTTGTATTTTTTGCCATTCCTGTCTCTTTCCTTCATCCTGATTGGAATAATAGAATTTGAAAAATTACAGAAATGAAAGTGCATTTCACAGTCTACTGAAGCAAGACAAGCCATTTGAAATTAATCAAAGCATAATGCAGTTTACACTGGGTAAAGCGGCGCTGCGGGTTGAAATGAGGCGGACTTCTTCCACACCGCATCGAGCTTCGGTCTCTATCTCTGAACCCTGATCCAGTCCACTTTAAAGCCCAATGTAATTCTGGGATGTTGGTAAGTGGAAGCTTCCTCATGTCATGGTTTATAGTTCTGTCGGGGTTGAGAGAGCGGCGTGTTTGGAGCATTTCAGAAAAGCACAAATTTTCGTCTGGCATTGAGCCATTGAGCTGGAGTGGATCTTTAAAACTTGATCGTGTCCCAGAGGTTTTCGTCACACTTTAAAAACCTCTATGACTGTTGCCACAAAGTGTAAGTCTGCAGAAAGCTTTATTTAGGGATGGGTACAACATGAACATGTTAGTGGATGAATTTCACTAAGCATGTCCAGGTCTCTCTCACACACACACACACACACACACACACACACACACACATAGGCTCATTGGAAAAATCTACCTACC
Source organism: Siphateles boraxobius (assembly GCF_051911475.1). NCBI lineage: Eukaryota > Metazoa > Chordata > Actinopteri > Cypriniformes > Leuciscidae > Siphateles > Siphateles boraxobius. The sequence continues at coordinate 106,092 of NW_027508905.1, read as the reverse complement.
TACATTTTTGCCAAACGTACCTGTACATAAAATCCACTGCATTTTTGAGCTGAACTGGACATCTAGTGGCAGTAAAACACCAACAACTTTTATCTCTTTGCAAGTAAAATATGATTACTAAAGACTTAATTATTGCCAGAGAGATTAAAACACTTGTATCATAGTGGATGATTTGTAAACTAATACATTTTAAGGTTTGCATCAGATAACCAGCTCCATATGTGTGTCTTTTCTGATAGGTTTAGGGGCGGGGTCAGGTGTAGGTCATTCGTACAAATTCATACGCACTGGCCAACTCATAAAATACGTACGAATCAGCAAAAAATCGTACAAATTCGTACGAGATAGTCACCTCGTAAAGTAAGTACGAATTGCCGTGAACAATCACATTCCTGTGATGCACATTCTGTAAGCGCTTGGTGAATGTAAATGGCCTACTGTTACGTCTCTATAGCACTCATTGTATTTATCGTGAAATGTTTATATACGCTAAAATGAGTTTTTACGTGCATATGATACGAACTGTAAACGTCTTGCGTAGAATTAGTGGTGTGGGGGACGTGCGTATATGATACGCACATAAAAACTAATTTTCATGAATAAATTGAACGATAAAGACAATGCGTGCTATAGAGACGCATTTCATGAGATCAGGCTAGTTATGCAAATAAGGTGTATTAAAAGTACAAATAAACTGCGTATTTGCATATTGATGTCGCTGCAGTGTTATAACAACTTGCATTCCCATGTACATCATGCCCAAGATCACCCAGGGCTCTAATATCTATGGATGTTAAGCTTTGTGCTGAACAAAACACTTTATTTTGATGGTCCCTTTAACATATTCTGTTGACTATATAAGTAACCTTGCACCTACATGTCTGCTAACCCTCATTAGAGTGTCTCATTAGTAGACTGGTATAGGAATAAGTTGATGTGTAGTTGCAAAGTTAATTATACCCAGAGGTGGAAAGAGTACTAAAATATTCTACTCAATAAAATGACTAATACTTCATTGAAATTTTACTTAAGTACAAGTCAAATTACAGGTCTAAAAATCTACTCAAGTAAAAGTAAAAAGTAGCTCATTTATAATTTACTCAAGAGTAAAAGTTACTGAGTCTTTTTTAACCGTGGGTTAAAGGGATAGTTCACCCAAAAATGTAAATTCTGTCAGTATTTACTCTCCTTCATGTTGTTCAACCCTGTAAGACCTTCGTTCATCTTCGAAACACAAATTAAGATATTTTTGATTAAATCTGAGAGCTGGATCACTCCTCCATAGGCTTCTAAGGGATTGAAACTTTTTCCCCAAAAAGTTATTAAAGACATCGTTAAAATAGTCCAAGTGACTACAGTGGCTCAATCTTAAGTTTATCAAGCGACGAGAATAATTTTTTTTTATGCGCAAAAACAAACAAAAATAACGACTTTATTTCAACTATTGATTTCCTTCTCTGTGGGCCTCGAGTGAGTTCACCAGTGTAACAGCGCAGCGCTTCTGTGTTGTACGTCACATGTAGGCTCACTATTGGCCGACGCCGGTCATGTGTGTGATACGTGTGACGTACAACACAGAAGTGCTGCGCTGTTACACTAGTGAACTCACTCGAGGCCCACTCAGTGATCCAGCTCTCAGATATAATCAAAAATATCTTAATTTGTGTTCCGAAGATGAACGAAGGTCTTACGGGGTTGAACAACATGAGGGAGAGTAATTACTGACAGAGTTTTCATTTTTGGGTGAACTAACCCTTTAAGAATAAGTTGACGTGTAGTTGCAAAGTTACTTATAGCCAACAGAAAATTCAAAAGGGACCATCAAAATAAAGTGTTTCCAAAAGGAGTCATTAGTGACAAAAGCCAGGCCACAAACGCACACTGTAATATTGCACTGCGCTTTTTTTTTTATCCTAAACATAATTGAAAGAAAAACTTGAGTTGAGTAACAGTAAATCACTTTGATTGCAAAAAAATCTGCTTCCATAACGCCTGTCATCACTCCATCCCAGCAGTGCTCAGAAGCTCTCGACATCGCAGTGAAAAGAGCCTCTTATTTCCTCACTCCCATCAATCTCTTTTTAAGACCCGGCACTCTATAAATACTGCGGTCTGTTGAGTCTCTGTTCGTTCAGAGTTACGTGTGTTCGCTGACAGCCAGAGAATGCCAGGGAATAAACCCCTCTGCCCTCGACTCGCACCCCGAGCTAAGAATAAGAATGATGTCCACGTTCCCCTCGCCAAACTGGGAATCCAGAGTGGGAGATTAGTGGAGTCTGCGTGCTATTCCAGACATCTCTCATCCGCTCTTCGTTCTGCTCGACTGGTCTATTTCTGCAGCCTGACTGGTTTGCGATCGTGGCCGTGAATCCGCCGTACCTGTTTATCCCACAGCGGCTTACATGGGGGTTTGCGCACAGCTTATAGCAGCTTTTTTGTCCTGCAGGCTGGATTGGGTATGTTTACTCTGTGCTGTTAATCCATGCAACACTACTAGACCAGCTCGTACTGGGCAGCTCGGAGACTCCCGACGAGAGGATGACCTCACCTCGGATCGGCTTGTTTTAGTCTTCGGGTCAGGCTGGCGGTCTAGGCTTTCCAAGCTGACGCTGTCTGTGAGTTGGTTACAAAACAAGGCCTTTTTTCTCAACAAGTGCTCAGTGAAAGGAGGAAAAACATTGGATTGTGAACCTCAGGAGGTCAAACTATTACACTAGTAAAAAACAAAAAATCAACTGTTTTGTGTTTAATTCATTTTACTGGAGGCTGGCATTTTTCTGCAGTACTACACATTTGCTTTGTATAATGTTTATCTTTGTTTTGTTTTTCGGTAAACATTTTTAAAACCATTTTTTTTTTAAATCACTTGCACAACAGCATTTGAAGGCTTGTTTTCAGAAAATCTATCTTTGTGATTTTTGAAACATGAAAACATTGGATTGTCAACTTCAGGAGGTCCAATTAATAAACTAGTAAAAAGAGTTGAACTGTTTTGTGTTTTAATCATTCACTGGAGGCTTGAACTTTTCTGCAACACTACAACTTTGCTTTGTATAATTTTTTATCTTTGATTTGTTTTCTAGTAAACATATTTAAAACCATTTTTAAAAATCACTTGCATAACTGCATTTGAAGGCTTGTTTTCGGAAAATGTATCTTTGTCATTGGATTGTCAACCTCAGGAGGTCAAACTATTAAACCAGTACAAATTCAAATATGAACTGTTTTGTGTTATATTTATTTTACAAGAGGCTTGCAATTGTCTGTAACCCTACAACTTTGCCGTATCATGTTTATCTTTGTTTTATTTTCATCTTGAAAACCATTTAAAAAAATCACTTGCACTGCATTTGAAGGCTTGTTTTCCAAAAATATTTCTTGATTATTTGTGGCAGATTTGTCATTTTTGAAACATTGACACTTTATAAAAGTGAACAAAATTTCTCAAACTCATCTTTACACCTTGGATGGGCTTTGTTTAGTCTCCGGGTCAGGCTGTCGGTCTAGACTTTGCCAAATTTCCAAGCTGACGCTGTCTGTGAGCAGGGAACGACATAGGGCCTTGCAAAAAATGTTTTTGTAATACATATCCTTAAAGACACTTAAGTGGATTTATTGCATTAACATTATATGTTCTTGAAGTACATTCAGTAGGATTAAGCGCACATTCAAGGGAAATCATGCAGCTACATCACAAAATGTTGGAGACAATTACTGCGATGAACTGAATATAAATTTAACACATGTCATAATTTTAATGATTGGAAACCCAATTATACCTTACTTGTGAAAAGCTTCATCTGCAACTGAATATTTTAAGCTTATTATTCTTTTTCCCTGTCTACCCAGTCAAATAGCTTCCAAAATCGCTTTTTTTCCCCAGCATTTGTCTCATATTGATTCCTGTTTGATGTGCGTCCACACGAAAGCTGAAATCAGTATAAGTTTGACACAGTGTTGCATCGCTTCAGACAGAACTGAGTGAAGCTAAATCAAATCTTATTATGGCCCAGTACTGCTTATTAGCACATTCATCTTTGATTGATATTTCCCAAAGTCATCAAGTTTTCTAATAAACTAAAATAAATAATAAACTAAATAGAAACCTGGTTTATTCAATCTGCGCGCATTTTCACGTGGCGTACAGTGATTTTGTATAAGCCAATGCTAAATGGCATAATGCAGCATGCAGTGTGCGTGCGGCGGCGTAATTGGTATTAATCAAACGCATTTTAGTTGTATTTTGTTGTCTGATTCATTCTGTGTATACAGCCTGCAAATGAGTGTCTTAAACAGCAAAAATGTCCTAAATACAATATAGCCGTGATACTGCTGGCATTAGCAGGAAACATGAATGCAATTGAAGAGTGTCTGTATTCTTAATCCAGTCCTCAGGCTGTATAATCTGCATGCCTGTTATCCATGCCAATCACTCGCTTAACTAAGGGTTCCTGCAACGACATCATCACAATGTGACATCATTTTGGAGTGAAAACAGCATAACGAACATCAGCTAGGGTGAATTCCGTGCGGCTTCGTTTGAGTCACTTTAAAATTGATTTAAAATTTAAAAATGGAATTGGAGTTTGATCTTTTTAAAATGATGTGCAAAGTGGGTCACAATGTCCATCACAATGAAGATTTATCTGTGAAATATACCTGGAGTAACACTGAAGCTGCAGTATGTGGAACGCTGATTTGCTGAAAGCACAAGTAATGTAGAAAGTTTGGTAACACTTTACTTAAAGCCTTTAATTACATTATAAAGGTGTTCGTGGTGTATGTCATAATGCATTATAGCTTTTCATAAATAATTGTAACCAAAGTTAAATGCATTATACCTTCAAAAGGTGTAACAATGAATAAGTATTATAATATATTATAACTTTGGATACATATTCATGAGAACATACAATGCCTTATAAGGTGGTTTAAAAGGTATAATTAATACATTAATAATACTTGTATAATGCATTATGCCAGTGTTTCTCAACTGGTAGGTTGAGGTTGACTGTGTGTGCAGTCAAAGAAACAACAACAACAACAACAACAACAACAAACGTAATTTCACCGATGCGAGACATATTTTAAACAACGTGCATTAAATCTGTTGGATCTTCTGTCAGGCGCAGTTTAAATAAAGAATTATGTTGTTTTTAGTAAGTCATGAAATTACTCAAAAGTACCAATTAATGACATAATTGGTACTTCGTGTGTTAGCTGGGAAGGATTTGCATGCAGGCATGATGTTCATTCTATAAAGTGAGATGGTAGGCTACTTTGTATGCGTTTACCATTTTAATTGTTTTTTGCTGCTGATATATATAATTCCTTAAAAAAATGGCTTACTGACCCACTGTAAAAAGTCAACTGATCACATTTTACAGTGTGGGAAAATGTGGGTCCCTTGGCCACAAGTTGAGAACCACTGCATTATACAAATGTCTCGGTTAAAAGGATTTGAAATGACAAACGTTGTTAAATTAATACAGTTATTTCAAAAAGTATTTGCATATGGTGACAGATGATGTAAATGGAATATCCACAGATCCTGAGCTCATGGCAGCGCTGAAGGTTGATGTGCAATGACAGACCGACTGCGGGACGACAGCTGCGATCAAGAATGAATTCCCGCTCTCATCCCCCATTAACGTCCAGAATTGTATTGTAGTAAACATCGTGTATGGGCTGAGCAGCTGGATGTGATACATCACACAGAACGAGGGCATTATTAAAAGTCGAGGGATGCTGATGAAAGACACGTTCCCTGCTGGATGTTTGGCTTCCCTCTGGAGATCAGGGGAAAGACAGCATCTCACGCTGATGCCTCTGCTGGTTCCCAATCTCCGCCTGGAGCAGCTGCTGGGTGACGTGTTGAGCTCTGCTTTTCTATCGCTTCTTTCTGGCTGCATCCAATATCCAATACTTCGTATAGTAGGTGCATATGATGGACACTTTTCTATCTTACAGTCTAAAAAAATGCAGGGTTGTTTAACCCAAATCTGGGTCAAATATGGATTGTTATCAGCTGAAAGGCAGAATCCAAATGTTAGATACACATTATATAACAGTTTCAGGTTATGTTCTAGTGTTGGTAACATGTCCCACATTGTCCCACACAAACTTATAATCGTCCCACATTTGGTTTGTTTGATGGTGGTCAACCTAGGACAAACCCAACCATTGGGTTAAAAATGTATTTAAAAAAATGAACCCAACGGCTGGGTTTGTCCTTCGGTGACCACCATCAAACAAAACAAATGTGGGACAATTATAAGTTTGTGTGGGACAATGTGGGACATGTTACCAACACTAGAACATAACCTGAAACTGTTATATAATGTTTATCTAACTTAATAAAAACATTTGTATTCTGCCTTTCTGCTGATAAAAATACTTTGTTCTTTAGTCTCTTCCAGAAAACACCATTACACCACATTGTAACATAACATGTCTTTTTTTTTTACATGACATTTAAATTCAACATCACTGAGCCCAAAGCCATCATGCAGATCACTATTTCTGAAACAGTTCTGACAAAGTCCAACTAAAATCCAACTAAATAAATAATGAACAAATAAAATATAAACCAACATGAATTTAGATGATTTACAGTCTTATATATTAGGAATACATTAAACCAAAACGTTCATTTTTTTTAGAAAGGATGTGAATTAAAACAACCACAGCGGGCAACAAGTTGATAAATTCTGTTAAATTTAAATCTAATTTACCAAATTATCCATTTGTTTTCTGACAGGGAACACATGGAACGAATCACCGCTCCACATTTTGATTGACAGCCGTCACAACCCACTAGTGACCGTGTTTACTCCTGTCCTTACAACCATTGGATAGGATTTTAAAAATGGCTGTTGTATTTGTATTTCTGACGAAGCGCTGTTAAATATAGGTGAAAAACTACACCACAAAAATAATTAATTAAATGCTTTCTTAAAAAGGCAAAAGAATGCACGTTTTCTTAATATTATAATTAAAAATCAACAGACTGATTCACTACGCTGAATAAACTGCTTTTGTGGATAACCCTTGTTCCCTGAGAAGGGAACGAGACACTGCGTCGTTGAAAACGACTCTTTGGGGACGCTCTCTTAGCGTGCGCCTCTGAACTATGAATGAAACTAATCCAATCCTGATTGGTGTTGCGTCGTGACGTAACATGTGACGGCATTACCGGAAGCATAAAAGAGACGCTGACACACACACACACACTAGCCTCGCGATGAAGCAAGACACTCTAAGGCCTCTAGGGGCGTGGCAGGACGACGCAGTGTCTCATTCCCTTCTCAGGGAGCAAGGGTTATAGTCATAACCCGAGACGTTCCCTTTCGAGGGAACTCACACTGCGTCGTTGAAAAAGACTCTTTGGGGAACGAATGCCCACTAGGCCACGCACCGAAATAGGCCTGCCCTGGAGTGAAACTGATTCAGGCACTCAGCTAGGACAAGAGCACATGTGCACCAGGCGTACTAGGGAGGTGTAGACTATAGAACCTAAAGAAAGTCTGCGGGGTAGCCCAACCGGCTGCCTCACAGATCTCCTGGAGGGGAACTTCCGAGAGGGGGGCCCTAGAGGACGCCATGCCTCTAGTCGAATGAGCCCTTATGGCCAGAGGTGATGGCAAATTGTGCACCTCGTAAGCCAAGGCAATAGCCTGAACAATCCAATTACTAATATTTTGCTTGGATGCCGGGAGCCCTCTCCTAGGTGAACCAAAACACACTAACAGTTGGTCCGACCTCCTCAAAGAAGAGGACCTCTCGAGGTAAATACTCAAAGCCCTGACAGGGCAGAGTAAATGAAGCTTCTCTTCTTCTGCCGACACATGAGGTGGAGGATGGAATGCCTGAAGGGTCATAGACCTAGCCATATTAGCAGGCACTTTAGGCACATAGCCCGGTCTCGGGTGCAAAAAAGCCTTAACCTTGCCAGGGGCAAACTCCAAGCAAGCTGGTGTCACTGCCAGGGCTTGGAGATCTCCCACCCTCTTAAGAGAGGTGATGGCTAAGAGAAAGACCAATTTGTATGTTAGATCTTTAGGCGAAGCCGACTGAAGAGGTTGGAAGGGGCCAGGGATAACCCTTCCAGAACCACTGCCAGGTCCCAGGCAGGAACCCTGGACCTGGTTGTCGGTCTCATCCTCAGAGTACCACGGAGAAAACGAATGACCAGCTGGTGCCTCCCCAGAGGCCCATCACTTAATGGCGCGTGGAAAGCCGCAATGGCAGCCACGTACACCTTAAGCATGGAAGGGGAGAGACCCGCAGAGAAACAATCTTGAAGAAACTCCAGAACTGAAGCCACCGGGCAGTTAACTGGGTCTAAATTATGTTCTCTACACCAAGTGATAAATACATTCCACTTGAGGCCATATAATCTCCTAGTAGACGGAGCCCTAGAGCTAAGTATGGTTTCAACCACCCCGGCTGATAGACCAGCATTTAGGTACTGAACCCCCTCAGAGGCCAGGCCCACAGTTTCCACAGCTCTGGGTGAGGGTGGGAGATTGTGCCCTCCGCCTGAGAAAATAGATCCCTCCTCAAAGGAATCTGCCATGGCAGAGCTATCAGGAGTGAAATTATGTCTGAAAACCATGCTCGGGTCGGCCACATTGGGGCAACCAGAAGTAGACTGATGCCCTCCTGACGGACCCTCTCCAGGACTCCCGGAAGCAGAGCGATCGGGGGAAATGCGTACAGACGAAGCCTCGGCCAGGCCTGTACCATGGCATCCAACCCCAGTGGGGCTGGATGTGAGAGGGAGAACCAAAGTGGGCAGTGGGACGTCTCTCGGGACGCGAATAGATCCAATTCCATGGGTCCAAACCTCTCCCATATCAACTTCACCACATCCGGATGAAGTCTCCATTCCCCGGGCCTCAGCCCCTGCCTCGACAGGATGTCTACTCCCTGATTCTGAACCCCCGGAATATACATTGCTCTGATAGACAGTATTTTCCCTTTGGACCAAAGAATAACAAGATGCGCCAGTCTGCACAGAGGGCGCGATCTGAGTCCCCCTTGTCGGTTCAGATAAGCTACCACTGATGTATTGTCCGATCGTACTAGGACATGGTAACCCTTGATGTCTGGAAGGAAGCTCCTCAGAGCCCTGAACACAGCCAACATCTCTAGACAATTTATGTGCAAAAAATGATGATGGTCCTGCCACAGACCCCTGGCAAAGCGGCCGTCCATGACCGCGCCCCAGCCAGTGAGGGAGGCGTCTGTCGAAACGGTTTTCCGGCGACATGACGCTCCTAACACTGGTCCTTGGGACAGGAACCAAGGTTTCTTCCATATTATTAGAGAACTAAGGCATCTGCGCGTTACTCTGATCATACGAAATGGATTCCCCTTGGGGGAAAACCCCTTGGCTTTCAGCCACCACTGAAGGGGCCTCATGGGTAGAAGGCCCAAAGGTATAATGTTGGATGACGCTGCCATGAGGCCCAGCAGTCTTTGAAATTGCTTTACAGTGGTGACCTGGCCTAGCTTTAACTTGGACACCATCGCCAGAATGGACTCGATACGCGCAGGAGACATGCGTGCCTGCATCGTAGTCGAGTTACACACCACGCCCAGAAACGTTGTGCACTGGGACGGTTCTAACACACTCTTCTTTGTGTTGAGTCTCAACCCCAATTTTTGAATGTGGCCAAGGACTACATCTCGATGCCGAACTGCCATTTCTCGAGACTGGGCCAGAATGAGCCAGTCGTCGATATAATTCAGTATGCGGATGCCCTGAAGTCTTAGTGGAGCAAGTGCTGCATCCATACATTTGGTGAATGTGCGGGGAGAGAGTGCTAGGCCGAACGGAAGAACCCGATATTGGTAAGCTTCGCCCCCGAAAGCGAACCTCAGGAACCTCCTGTGACATGGAAGGATGGATGCGTGAAAATAGGCGTCTTTTAGATCTATCGTGACAAACCAGTCCTCGGATCTGATTTGACTCACGATGACAGGAATAGTGAGCATTTTGAACCTGAACTTCCTCAGAGACCGGTTCAAAACCCTGAGATCTAGAATTGGCCTCAACCCCCCATCCTTCTTTGGAACTATAAAGTACCGGCTGTAAAATCCGGACTCCCTGTCTGAATGAGGAACACGTTCTATGGCCTCCTTTGGCAGCAGAGATTGCACTTCTTAATCCATCACCTGAGCCTGCTCCGGAACCACTGTTGTCTGCACCACCCCAGAAAATTTGGGGGGGGCGGTGCCCGAACTGCAGTCTGTACCCTGACTTTATTATATGCGGGACCCATGCAGATATGTTGGGAAGATGATACCATGCCTCTACAAAAACCTACTAAGGGAACTAGCATCTCGAGACTGGCCTCTGGTGTTTTCGAGCACCCTTCTCGACCCCCTGAAGCGGAAGACCGGCAGGCTGTAGTAGATACGGTTTTTCGTGACCATAACTGATGCACGTTTTTTATTTTTTGAGAAAGACGACGCGGAGTGCGTTCGCTGGAAGATGATGCGGCCCGAAGCGTCACCGACCAACTCGATTTGGACTTCGATTTACGGGGGAAGAACTGCTGGAACGCCGCAGATTGCTTCTTCTCCTCCTGAAACCTGTCGACGACCGATGTAACGGCATCGCCGAACAGGCCAGAAGGCGAAAGCGCCGCATCCAGCAAAACAGATTTATCTTTTTCTTTTAGACCTGATAAATTCAGTCACAGATGCCTCTCCGTGGCCACCATAGCTTCCATAGAGCGGCCAATGGCGCCGGCTGTCTCTTTAGTGGCCCGGAGAGACAAATCTGTGGCCTTACGCAACTCCAAGGATATCCTCTGGAGTTGGCCCCTCCCCCTCGTCCAAATCTTTCAGGAAGTCGGCCTGGTATGCCTGCAAAATGGCCATAGAGTGCAGACATGAACCAGCCCGACCTACCGCCATGTAAGCCCTGCCTATTAAAGCAGATGTATCTCTGCAGCGCTTACTAGGCAGCGCCGGGGTTTTAAGGGAAGATGCCGCCTCAGGAGAGAGGTATCCAGCTAATGCCTCTTCTACTTTAGGCATCTTCCCATAACCCATATACCTGGGCCCCCAAAACATTGCTGTAATCAATCACAGATGGACTGGAGACACGGGACGAATGCGATTTATCCCACGATCTCGAGATCTCTTTGTGGAGATCGGGGAAAAACGGCAAACCCCAGCGCTGAGGCTGTGACCTGTGCTGCAGGAAATGCTCGTCTAATTTGCTTTTGACTTGCGTTCCCTGCTCATCTTGTGGCCAGCTGATGTTAAATCTGGCCACGGCACGAGTCACAACCTCCACCAGCTCCTCATATGCTTGGCCGTGAACTGGCGCGCCTAACTCACGGTCATCCCCCTCGATGCTGGGCACCTCTACCTCCTCGGAACCAGAGAGCTCAAGCACCGGGACCTGGTTGTGGGCAGAAGAAGCCGCGACGCGGGCTTCTACACCACTCACAGGGGCTTCGGGATCATCAGACGAAGAATGAGAAAGTGCCGCAGCAGTCTCATTCTCATCTGCATGATCCCGCTGCGAACCCCGCGATCTGAGTCGCCACGCCGCCTCAACAGACGCGGGACCAGAACCGCGGGGAACGCAAGTCTGACCGTGCTCATCAAAGCACGCCAGCCGGGAGCGCAGCACTCTCATGGGTAGTGCTTCACAGTCTCCACAGGCAGCTCCCTCGAGAGCTGCCTGGGCGTGCTGCGCTCCCAAACAGTTCACACACAAAGCATGCGTGTCCCCATCCGTAATGAAACGAGGACAGGGGTGCACACACTTCTTGAACTGTTCGCTGGCCATAATATATATATGTATGTGGAAATCAGACAAACAACACCAAATAAGACAGACAGTCATAACATAGAGCGCTTGCTGAAGAACGTAAGCTTGTGTGTGTGTGTGTGTCAGCGTCCTTTTATGCTTCCGGTAATGCCGTCACATGTTACGTCACGACGCAACACCAATCAGGATTGGATTAGTTTCATTCATACTTCAGAGGCGCACGCAAAGGGAGCGTCCCCAAAGAGTCGTTTTCAAGGACGCAGTGTGAGTTCCCTCGAAAGGGAACAGCTTAGCGTTTAATGAATCAACAGCCACTACATGTTTGCTCAGAAACATTTTGTATTGATCTATTTTACACTGGAAAAAAGCTTTTTTTATAAGAGAAGTCAGGGACAATTGTTGTGACAGTTCTCAGTTTATGGCACTTCTCATTCATTTATATGGTATTCCGCAAACAGCGATTGGCTGTCGCACAACTCTGACAGAAGTTCAATGACGTCATGACTGTAATGTGGTTGGTTAACATGGCACATGTGGACTTTATACCTGTATGATTTTACGCTGTAACCTATATTGGACCAGCGGTTTGGATGGATGGATGGATGGATGGATGGATGGATGAATGGCTGATTCTGGTTGGAATTTATTTGGCACGACCCTCACAATGCATCATGGGTATTCTCTTGCCATTGAGGCTGCATCAACTGTACACTCATTATTGCAGTGCATTATGGGATTGAATTAGTGTACTCAATAATGTCCACTATGGTTTCGGACACCACAATCACGTTTTCCCCAAAAATATGAAGCAGCACAACTGTTTTCAACACTGATAATAATCAGAAATGTTTCTTGAGCAGCAAATCATCATGTTATACTGATTTCTGAAGGATCATGTGACACTGAAGACTGGAGTAATGATACTGAAAATTCAGAAATGAATCAAACTCATATGCTCTCATACTCAAAAGCTCTCCTTTAAAAGTTCTTTACAATTTTACTCTCCACTTACACATATTTTTTCACATACATTTTGTTAAATGCTGTTTAGTCTTCTAAAACAGAATGAAGGAATACATTACACTTTTGGGCTGTATGGTAATCTGCTTAGACTGTTGAACAGAAATAGCTGCTGTGCCCAGAACGGCTGTCTGCGGATTATGCAAAAACAGCAAACTGCTGCACAGACACCTTTACTGCACAGACCCATGCGGCATCGCACAAGCTTCCCGACGATAAGAAACAAAGTGTTCGGTGCTGTGAAATGGTGTTTGGAGGTGTGGTCTGTTCCCACATCCGCTCTGATAAATTCATCCGGAGCCTGATGTTCCTCACAGATGCAACAGCAGTAAAGTACCACGATAAATCAGTGAGCATATGGTCCCACTGCTATTAGAGTCACAAGATGAATTTAATAATGTTTTAATGAAAGAAATGTTCTCCAAAAACCGCCCACTTTTTAAATAACAAATGGAATCCTGGTCATTTTATGAAAAGATAAACTCTCCTTAAAGGCCCGTTCACATACGTATCTAAAATGTCAAAAACGCAAAGCATTTCTTTTCTCATGAATTACATGAATCATGTAAATGATAGCATATTTTCGATTCAAAATGGCAAAATTTCATAAAGTTAAGTAGTGTGCGTCATTGCATGTTATTATCATTAGCTGAATATTTCTTTTGAAAAACAGTTGTCAAATATTAAATGTTTAGCTACTTACATCTCTTTCACTGCTAAAACCAAAGCGTTGGGATTCACACTCGTCTTCAGTGAACAGTAAGGCCCGCCTACTTTGATTTGATTGGCCTTCTCAATCATTTTGACTTTAGACATTGAGCAGCCTAAACATATAACTTTTAAAACACGTTGACATGGGAGACAATTTGGCCACTTCTAATTATCCCGCTTTAATCCCCCTCATTAACTACGTTTCTATTACAGATTAGATTTTCTAAATGTCAATTAAAAATGCTTAATGACCGCGTTTCCATTAACCGATGTTATGCGACTGAGTATACGTAGGCCTATGCGACTGTCATGTAAAGTCAAAAATATAAAGTCATTCCAAAAATCATGGCAACGGATTTTGGTAGGTTTACATAATCACAGCCACCGCACTAGTCATTATTTTTAATCGAAAGAGAAGTTTGCATTTTATCCAAGCATTAATGGCAAGGAAAGCCCTTTATACATGTGAGTGGCCACGTATGAGGTGTTTTTGGGTGTTTCTCCATCATTTCTGCTTCGAGTTCTTGATTGTGGCATTTCTTTGTGGTTTAGAATCCAGTATTCTCATAATTCTTATGTTTTCATGAATTTAATAAAGAACTTTGTCTCGTCTTCTTTCCAAACCTTCCGCAACATCTTCATCAGGTGACTTGTAAATGCGCAAAAACTGTTTCCATTGCAGTTTTGTGAAATATTCCTTTTTCAAATTGCCTGAAAAACCACCTCATGCAAGTGCAACATTTTTTTTCAGCAATATATGGGAGTTTTTGCAATATTGACGTGTTTCAATTGCCGTATTTTCAATTCACAATTTAAAAATGGAATGGAAGCGTATATATTGTATTGGTGGTTACAGCCCTGGTTTATATGAATTCATAGAAAAAAAAAACGTCTTACAGACTTAATTGTAAAGATGTAAACCTCCACACTGACTCCCGGGACAGAGTGAATCATCCTGGTGGTGTAACAGTAGTGTGTGTAATCCTACATCAACTCTCTCTGAGGTTGTGATAGAATAACTGAATCTCAGACCAAGTGTTTCACATGAGAAATGAGAAAACTGTTCAGGTGACTCTCAGAAGATTGAATACTCAGTGCTGGCCAAAGACACCAGTGTTGATGTGTTGATGTGTTTCCAGAATATTAATCTCCTGATTGCATTTATATTCATGCAATTGGAATATGCATTTATCCAAAGTGACTAGCATTGCTTTCAAGGTAATTATTTTATCAGTTCATGAAGCCATGGCCCATTGTTTGCATCATGCTTTACTGTTTGAGCTACAGAAAATGTCTATTTTTCAAACTTGTAAGTATTGTATTTCAAAAATGCAAGTTTACAGTTTATTTTGAGTCATTCATGTAAATTACTAAATCAAACGTTCTGAATTCAGGTTGATTTGAACACTTTTCCCTATTGAGATGGCTGGGAATTTTTAAATCAAATCAACACACTGCACAAAGAGATTCAAGGAAGTAGTATTTAATAAACTCAACAAACACTTCAGGAAAAACACAGGAGATTTAATAAGTGTAACCACACTTAAACATACTGTATATGTAAACATGCCACACACTGAACAGAAACAGGTGCGTGGAATTTATTAACAACCAAGGAAACTAACTAGGGCACAAAGAACACAGGCAAAACAGAACAAATTACTGACTGACATCTAAAAAATGTTTTCTTGGAAAAAAATAGTTATGCCTTAAAATAGCTTGAATGTAACTCAAAAGCCTTGCCTTTGGTTCTATGAATATGCAAATGAGCTCCGCCTCCACTCACTCACTCACTCTCTCAGAGATCCACTCGTCGACGATCACACGTTGATCTGATTGGTTACAAGGTAGTTTGTGACGTCAGAAACACCAGCGATTTCAAAACGTGTTTTTGAGACTGTCTTTGGTACACTGCAGTTTTAAGGAGAACATACTCAGCAATGCTGTCGACTTATGAATTCACACATGGTTTGTCTTAAAGCATATTAAAAACACCACATAGAAATTTAAACAACATTAAAAGCTTGATTTTCACCGAAAGGGGACTTTGAGTTATAATGTGGGCAAAGTGTGGACTTACATTGAAGGAGGGACTTGAGCCATATTTAGAGGCCAGAATATAACAGACTCGAGGGTGACGGACTCTGACTTGAGCCAGTAAGTTTTGCACAAACAAGCACCATTCACATTTCCATCAGAAAATATAAAAATGTAGTTATTAAACACAGCAGATATGCATGGAGTGAAGTGGGGGAAAGTGAAGTTCTGCCTAGTTGCTGATGATCTGATGGGTTGTAATGAGAGAAAGGAGGCGGAATGTCTAAGAAAGACAGACAGATAAAGAAATGATAAAGACACAAAGTGTGCGGAGTGTGCGAGTAGTGTGACAGCTCTCCAAATAAAACTATTCCAGTCAACCAATTACACTGGTATCCCACATAGTACAACATGCCTAAAAATACTTAAAGCAAAGCCACGACAGGACACATACTGTAGTTCTACCGTCAAATCAGGGTAAAAATGAATTCCATGCTGTGCAGAAACAATTTCATGCCACCTGTCACGATTACCAGTGAGAGTGCCCATCATTACCACCAGGGGGCACTCCACTCCGGACTATTGTCATTCCCTAATGCAGTGGTTCTCAAACTTTTTTCGTCGCGCCACCCCTTCAAAATTTTTTTTACCACCCCACCCCCAAAATTTAATTAAATAAAATTAATTAAAATAAATTAAATAAAAACAGAAAGATTTTTTAATCTTTTAAAAAAATTAATGATTTAATAATACAGTGTTATATAATGATAATATAATATAATAATAATATTACAGTGATGCTTTGGATGAGCAATATATAAAAGCGCAAATATATGACTGCTTTTGACAGTGCCTCACGTCACGAGCTCTTGTTCATAATTTCACCGCAACATGCACAGCAGTGGAGTGGCGAGTTCACAATAGCACTTGAGTTTCAGTCCGCTGAAGAGGTGCTTTTCTACGAAGAGCAATTTCTATGTTGGGCTTGTTCCAGCGGTTCCCCTGGGAAGCGCGCCCCACACTTTGAGAACCACTGCCCTAACCGGGCTACTGTCATTCCCTGAAACTACATTTCCCATTTCCCTAACTCTCTGCCTGGACTCATCATCCTTGATTGCATCCACGTGTGTCTCATTACCTTGTTTAACTCACCCTATAATAGCCTGTTTTTTTTCACATTAATTCCCTGCAAAGTCTTGTATGTGTAACACTGCATTTCTGGGCGTATTCACTGGTTTCCATGTTCCTGTTGTTATCTGCCTGTGTCCTGGTTTTCTCATTCCTGTCTCATCCTCTGGGTGTGTGGGCTGTGCACATATCGGCTTCATCCAAGATGGCCGCCGCCACGCCTGTATTTTCAGGCAAGATGGCCTCCTCTATGCCAGTGTCTTCGAACAAGATGGCCGCCTCTACGCCAGTGTCTTCGGACAAGATGGCCGCCTCTATGCCTGTGTCTACGATGGTGTCTTCAGACAAGATATCCGCCATCGCCCCCTGAGATGTCGGCACCTGCTCTGTCCTGGACCCCTGCTCCGCTCTGGACGCATGCTACGCCCTGGACGCCTGCTCCACCTCAGTCTCTAGGCCCTCGTCTGCTCCACGGTCCCGGCCCTCCATCGCGCCCCTGGGTCCGCCTCCGCTCCAGCTCCCTCCTGGACAATTTTAGGAGCGTCTGGAAGCCGCTCATTTGAGGGGGGGCTATGTCACGATTACCAGTGAGAGTGCCCATCATTACCACCAGAGGGCACTCCACCCCGGACTACTGTCATTCCCTAATGAAACTACATTTCCATAACTTTCTACCCGGACTCATCATCCCTGATTGCATCCACCTGTGTCTCTTTACCTGGTTTAACTAACCCTGTGAGCCTGGTTTTCACATGCATTCCCTGTGAAGTCTTGTATGTGTAACACTGCATTTCTGAGCGTTTCCACTGTTTTCCATGTTCCTGGTTTTTGTTATCTGCATGCGTCCTGGTCCTCATCCTCTGGATTTGTTTGTCATTGTTTGGACTGATTACCCTGTGCTTTTGACCACTGCCTGTCATATGGTTTATGATCTTGGATTTTCCCATTTTATAAACTGCATTTGTATTCTCAACCTTCGTGTCTCGGAGCAGTTCATTATACCACCTTGCCACAGATTAAAGCAAAAACCAAGACAAACATAGTTAAACGAATGTAAAAACTTTTGTTTTTGTGTATGTGAGACATAAAGGGTCTTTCTGTCAAACTCAAGTCGTGTCTGTCCCAGATATGAAATGAGACTTTTGAGATATTGTAAATATTATCTGACCCATTCGGCATTGTCTTATCTCAAACCAATATACTGCAACCTTTGATTGTTCGCTCAATTAACTTTTTGAGTTATATTTTTGCTTTGACTCGGTTAAGTGGAATTTACTTAATATTTCAACTTTAAGTTTTGTTGAGATAATTGACCCAACTAACCTGGGGAATTACAACGTTTAGTTGAAATATCATTATAAACGTAAGGTAAACTTACTTTTTATTAGTAGCCTGTACTAAAATTAAAGTACATTTAACTTGTGGCTCATTCTCCTAACAAGTTCAAACCAACAAATAAAAAAAATATTTTTCCACATAAAGGACTTTATTGTCAACTGTTTCCCTTACAAATAAACATATGTAGAGGACACAACATGTTTTCAAATCCAGAGCTTCAATAGCCAGTGTTTCTTTGTACTCTCCATACAACAAAAGGTCAAAACATGAATGTTTGTGCAAAAAAGAGTAAATATATACATATATAGTTTTACTTTTTATCCCACAAACATTCATGTCTTAGAAGAAAAAACATGATGTGCATCTTGAGACAAAACAATGGCACTGGCAAATTTTAATATATCTTATTGCAAGTTGCTTTCAGTTCAAACAGCTCAAACATCAATTTTAGTCTGGGACTAGTTTGGAAGGTTATTACATACAAATAATTTCTCAAAATAAACAACAACAAAACAATCTGCAGAAATATCTGTGCCTAATAAAATGACTTTTCAATTGTCCAGTGCTTAATATGTGTCCTTGGTGGAAAGAAAGTGAATTAACATTAAAACACCTTTTTACCTGTAAATTAACTTATGATCTAACACATGAACCTTTTGCTTAATAAGATTACATTTCAGTTAGTTAGTTTTAAAAGTGACAATGCACTTAAAACAATGGGTTACACTTTATTTTAAGGTGTCCTTGTTACAGTGTAATTATATATTTAAGTACTGATTAATATTAAGGAACTAAATGTACTTACTATAGGGATAGAGAAGGATTAGGATTTGGTTAAGGGTTAGTGGCATGTAATCATGCATAATTTACTGTTATTACTATGGTAAGTACATGTACATATGCAACAAGGACACTGTAAAATAAAGTGTTACCAAACAATGTAAGTCATGCTTCCATGCATAGAAACTGTAAAAACATTTTAACACAAACTGCACATAACACAACTAACACATGGAATTTCTGTACAGAACCCATCTCTATTTTAGCAACTGATATCCCAGACAGCAACATAGTTTCGGCCCAGACCCGGCCCACATCTGGTCCACGTGGATTCCACACATACCAGATGTAGGCCGGATCTGGTCCGACACTATGTTGCTGTCTGGGATTAAGTGTGTACTGAGTGTCCAAGTGTCCATGAAAAGCCTCTCAGTGAGCACAAACATGTACGTATTTGAGGTTTTTGTGGTAGCTTATGCTAAGCGCATGAAGCAATTCAAACAAGCTGACAAGTGCATTTGGTACCTCACCAAAACTTTGACAATTGCTTCAATTGCAAGGTCACATGGAACAGGTTTCACCATTATAAAAGGTTTTGGAGAGACATATTTATCACCCCTTGAGCTCTTGTTCAGAAGAATCTAGAGATAAATTGTGAATGTGGTGGTGTCTCTGTTCATTGTGTTTATTGTGTTATGTCTGGCTGATCATCCTGCCGGCCTCTCATGTTCACAAACTGTTCGTACACCGGCGTGAATGTCTGGGACTGGAGGAAATGGATAGACTAATTACAGAGTAAATAACTCACCCACTCAGACATCACTTTCCAAATGGCCTTGAAACATGAAATAATCTGTGATTGAGCTTGTTTTTAGCAGCTCTTAACTCAGTTAAATTTGCTGTTAGAAAGCCAGTGCATGGCCATCATGACACCTGAAGTAGAGGATCTGATGACTAATGATCTAAAGAGAAGGCTGGACAGTTCATATAAGCATTTTCATAGTAGTTCAGTCACAGAAAGAAAAGCTGTGTAGGAGTAAGCTGGTTTTGAAGTCCACTACTCAGAGGCTGAAACTGTGGTTTTATTATTCAAGTGTTGTTCGAGTGGACTTTGCTAATTTAAGAGATCAATGTTTCTGCATGGAATTTTTTGTTGTTGTTGCTTTTAGTCCATGTCTGTTAGCATCACTTTAGGTAATAATATGTACATTTAAGCTACTGAAATGCACCCTTTAGGTACCCTTTAGGCTCACTATAGCTGCGTTTACATGAGCCCTTTTGTTTGATTTAGGAATAATTCCAAATTGATGACTTGTGATTAATCACATTCATTATTCATCTATGAAATATGGGTTGTGTTTTAAGCATTTGAATTGTCAACTGTTATGCATACGAAATTATGAAACGTGAATGTAAACCGTGTATTGAGTCGCGTTTCAAACTCATTGATCAATATGCTTGCGTAGGAGTCAGTGAAATGTGCGCTGGTTTCTCTCCGCGTTCTGCGCTGGTGTGCGAGTCTCATCGACAATAAACGCAAGCTCTTATCAGCCCTATCCACCGCGTTTACATTGTTGTTAATAGTGGATACTTTCATGCGCTTCCATGTCCAAGTGTCTGCTATCAGACCCGTTGAAGTGCAGTTTCTGTTCATGTGTGCTATGTGTGTTAACCCTATATAGCCTACCCTACATACAGTTAGGGTGATATACCTGACTTAAAATGTGATATTGTCCGCACACCTCTTGCGTTTCGTTCGGTCACACACCACAAGGTGTCACTGTGGCCTCAAAGCTTCAGCACTGCCACTCTGAGCTCGATTGCTGATGTCTGAGGTAAAGCACGCCCCCCTCATTAGCATACGGACAAAGAAATTTATAAATAAATAAATGTGAAACTAAATAAATGTAGACATAAATATATATATATATATATATATATATATATATATATATATATATATATATATATATATATATATATATATAAATGAATGTGGAAATAAATAAAAGTGGAAATACATAAATGAATAAATGTATAAATAAATAAATAAATAAATAAATAAATAAATAAATAAATAAATAAATAAATGTGTGGAAAAAATACAATTATACATAAATAAGGAAATACAAGTATAAATACTCATTTATTTGTACTTTTTTACATTTCTTTGTATATTTATTTATGTATTTATTTATGTATTTTTGCTTTTTTACATTTATTCATAAATTTATTTATGTATTTATTTATTTTTAATTAAGTCAGCTTTGGCATTCCAAAGTTCTTCAGTCTGTAATTTTAACCTCTAATATTACAATGTGTAATTGAGAGGGTTCCCTGCTTTTTTATCGGTTATCGGTTATCGGTTATCGGTATTGGCGGTGAAATTCAGTAACATGCATCTCTACTGTCTAGAAAGATAACGTTCCTACTGTTGATTAACAATATACTTCTGCTCACATATTTCAACTTTCTTTTTACCACTGAGCGAAGAACAAGAATGGACTTCGCTGTGAGTATGTCGGGCCATTTAAAGGGATAGTTCACCCAAAAATGTAAATTCTGCCAGTAATTACTCTCCCTCATGTTTTTCAACCCTGTAAGACCTTCGTTCATCTTCGGAACACAAATTAAGATATTTTTGATTAAATCTGAGAGCTGGATCACTCCTCCATAGGCTCCTAAGGGATTGAAACTTGCCGGCCCCAAAAAGTTATTAAAGACATCGTTAAAATAGTCCAAGTGACTACAGTGGCTCAATCTTAAGTTTATCAAGCGACGAGAATACTTTTTTTGATTAATCAAAAATATCTTACTTTGTGTTCTGAAGATGAACAAAGGTCGTACGGGGTTGAACAACATGAGGGAGAGTAATTACTGACAGAGTTTTCATTTTTGGGTGAACTATCCCTTTAAGAATAAACCAGGCTTAATGAAACTGTTTGACTGTGGTGTCACATTAGTTTTACAATCTCATACTTAAATAATGAAGTTCTCCGACCTCTTTCAGTGACTGCTGTTCACATGCAGTTGTGTGTGACACTCTAATTAGGTCAAGTGTTTTCGCTAGACTCGTACCTGAGCCGTCCTGTACGCTGAGCCCGTCCTGAGTGCCACTCATCACTCACTGGTACAGCTGGGTTTAGAGTGACCTACCCTGACCTCTCTATCCCGTCGACACATCGACACGCTGACAAACACACGGCCACAATGCCTGTCACACACTCCCTCGCTCTGCAGTCGGTTATGAGGGGTTATGACAAATCCATTACTCACAAATGCTTGATGGCCATTCATGTTGCATATGATAAAAACAGGGGGATGAATCATGTCAAACATGCAGGGGGAAATTGAGGCATAGAGGTTATATAAAGAGTAGATACGGAGGCCTTTTTATTTTTTAACATTGCAAAATAATGCATGAATAACAGCTTGTGTTTGATCAAAGCTTATCTTTGGGACAATGATGTATAAGATTTTTTTATTGTCAGAAATTGAAGAGGCCACAAATTTATCATTTAATCCGAAACACTTAATCCCAAAACCAGGCGAATAAAGCCGGGTAATGCCGCCTTTGCAAATACAATGAGGCCAACCAATCATTTTGTGGGAAAGCAAAAAGCATCAAATTGCAAAAAATAAAAATAAAAAAATAATTCTGAGTTATCCGAAAAACTATAATTTTGTAAACATATACTCACCCTCATGCAGTTGCCAACTATTTTCAGTGGAAAGTAGCAATAGCCTGCTCGAAAAGTAGCTATATGACGTAATGCACCAACTGTCTGCACTTCACATCTGTTTTTACAGCTACACTATATAGCTGAAGCAGTTCTCATTTACATATTCTCTGCCAAACAAAAAAGAAAAAGTGTGATATAGTGACTGACTGACTACAAATAAACCAGCAATCCAAAAAGCCACTAGATTTGTAGCTGGAGTCAGTGGTAAAGTGAGGAGAAGAGACAGTCATCACCAAACTTTTGAATAACGCAATTCCAGTCGGATTTTCCCTGCAAAGGGAACGCCAGCTCTCAAACCCAACATATTTCATCAGGAGCAGGTTTGGATGAATATGAATATGATTTTAGTCTTCCTCTCTGCCAGTTGCACCTTGAATTCTGTGGAGGATTATTCTCATTTGAGAAGCAAGGATGTTTGTTGAAGAAGTGTTATTAAATGCTTTTTCTCCATGATGCCAAAGCCTTTTCTTAACTATAATCCCTGCAACAATCCCTTAAAAAAAACAGACATTTTGAATAGTTTGATTTGTAACACTGGCCAATATTTATTTCGTCCAACAGAATCTTCCACTGGTTTTGTTGGTGGATCTTTCATCTACTGTATTCAATAGGTGAAATTTTACTCTGGATTTTTGTTAACAGACTTTGAGTCAAGCATGACACGACCAAACTGGAAACTTTTCTCATTTCATTTGTTTGTCGAAGAAGGCGGAAATTGTATTTGAATTGGATTTGTAATGTTTAGCGTCTGAAAACATCAGAGCTATATTCATTGCAGTTCATACAGACAAACAGAGATGTGTTCCCAAAAGCACAACTCATGTGGATTGTAGAGACCATTGTTGCACATGGTGTCCTGAACTGGAAGTGATGCAATCTGTTTTACAGAATACATGTGTTGTGTCTGTTGAGCTTCTGTCTTCCACTATAAAATTATAAAAGGAAACTTATAACACCAAGCTCCACAAACATTCAGTGTTGGGAAAGTTCACTTTCTACATGAACTGGTTCAAAGTTCAGTTCACAAATTTTAAAATGGACTAGTTCAGTTCAGTTCATACTTTATTACATATTACATACTATTATTTTTCAAAAATATTTCCACCGCCCGTATAGAACCACAGACAGCAATTATTTTATCGGCGGATAAATTTTGCACAGAAATGTTAGATTTTTCCCTTCCTCACCGACCTTGTCATAAACTTGTTTAAATGATCATACGATCCTCCTTGATGCTTTTTGTGTTGATGACGCATGCGGCGGTGCGACGCTACATATGGGTGTTTTTCCGCTACATATTAAGGCCTGTTTACGGTGTGTTTTAGCCGGGTTTTCGCTCTATAGAAATCTGGCACTCTATTGAACGAAGTTAAACTGAGAGCTTGCCGTTCACAGACACCAGAATGAACGAGTTCACAGTAACGTTCATCAGGCAGTAATACAGTACGTTCAGTTCACGTTCGCCCAAATATGAATGAGTTAGGGTTCAATGAACACGTTCAGGCACAACACTGCACATCATATAGTCCGCACAACTCATGAACTATATTTCAAGTCTTCTGAAATCAGGTACAGACTTATATTTAATGCATTAAAACTCCCAAATCTCATTTGCACTTGTTCAATTTACCCCTGGATGCATCGCATGTTGTGCCCGGTTTGACCAAACTGCATTGGTTTGTGGATTTTGTGCAACATTGTAAGTGCATTTTAAAACAAATGCAAATGAGATTTGAGAGCTGAGAGGAAGATTATCCATGAATGGATCTGCTCCACATTCAAAGCTATATGAGCTAAATCACCATTCACTTTTGTTGCATAAAAACCCTTTTGTGACTGTTGCAAAGATTATTCAGTTATTTCCTGCTTGAAAAAACAAGGATATGCTGGTTTAGTTGGTGACAAACTCAAATGCTGATTTTAGCTGGTCAGCAAAGTACCATCTGTGATAACTAGAGAGTTAAGCTGGTCTCAGTAACTGACCAGCACTTTAAGAGAATCTTACAAACTGGTCTAAGCATTTTTTTTTTTCTCAGCAGTGACTGTGCAACATATCTTAATAAGCTGAAATAGAATCAATTTAAACTTTAAAATAAATATTCATAAAGGAGAACTTATTCTAGGGGAAATGTCAAATGTGATATGTAATACGTTATGAGTAACACGTGAACATGCTAATACAAGTGAACACACTTTAAATAGAAGAGTTCTTTGTAATAAATGTGCACAAACTTGATAAGATTAAACATTCTGATTAATCTTAAAGAAAGTTTAACTGTTAATAATAGCACATGCAAACAGTCTATTTACAGTCCGAAAAATAACCCAGTGTTTGAATCCATTTATGAAACTATGGTAACAGGCTGTGCTCATGACAATGGTTGAAGTCCTACCTTCATATATAATTACTTTTCTGTATTAAAATCCATTTATTTCATCTAAAAACGTAGACTCATAACGTCACTCACAGTGGATAAGAGAAATAGGCAGATACATGTAAGTTCTGCACATCTGAACAACCCTAAGTGTCTATAATGAACTCTTCTGAGAAACATATTAATAAAATAGGATTTGAGTATCCTTCATTATGATCAGTCATTAATGGCTCATTGAGAAATGTGTTAACATAATTTTAACACTCTGTGCTTCGAGGACTGAATATTTTCTATAAGGAGAGCAGAATGCTTCTTGCTTTCGATTAAAGTATATTTCCAGCTGAAGGAAGCTGGGACATTCTGTGTCAACTCAACTAAAAATTGATTTTGATATTTTGTTTTGTTTTTTCTTGTGAAAGAAATACATAAATGAAAACTAAAGCCAAAAATATAAAATGTCATGAATGCATATTTACTGTAGTTATGTAGATGGGATCAAAATGACAATTGCCACCAGAGATGTAGAGCTAAATTACAGGGGGTCAAAATGACTTTGGAAAGATGGCAGAATCATTATTTTTGGCACTCAGACATGTATATTCTATGTAATTGTGTTGATAGAAAAAAAAAGATACATTTCCAGTTGCAACATTATTTGTTGTTCAGATATTCCTCTCTGAGCTGTGTGCAAACTGACCCATATTTAGTTTCTGGCCACTGAAAAAGTGTTCAGTTGACCAATTTACTCATGGAGCCGGATTAAGATCTCCATATCTCTGGGATTGAACAATCAAGGGCCTTTAAAATGAAGATACCAAAATAAATATTTGTTAAAAACTAAAATCTAAAAGGATATCAGGAAGTGCTTTTTGCCCCATTGTTGGCACATAATGCAAACAAAGATTGCTAAAGTCAACTTAAAGTCTCTGTGTATTTATAAAATAATGAGCCTGTCATCTTTCTGAAGTCATTTTACACCCCTGTAATTTCGCTCCAAATCTCAGATTAACATCGTCATTTTGACCCCCCTTTACAAAATAGTGGGTTACACATCAAATATAAATTCATAACATTCAACATGTTTTAAATCACTATTTATGTCTTTCTTCAGAAAAAAAAATTAACGCAATGAAAAATTGCGGGGATGTTTGGAAATTTCGTTGATTTGACATGGAATGACATTACTGCATGTGATGGCGAGAGATTGTGGCTGTTGTCTGATGGATATATTCATCAAAACTAGGCCTCCTCAGATCCGAGCGCTTTCAGTGAGCCTGGGTGTGTGGGGCTGTGTGTAGGGGTGTGTGGGGCTGTGTGTAGGGGTGTTTCGGGGTGTGTGTAGGGGTGTGTCGGGGTGTGTGTAGGGGTGTGTCGGGGTGTGTGTAGGGGTGTGTGTAGGGGTGTGTCGGGCTGTGTGTAGGGGTGTGTCGGGGTGTGTGTAGGGGTGTGTCGGGGTGTGTGTAGGGGTGTGTTGGGGTGTGTGTAGGGGTGTGTCGGGCTGTGTGTAGGGGTGTGTCGGGGTGTGTGTAGGGGTGTGTCGGGGTGTGTGTAGGGGTGTGTCGGGGTGTGTGTAGGGGTGTGTCGGGCTGTGTGTAGGGGTGTGTCGGGGTGTGTGTAGGGGTGTGTCGGGGTGTGTGTAGGGGTGTGTCGGGGTGTGTGTAGGGGTGTGTCGGGGTGTGTGTAGGGGTGTGTCGGGGTGTGTGTTGGGGTGTGTCGGGCTGTGTGTAGGGGTGTGTCGGGGTGTGTGTAGGGGTGTGTCGGGGTGTGTGTAGGGCTGTGTGTAGGTGTGTGTCGGGGTGTGCCGGGGTGTGTGTAGGGGTGTGTCGGGGTGTGTGTAGGGGTGTGTCGGGCTGTGTGTAGGGCTGTGTGTAGGTGTGTGTAGGGGTGTGTCGGGGTGTGTGTAGGGGTGTGTCGGGCTGTGTGTAGGGGTGTGTCGGGGTGTGTGTAGGGGTGTGTCGGGGTGTGTGTAGGGGTGTGTCGGGGTGTGTGTAGGGGTGTGTCGGGGTGTGTGTAGGGGTGTGTCGGGGTGTGTGTTGGGGTGTGTCGGGCTGTGTGTAGGGGTGTGTCGGGGTGTGTGTAGGGGTGTGTCGGGGTGTGTGTTGGGCTGTGTGTAGGTGTGTGTCGGGGTGTGCCGGGGTGTGTGTAGGGGTGTGTGGGGCTGTGTGTAGGGGTGTTTCGGGGTGTGTGTAGGGGTGTGTCGGGGTGTGTGTAGGGGTGTGTCGGGGTGTGTGTAGGGGTGTGTGTAGGGGTGTGTCGGGGTGTGTGTAGGGGTGTGTCGGGGTGTGTGTAGGGGTGTGTCGGGGTGTGTGTAGGGGTGTGTGTAGGGGTGTGTCGGGCTGTGTGTAGGGGTGTGTCGGGGTGTGTGTAGGGGTGTGTCGGGGTGTGTGTAGGGGTGTGTCGGGGTGTGTGTAGGGGTGTGTTGGGGTGTGTGTAGGGGTGTGTCGGGGTGTGTGTTGGGGTGTGTCGGGCTGTGTGTAGGGGTGTGTCGGGGTGTGTGTAGGGGTGTGTCGGGGTGTGTGTTGGGCTGTGTGTAGGGGTGTGTCGGGGTGTGTGTAGGGGTGTGTCGGGGTGTGTGTTGGGGTGTGTGTCGGGGTGTGCGTAGGGGTGTCTGTAGGGGTGTGTTGGGCTGTGTGTAGGGGTGTGTCGGGGTGTGTGTTGGGGTGTGTGTCGGGGTGTGTGTAGGGGTGTGTCGGGGTGTGTGTAGGGGTGTTTGTAGGGCCGCGCCGGCGTCATATCATTCCTGAAGGAGGATAATTCTGTCCCCGGGGATCCCGGATACAAAAGGCTTGTTAGCGGCTGGAAAAGGAACTTTTATCGCTGCCCAAGTCAATAGATCTCAGCAAAGAAGTTTTCCTTTATCACTTTAATGTTCTACGTGCAACTGAAAATCTTCCATTAAAGTGACAATTTCTGACAAAAGTAGCCATGTTTTCCCATTAAATAATATCATTTATATGCATACATATTAGATAAAATTATGCTGATTTCTCCAGTGAAGAATACATGTTGTCGATCAACACTTGAATATCAGAGGAAAAGGCAGTGTAAGTCTGTTGAGAAGAGGCAATGCCTTCATCACACTCTGATTGGACACGATTGGTTATGGTTGGATATGATTGGTTAGTGCGATAAATCCTGCCTCTTGTTTTCATGCACATTCATGAATCCGTCTGAATGCACAAATCACTTCAAATCCCTAACTTGATGAGATTTATAGCTGCATTTCATAAATGAAACATTAATACAAAATAAAACTTTATTGGGCACCTATTCTCTTTCTTTCTTTCTTTCTTTCTTTCTTTCTTTCTTTCTTTCTTTCTTTCTTTCTTTCTTTCTTTCTTTCTTTCTTTCTTTCTTTCTTTCAATGTAATGGTTATTTATCCAGAAAATGTGACAGTGTAAGTGGGACATGAATTTAGTTTAATCTGTAGTATATGTTTGTGCATGTATATAATTCATTTATTTGTATTTATTTAATATTTTAAAGTATTGAAAATTTGAGATTGAAAAACAGATGTAATTAAACCAATGCATTTTCAACACAAACAAATCAATTTAAGTTTTATGTTTGAATGCGATGAGCAACAGTGATTCAACATGATTTTGAGGAAAAAGATGTCAGATCAATATTGTCTTTTTTTGCTGCGAGAGACACTGAATTGATGTCGATCCCGGATATTGTTCTCTCTGTTTGTTCAGGGCTGCTTTACACATGCAACAAAGAAACATAGTGGGATGAAAACACTGGAAAATGTTTAAAACGATTAAGAAATTACAAGAACAGCAAGAGGGGCTGTTTATGATTTCCAAGCAACGTTAGATGTTTTGCGTTGATGTGGAATTTAATTTATTTGCGTCACATGAATAAATGTTACACCTGCTTTCACCCTGAGGCCATGTATTATTATTTATTATGATATCATTCATTTATTATGGATTATCTGATGTTTTATTGTGTGTCTTAACAAAGAGAGAAAAAGGTCAAATGAGATGAGCTTATTTAACATATAAATATTTTTTGTCTCTGCATTTCCAGCAAGAATAACTTGATCTTCACTGTAACAGTTGTGTAAAATGACTTGAATATTTTAATCCACCCATTCTTGGAATCGTGCCACTTTTATGAGTTTTACCTCATATGAGTAATATGAACTGCACTGAAAGGTAATCATGATAAATCATGGGGTTGTTTACTTGTAAAATAACTATATCTAACCTCGCAGCCGGCTGAATGTGAGGCGGGTCAGTGAACCGAACGGATCTGTAAATTGCAAAGTTCAGAAGTCAATAACACAGGCTGTGCTTCAGACAACCGTTTGACATTAACACTCATAAATCAGTTTTTAGAAAGACAACATCACGTCACGCTCTTCTCCACAGCCAAACTTAGAAGTGTGTTCAGCTCCCATAGGATATTAAACACACTCATTATCCAGATTTTATGTTGAGATCATAAGTACCCTTAATTGTCGGAAAGTAATTGGTTGCTAAGCAACTGTTTAAACTGTTCCCTCTGGCTTGTGTTATTTTGGGTCTCTGTACACACGGGTTACTGAAGTGACTCATACTCGCTATATGAAATTACATTTACCTATTAGTTGTGTCCGAGTTAAGAGACTGTACTGTGACTGTGGCGATAATTAAAGGCCCGTTAGAATCACCTGTATGAGAAAGCTTGACATGTGAACGCTTCAGGTGATTAACATTTATCTCTAGTTATAATTAGCCTGTTATAATGAATTTGCTAGTTATAATATAATTTCTAGAAGAAGCAAATAAGAATAATGGAATCTAATTTGTAATGTCATATAATAGTGTACTAATAGAAATAAAAAAATCTGACACTTTACAATAAGGTTCATTATTAATCAGAGTTAATATGAATTTCAACATTTACTACATTTTTTAAAATCAAAGCTTGTATTTGTTAACATCAGTTAATGCACTGTGAACTAACACGAACAAACAAAGAACAGCTGTATATGTATGAACTTACATTAACAAAGACTAATAAATACTGTAATGTTGTTAGTTCATGTTAGTTAATACATTAACTAATTAACTTTATTGTAAAGTGTTACCGGTAACGTCAATGCATTTACTAACAATGAGCAATTAATTTGATACAGTATTTATTGATCTTTTAATGTAAGCTAACAAAAAAGCATGTTCATTGTTAGTCTCAGGTCATTTACATGATACAATATATTTGTATTATAAGGGAATAAAAAAATACTATACTTGGAGGAGATGAAGCGAGGACTCAATTGCAAGGGAATGAAGGTTTTTTTTTTATTAATAAAAATAAAACAAAAACTACCCCGAGGGGGATGACATGACTTGACTTGAGAAGGAATAAATAAGGGTAAACAAACGATGTACATATGAGAACGAAGCAGCACAGGACTGCAAACACAGGGAGAACAATCAGGGAGAGCAAACAAAGAAGGTAACGAAGGAGGACAGGTGGAACAAATTAATCAATAATCAGGGAACAAGATGGACGGGGTTAGACAATAACATGGAGAGCACATGGCACAAGGAAACACATGACAAGCCATGTGCTCACACCAAACATGATAAAACACAAGCACATGGCCAGTAAAACAAATCACCAGCCGTGTGCTCACACACAACGAGACATGCACACGCAGCCAATGACACACTCATAACCACCCACGTGATCACACAGAACATGACACCATGAAAACACACAGCTAATCTTAAACACAAGCTACATGCAACACAGCACAAGACAATGAAACCACGCAGCTGTTGTAAACACGAACAAAACACAACACACGTGGACAGAAGAGCGTACTCGAAACACGCGGAGCATGAATGTCCGAGTCCCGACACAGAACCGAAACCAAAACTAGACAGATGTGCGGGGATCCAGACACCACGACCCGCACATGTAACAGGGCTCGAGAACGCTCGAAACCGCGCGCTCAGACAGAGACATGACAAACCAGGAGTGACAGAGACCAGAAGTAAACTAGACAGAAGTGACAGAACCCTGACAATACTACTTACTAAAACAGATTCGACACGCAGCCTTTGACATCAACAAATGTTCTCCCTTAAAAAAAGTAGGGGGAGAAACAAGTAGAAAATAAGTCTATTAATTTAGCTTATTTCTCTGATTGTATTGTTTGCATTTAGCATTGTGTTCATTCTTATCAAAACAGACTCGCCACCCGTTTTGGGGTCGTGACCCACAAATTGAGAATCACGGCTGTGTCACTTTGGATAAAGCGTCCGACGGATAAATTATAATCAGTGATGTCATTCACAGTTGTGTTGAGCTCTTTGAAATCACTGAATTCTGCCTTCAATGGCTTTTGTGCCCTGATCTTCATTAAAATGACAGACAGACAGATATGTATTTATTTTATCAGCTTTAACTGCTGTTCAAACCTGTGGAGCTTTTTCTTATCCACATTACAACTGTAAAAAAAATATTGCGTGTTACTTAAATTAAGCTGGTTGCCTTAACATTTTAAGTTAACAGAAACAAAAATACTAAAAAAAGAGATTAATTTAATCCACAGAATCCTAAAATATTGTTATCTGAACAACATTAGTGAACTAAAGTCGATTATTAAATAAAAGGTCAATTTGATGGTAAATTAAGGATATTATTTTGAGCTGAAAGCTGACTTCAGTTTGGTCTGTACTCTGATTTCCTCGTGTATTTGACAGAAAGACATACTGACTTCATTCTGCTGTGGAGAAGCTGAAAAGCATTGATCCCTCTAATGATTCAAGCTGTTGAGATCCTTCAGCAGGAACACACACCCGAAGCGCTGGACTCCCTCCACAGGCCTCACATCTGCTGTCAGATAGAGAGAGAGAGTGTGTGTGTGTGTGTGTGTGTGTGTGTGTGCACTGCATGATGACTACTGACTGCTTCATATCTGATAACACTTTATTCTGATGCTTCATATCTGATAACACTTTATTCTGATGTTTCATATCTGATAACACTTTATTCTATGCTTCATATCTGATAACACTATATTCTGATGCTTCATATCTGATAACACTTTATTCTGATGTTTCATATCTTATAACACTTTATTCTAATGCTTCATATCTGATAACACTATATTCTGATGCTTCATATCTGATAACACTTTATTCTGATGCTTCATATCTGATAACACTTTATTCTAATGCTTCATATCTGATAACACTTTATTCTGATGCTTCATATCTGATAACACTTTATTCTATGCTTCATATCTGATGACACTATATTCTGATGCTTCATATCTGATAACACTTTATTCTGATGTTTCATATCTGATAACACTTTATTCTAATGCTTCATATCTGATAACACTTTATTCTGATGTTTCATATCTGATAACACTTTATTCTGATGCTTCATATCTGATAACACTTTATTCTGATGTTTCATATCTGATAACACTTTATTCTAATGCTTCATATCTCATAACACTTTATTCTGATGCTTCATATCTGATAACTCTTGATTCTGATGATTCATATCTCATAACACTTTATTCTGATGCTTCATATCTCATAACACTTTATTCTGATGCTTCATATCTCATAACACTTTATTCTGATGATTCATATCTGATAACACTTTATTCTGATGTTTCATATCTGATAACACTTTATTCTGATGCTTCATATCTGCTTTATTCTGATGTTTCATATCTGATAACACTTTATTCTGATGCTTCATATCTGATAACACTTTATTCTGATGCTTCATATCCGATAACACTTTATTCTGATGTTTCATATCTGATAACACTTTATTCTAATGCTTCATATCTGATAACACTATATTCTGATGCTTCATATCTGATAACACTTTATTCTGATGCTTCATATCTGATAACACTTTATTCTAATGCTTCATATCTGATAACACTTTATTCTGATGCTTCATATCTGATAACACTTTATTCTATGCTTCATATCTGATGACACTATATTCTGATGCTTCATATCTGATAACACTTTATTCTGATGTTTCATATCTGATAACACTTTATTCTAATGCTTCATATCTGATAACACTTTATTCTGATGTTTCATATCTGATAACACTTTATTCTGATGCTTCATATCTGATAACACTTTATTCTGATGTTTCATATCTGATAACACTTTATTCTAATGCTTCATATCTCATAACACTTTATTCTGATGCTTCATATCTGATAACTCTTGATTCTGATGATTCTGATGATTCACTTTATACCTGAAGTGGGACAATCACATTGACTCCACTGTGAAAAAGGCCCAGCAGAGACTGTACTTCCTTCGCCAGCTGAGGAAGTTCAACCTGCCACAGGATCTGCTGATTCAGTTCTACTCAGCCGTCATTGAGTCTGTCTTGTGCGCTTCCATCACTGTCTGGTTTGGTTCAGCTACCAAATCAGACATCAGGAGACTACAACGGACAGTCCGGACTGCGGAGAGGATTATTGGTGCCCCCCTGCCAAACCTCCAGGACCTGTACTCTTCCAGAGTGAGGAAGAGAGCAGGTAAAATCATCACAGACTCCACTCACCCTGGACACCACCTGTTTGAACTGTTACCGTCAAGACGGAGACTCAGATCACTGGCCACAAGAACATCTCGGCACAGGAACAGTTTCTTCCCACAGGCCATTTCCCTCCTGAACAGTTAACACTCCTCCCAAGGCATATGCCTGTAAGTGCAATACTCCCACTGTTTAGTGCAATATCCCACAACTCAGGTGATACTTATATGTAGATTTATTTATTTATAATATTCAAAACACTGTAAATAGGTTCATAATCTGTAAATCTGAAAATGTCTATTCTGACTAAACCCAACTGTGATAGTTTTATTCTCATATATTTATATTTTTATTTTTTATTCTTATAATTTGTAGTATTATGTTTCATGTTGTATTTGTATATGTCCACTGGAAGCCTCAGTACCAAAACAAATTCCTTGTGTGTGCAAGCACACTTGGCAATAAAGCTCTTTCTGATTCTGATTCTGATTCTGATATCTCATAACACTTTATTCTGATGCTTCATATCTCATAACACTTTATTCTGATGCTTCATATCTCATAACACTTTATTCTGATGATTCATATCTGATAACACTTTATTCTGATGTTTCATATCTGATAACACTTTATTCTGATGCTTCATATCTGCTTTATTCTGATGTTTCATATCTGATAACACTTTATTCTGATGCTTCATATCTGATAACACTTTATTCTGATGCTTCATATCTGATAACACTTTATTCTGATGATTCATATCTCATAACACTTTATTCTGATGCTTCATATCTCATAACACTTCATTCAGATGCTTCATATCTCATAACACTTTATTCTGATGATTCATATCTGATAACACTTTATTCTGATGATTCTGATGCTTCATATCTGATAACACTTTATTCTGATGCTTCATATCTGATAACACTTTATTCTGATGCTTAATATCTGATAACACTTTATTCTGATGTTTCATATCTGATAACACTTTATTCTGATGCTTCATATCTGATAACACTTTATTCTGATGCTTCATATCTGATAACACTTTATTCTGATGATTCATATCTCATAACACTTTATTCTGATGCTTCATATCTGATAACACTTTATTCTGATGCTTCATATCTGATAACACTTTATTCTGATGCTTCATATCTGATAACACTTTATTCTGATGATTCATATCTGATAACACTTTATTCTGATGCTTCATATCTCATAACACTTTATTCTGATGCTTCATATCTGATAACACTTTATTCTTTGTAATCATTTGGTAACTTGACAACTATGTAAGTTCAGGTTAGTAGAATAAGTTAACAGTCCACTAATACTCTGAGAGTTAGTTCATATTTAGTTGCAAATTTACTTCTAGTTAGTAGAATATCTAATGTGGACAATCGAAATAAAGTGTAACCGTGACTTTTAATCTTACAATTATGACCTTTTTTTCTCTCGCAATTGCCAGTTTACTATCACTTCATAATCATAAATGTAGTACATAAACTTGCAATTGTGAGAAAAAAGTTTGAAAAAAAGTTACATTAATTAATTAATTAATTCATTCATTAATTCATTTTATTTAATCATTCATTAATTCATTTTATTTAATCATTCATTCATTTGTTGAATGATTAAAAACATAATCTCGTCTAACTGAATATTTTATAAACTTTTCCATATGCAACCCTGTTCCCCTTCAGGGACTACCGCTGCGTGTAATCGCAGTGGGAACGCCCCCCAGCGTAATGCGTCTGAAGCATGAATGAAATCAGTCAAAGGAGAAAATGGAGCGTCAAAGTAAGTGACGTCATTGACCAGGAAGCTATAAATATCCCCTGAATACACAAGCCGCCAGCTTCTGTCACTTCAGCAGCGCTCTGTGTGTGTGAACTGAAATCTCGATTGTGTTTGTCTGTTCTGTCAGGAGTTTATCACTATATATATATATATATATATATGATGATGTTGATTTAAGATTGGCCAGTTCTGAGGAGCTGGATGTCGAAAGCTTTGCATCTGAGGAAACTAGTTTGCCACATTATACTGCAAATGATGAAGGTTTGATGGATGTGTTATCTCGGGCTGTTGAAAAGCTTAGTATCGATTGGCCAGCTGATAGACAGCAGTCCAGAAATAAAAGTAAACTAGACAATAGATTTCTGTCTGCATCACCTCAACCTTCTCGCCGGTGCCTACCGTTCTTCCCAGACCTTCATGCTGAGGTTTCAAGGCATGCAGGCGGAAATGGCGGCGCGCACAGTCGCAGCGGCCGGGAGCTCCTACAACGGGCATGGTTTTTTTGCACTTTTTTGGTGGTACTGTGTATTACGTCGCACATTTTAAGTACAGCGGCACTTCAGTACAGCCGCACTGAACTCTTGAACCTGAATACTGGAGTACACCATCTGTTAGCCGAGCACTTCATTCCTCTTGAGATCACCAGACCATCTACCGGGCTCCCCGAAGGAGCAGGCCGACGTAGGAGGCATTGTGAGCGGCGGCAGAAGAGGGGTAAGCGGGCTGGCGTTTGGACCAGGCTGAAGGCTAATCCTTTCAAACCACCGCTTCCTACAATCTTTCTCTCAAACGCCCGGTCGATCCGTAGCAAGATGGATGAGATCCGGTTACATATAGCAGCAAAGAGGACTATTTACAACTGTTGCTGCATGATTTTTACTGAAACCTGGCTGAACAGCACCACTCCGGACGCTGCTATCGAGCTAGCGGGACGCACCACCTACCGAGCCGACAGGACCGCGGACTCTGGTAAGAAGATCGGGGGGGGGGACTTTGTATCTATATCAACAATTCTTGGTGCACAAACGTCACTGTTATGAACAGACTGTGCAGTTCGGAGGTGGAACTATCTCCCGAGGGAATTCACTGCTGTTTATATCTGTGCTGTTTATATTCCACCGGACGCTAATGCTAAGCTAGCGCTTGCACAGGTTTACAACAGCATAAATAACAGCTTGGTAGCGCACCCGGACAGTGTTTTTGTCGCCGCTGGGGATTTTAATCATACTGACCTAAAAACTGTTCTTCACAAATTCCATCGCAATGTGAAATGTGCTACTAGGGGAGATAAAACGCTGGACCAGGTGTAAACTGATGTAGCAGAAGCATACAGGGCCCAGGCCTATCCCCACCTGGGTCTGTCAGACCATCTCTCCCTGCTGTTACACTCACGGTACACACCCAAGATCAAGAGCGCTGGGATTATAACCAAGACCGTGAGAAGGTTCCCAGCTGATGCCATCCCTATGTTACGGGATTGTTTCCACCACACAGATTGGGATGTTTTCAAGGGGCAGGGCACGGTTACCCGTGAGTCATTGGATGAATATATGTGACCAGTCACGGAAACTAGGGACACAAGTCGGTTCTGGGGCATTTTGAGTTATTCATAGATTCTGAGAGTGTAATATCCAAGCTTTCCAACGATGTGTAACATGTGGAAATCTGATAATATTTGGAGAAGTTGTGGCCATTTTAAAGTAGGCACTTAAAAAAGCTCAAAGAGGAGAAAACGAGCTAAAGATTGTGCAGTTCTCACCTGTCTCTGCTGCTGGGGGTGACAATAGGGCTCATTTACATCTCATTTAGATAAGCCATACCCCCTGTAAAGCTCCTCCATGTGCTTTACAGCTTTTTTTACACTTCGAATGAGTGCACTTCTGCCGCACTAGGCGAAAAACAATTGTGCTGCCCCTCTATTTGCAACGTACCAGCAACAACACACAAAGACCAATAATGCCATATAGCCTGCATATAACGCGAAACCAGCAACAACACATAAAGACCAATATGCCATATACATATAACGCAAAACCAGCAACAACACACAAAGACCAATATGCCATATAGCCTGCATATAACGCAAAACCAGCAACAACACACAAAGGCCAATATGCCATATACATACAGTATAACGCAAAACCAGCAACAACACACAAAGACCAATATGCCATATACATATAACGCAAAACCAACAACAACAAACAAAGACCAATAAGCCATAGGCCTACATATCTATAGCGCAAATAGTACGCAACGCTCGTGTGCCCAAAATGTCAACAATATTAAAGTTTATGTAGGAGGCAAATGCCTGCTGGCATTTTTCTTTAAGCAGTCATTTCTGCAATTTTCCAAATAATCACATTTCACCTCCTCAAATTACTGTTGCAAATCTCTTTACACCACTTTCTTATGTGCGTATACACACACAAATGAAATGTCCGCAAGCACATTATATCATCAGCAGGTTCAGCATCTTAAATAACGACTAAAGAGCAAATGAAGCTTAACTTACATTTCAGAAACACGCACGGCAGGCCTTCATCGCAGCAGCAAAGGTCTTAACTGCATCCTCTATTTCGATTCTCCGTCACATATGAAACAGCCAGCCACCGCTGTCAGCGAGCCGAGCCGCCGTATTGAAGCACTGAGGGCGAGCGCGCTGCGCCCATACCTCCGGTTCAGTTTCCCGAGCCCACGAAGTGCGGCGAAAACATTTTCGGTGTAACTGCCAGACGGTTCATCTCGTCTGCGACAATCTTTGCGGCATCCATCTTCATTGAATTTTGATATCAGAGAGAGCTGGCCAGAGCACAGCATAATAAGTAGCCATGTGGTTGACTTGGAGGGCGGGGGCAAAAGCGCCGGGTTATTCAGTATGGAAATACACACAGACAATGACACGCCACGCCCCTACTGCATGCTAGAATCTTCGAAAACAAGCCGATTTCAACCTCAAAATGTAAGCTTTTAAATATACCAATACTGCTATCTCAAACATGGAGAGGCTTCTTCGTGATTTCAATTAACAGATTCTCCAAAAAATTGAAAATCACCAATTTTGAAAAAAAAACTCTTCTTTCTCATTTTGCTCGAAAGTTGTGCTGCCGACTTGTGTCCCTGGTTTCTGTGACGGGTCACATATACCACCACTGTCCTGTGTTACATTAACTTCTGTGTGGATAATGTTACGTCTTGGAGACATTTCCGTGTGTATCTGAACAGAAAACCTTGGATTACACACGAAGTTGAACAACTGATCCGAACTAGGAATAGAGCCCTGGGTTCAAAAGACCATGAGGTGTACAGCAGAGCCAGGGCTGCATTAAGGAAAGGAATCAACACTGCCAAACAACAACATCGGAGGCGTATTGAAGCCTGTTTTAATAACTCAGCAAACCCCAGGCAGGTATGGGAAGGCATCAGGGCCATCACGGATTATAAGAGCAAATCAACATCTCCCTCAGCTGATTCCATCTTAGCTGTTGTGAGGGTAAGTGATGACCCAAAAGTGGTTTAACAAAAACAGAGTCTTTTAATGTAAACACGGGAAGACACGGATCCTCTTCAGATGTAGATAATGGAAAATAGACAACCCGCAGAGAGGGCGACAAAATGGAACAAAAAGTCTTTCAAATAAATACAAAAGAGCCTTTTTAGCAGCAGAGGAGAATAGCTGGGTTAGCGGCGACAGGCTGCAGGTCTCTCTGGGTAGGCACGGGTCGTAGAGGAACAGTGGTACCTGATCTCTCGTAGCAGCCGATAAACTGGACACAGTACAAACGACAAGACAGTTAGCTGAGTACAGGATGCACTTGCCAGGCGGATTCCGACAGGACAGGACAGGACAGGACAAAGGTGAAGCAAACGAGACGATAGTTTGTTTCTAGCATGAGAAACGCAAACGAGAATCTGACAAAGAAAGAGGCAGGAACAGAGAGAGAAATAGAGACCTAATCAGAGGGGAAAGGGAACAGGTGGGAAGAGGGTGAACGAGGTAGTTAGAGGAGATGAGGAACAGCTGGAGGAGGAGAGAAAGAGAAGGTAACCTAATACGACCAGCAGAGGGAGACAGAGTGAAGAGAAAGATCAGGAACAAGACATAACATGACAAGACATGACAATAGCAGAGGATTTTAACTTCTTTTATGCTCGTTATGACAGGGACAACACTGATCCTGTGTCGCCCCCCCTCCCGTCTACTGATTATGCCCCAGTTCTGAGGAGTCATGAGGTAAGACGGGTCCTCTGCGGCATTAACACCAGGAAGGCAGCCGAACCGGACGGTGTGTTGGGCCGAGTGCTGAGAGACTGTGCTGCGGAGCTAACTGACGTTTTTACCGTCATTTATAATACATCACTGTCCACTTCATGTGTTCCTGCGTGCTTTAAGGCAGCTACAATAGTCCCAGTCCCTAAGCAGTCAAATGCCACTCATCTAAATGATTATAGACCGGTGGCACTCACCTCCATTCCTGCCAAGTGTCTTGAGAGGCTGGTCTCCACTTATATCAAAAGCGCAATACCATCATCACTTGATCCACACCAATTTGCATATAGACGGAATCGGTCGACTGAGGATGCCATCGCCATCGTGCTCCACACGTTATTGGAACATCTCGAGCACAAGAACACCTACGCGAGACTCCTCTTTGTCGACTTTAGCTCGGCATTTAATACAATCCGGCCGTTCAAACTCCGAGCAAAACTGCAACACCTTGGCTTCAACAACTCGCTCTGCAATTGGATTGTGGACTTTCTGACAAATCGAACACAGAGTGTTAGAGTAGGCAAGCACATGTCCTCCACCCTATCAATCAACACCGGGGCCCCCCAAGGGTGTGTGCTTAGCCCCTTGCTCTACACTCTATTTACACATGACTGCTATGCTTCTCTCTGCTCCAATCTCATTGTTAAATTTGCCGACGACACAACAGTGCTCGGACTAATTAACAACAACAATGAGGCGGATTACCGAACCGAAGTGCAACATCTAGCGTCATGGTGTGTCAAAAATAAAGGAGATTATTGTGGACTTCCGCAAAAGCAGACCCAATCACTCTCCTCTCTGTATTGGACATGAAGTGGTAGAGAGGGTGCCATATTTTAAATTTTTGGGAGTATCTGTGACTGATGACCTGTCCTGGGGAATCAACATCAGCTCTGTGATAGGGAAGGCCCAGCAACGCCTCTACTATCTGAGGCAACTGAGGAGCGCCAGGATTCCTAAACAGCTGATGGTCAACTTTTACAACTGTGCCATCAGCAGTGTTTTGACGTATGGCTTCTTAGTGTGGTATTCCAGCTGCACTAAAGCCCATCAGCAAGCACTCCAACGAGTGGTAAATGCAGCGGGTAAAATCATTGGGACCACTCTTCCAGAGATCAGCAACATCTACGATACCCGCTGTCTGAAGAGAGTGCATAGCATCTTACTGGACCGGCATCACCCGGCCCATCATTTGTTCCACCTGCTGCCTTCAGGGAGAAGGTACAGGTCTATTGGTGCCAGTAAAACCAGGCTGGCTAACAGCCTGTACCCTTACGCAGTGAGGCTGCTTACTTCTGCTTAATGATGCCCTTCCTTACCCTCCCCCCCAAGGACAGTAAACTATATCTCATTGTGGAACAGCTGTGAACAGGACGTTGCATTGTTGCATTAACCACATCCATCCTGCTTAACGATGCTTAATGATGCCCCCCCCCCCCCCTCCCTCATACCCCTCATACCCCTCATACCTCTCTGTGAAATAACTGTGAACTGGACTTTGCATTGTTGCATTAATCACATCCATATCCAACTCTGATTATCATACTCATCATACTTTTTGTCCTGGTTGTCTTTTTGTTTTGTAAAGCCTCTTGCTGCTATTAAGAGTGAATGTCACTGGTTCTGTGCTTTAAACAACTATATACTTCGATGTGCCATGTTTACACAGGGGTATTTATTACTTATTTTGTTAGTGCACTCTAAGACACCATGTACGGTTGTTGTATGCTCCAAACACAATTTCGTTGTTGTTCTCTGGACGACAATGACAATAAACGTGAAATGAAATAAAATGAAAGACCTGGGTTAGACCAGTTTCTAGCAGGATTTACACAAATCAGTCTAATGCTTATGGTAACATTTCTGGTGCTAAATCTGCTGGTTATGTGACGATGCCGAAGGCAGAGGGGACCCTTGCGAGCTATCTCTCGCCCGCCTCGTCGTTTTCACTTAAAGCACCGGCTCTTCCGAGACCACTAAAAAATACCTCTGTGCTGGTGGGCAAGGCTTACTCGGCGGCTGGGCAGGCGGCTGCTTGTCTACATACGATGCCTATTATGCAGGCTTATCAGGCCGACCTGCT
This sequence comes from Siphateles boraxobius, assembly GCF_051911475.1. Lineage (NCBI taxonomy): Eukaryota > Metazoa > Chordata > Actinopteri > Cypriniformes > Leuciscidae > Siphateles > Siphateles boraxobius. The sequence continues at coordinate 64,474 of NW_027508905.1, read as the reverse complement.
AAAAGATGCGTGTGAGGGGGGGGGGGAAATTTCCGCTGATATGATTAGCGAACTCAGGCAGACTGCCGATCTCACTCTTCGTGCTACCAGAGAGACCGCAAAATCTATCGGTCGGTCTATGGCAGCCATGGTGGCCACAGAAAGGCACTTATGGTTGAGTCAGACCTCCATGAAAGAAAAAGACAAATCCTCCTTTTAAATGCTCCCGTTTCGCCTGCGGGCCTCTTCGGTGACGCTCTTCTTTCTGTCACGGAGAGGTTCCAGGAAGAGAAAAAACAGGCAGCTGCTTTTCATAAATACATCCCTCTTAAAGTGCGTGTCACTGGGTCTGCTGAACGTGGGCAGTCCCAGCCGTCGAGTTCAACCTCCAAAAGACCACAGCAGAAACGGAGTGTCGCGTCTCGTGCCCCCCCCACAGAGAGACTGGAGGGACGAGGCGGGGCGCTCTCCGGCGCGGCCTTCCCGGCGCAGGAATGATCTGAGGACAGTCATTGTCGCTAGGAAGGCCGCGTCGAAAAAATCCTGACGGGCTGAACGTCAGGACTCTGAGGGTGGTCCCCATCGGGAAAGACTTGAGTTCACCGCACAAAAACAAGTGCCCTGTCTTTCTCGATGCCCTCAGGGGTCTGTTCTACTAACCCTGCCTATACAGGGCGTAGAGAGACTCGGCGAGCGGTTTCCCGAGGGACGCTCGCCACCTCTGAGGATGGTTGTGAAGTGCTCAGACCAGCTGTTTCCTGCCAGTATGTTACAGGGCGCTGCGTCTGTCACTCGGGATGTTCATCCAGAGGCCAGCCTCGAGAGGCTGGTTCCCTTAGTAGAGTTCCTGGCGTAATGGGAAATGCTTCCCAATATTTCTCATTGGGTCCTGAATATCATAAAGAACGGGTACGCTATTCAGTTCAGAACGCGTCCACCTCGGTTCAGAGGGGTTCTGCCTACTGTGGTGGGCCCCGAGCAGGCTCTGGTATGAGAACAGGAGGTAAAAACTCTGCTGCAGAAAGAGGCTATAGAACGGATTCCTCCACCCAGCAGGGAGTTAGGATATTACAGCCGGTACTTCATCGTTCCGAAAAAAGATGGAGGGCTGCGTCCCATTCTAGATCTGCGTCTCTTAAATCGCACTGTTGGGAAGCTCAAATTCAATATGCTCACTCTCAAGCAGATCGTGTCACAAATCAGATTCGAGGACTGGTTTGTCACGATAGATCTAAAGGACGCCTACTTCCATGTTTCAATCCTCCCTCAACACAGAAAGTTCCTGAGGTTCGCTTTCGGTGACGAAGCGTACCAATATCGGGTTCTTCCGTTTGGCCTAGCACTGTCACCCCGCACGTTCACGAAGTGTATGGATGCAGCTATAGCTCCGCTCAGGCTGCAGGGCATCCGTATTCTGAACTATATAGACGATTGGTTAATTCTAGCTCAGTCGGAACAGCAGGCAGTTCGGCATCGAGATGCTGTTCTTGCTCACATCAAAAGATTGGGGTTGAGGCTCAACGCAAAGAAGAGTGTTCTTTCTCCATTACCTTTCTCGGTGTAGTATGGGATTTGACGACGATGCAGGCACGATTGTCACCTGCTCGTGTTGCTTCGATTCTCGCCGCAGTATATCAGGTCAAGCTAGGCCACTCCTCCACCGTAAAACAGTTCCAGAGACTGTTAGGTCTCATGGCGGCTGCGTCCAACATGATACCCTTTGGCCTCCTGCACATGAGACCATTACAGTGGTGGCTCAGAACCAAGGGTTTCTCCCCGAGGGGAGATCCTTTTCGCATGATCATGAGTTCGCGACGGTGTCATCGCACCCTGGTTATGTGGAAAGATCCTTGCTTCCTGTCCCAAGGACCTGTGTTTGGAGCTCCTTGTCGTCGCGTTTTGAATGACAGATGCCTCTCTCACGGGTTGGGGAGCGATCATGAGTGGTCGCCCAGCTCGGGGTCTGTGGAAGGACCATCACCGTCTATGGCACATAAATTGTCTAGAGATGTTGGCAGTATTTCAGGCTCTGAAACACTTCCTCCCAGACCTAAGGGGCCACCACGTCCTTGTCCGAACAGACAACACGTCGGTGGTCTCTTATATCAACCATCAGGGGGGTCTGCGTTCTCGCCCGCTGTACAAACTGGCACGTCAGATCCTTCTATGGTCCCAGGGGAAAATTCTTTCTCTGAGAGCTATTTAATTCCCGGGGTATTTAACCCCTTGAGCCGCAGGGATCCCTGGTGATCCCGAATTTTACATTCAAAAAAATTGTGCATTGTTTTTGAGCTGCTTTATCTCTCTATTAGTAATTGCTAGAGCAATTCTGAGTTTTTCACAGTAAACTGTCAAGTGTTAGCTTTTAAATGATACCTTGGTTTTGTGTATAGTCAGAAGGACTCCTTAGCAACAACCATTTTATTATGGGTATGTCATTTTGCACTCGATTGCCAAAAAGGGGGGCGACTGGTAAGGGGTTAAATCAGGGGGCAGACATCCTGTCGAGGCAGGGGCCGAGGCCCGGGGAATGGAGTCTTCACCCCGAGGTGGTGGAGCTCCTATGGGAGCATTTCGGTCGCGCCGAGGTAGACCTATTTGCTTCCCGAGAGACATTTCACTGTCCACCGTGGTTCTCTCTCAGCCAACCAGCCCCCCTGGGGTTGGGCGGGATGGTACATCCATGGGCGAGGTCACGCTTGTACGCTTTTCCCCCGATCGCTCTGCTCCCGGGAGTTCTGGAGAGGGTTCGCCGGGACGGGCTCAGTCTTCTGTTAATAGCCCCGTTCTGGCCGGCCCGGGTATGGTTTGCGGACCTTGTGTCTCTCCTCGACGGCTCTCCCCTAGAGATACCGATCAGGAGAGATCTACTCTCTCAGGCGAGTGGGTCGATCCTTCACCCACGCCCAGAACTATGGAGGCTGTGGGCTTGGCCTCTGAGGGGGCCCAGCTCGTAGACTCTGGTCTCTCGACTGAGGTCGTTGAGACAATCCTCCAATCCAGAGCTCCCGCCACGAGGAAGTTATATGCCGCGAGGTGGAAACTTTTCACCTCTTGGTGCAGAGAGCGCCAGCAGGACCCAGTTAACTTCCCAGTTGGTACAGTGCTGGATTTCCTGCAGGACCGTCTCTCCACAGGGTTATCCCACTCCACACTGAAGGTGTACGTGGCGGCCTTAGCTGCTTACCACGCTCCTTCAAGCGGAGGTTCTCTCGGGAGACACCCACTTGTATCTCGCTTCCTTCGTGGCGCCCTGAGGCTGAGGCCTGCAGTTCGCACGAGGGTACCATCTTGGGATCTGGCCATTGTCTTAGAGGGTCTGTCCCTAGCTCCCTTCGAGCCCATAGAGGAAGTTTCGGAAAAGTTCCTTACACTTAACACTTAAAGTTCTTTACAATTAACACTATCCTTCTTCTCGCTATCTCGTCTCTAAAAAGAATTGGAGATATTCAAGCACTCTCGGTGGCTCCCTCGTGCCTGGAATTTGCTCCTGGTTCGGTTAAGGCTTTTCTCTGTCCTAGACCAGGGTATGTTCCTAAGGTGCCAACCACTTCCGTTAGACCTATAGTACTGCAGGCCTTATGTCCTCCGCCTTTTTTGACGTCAGACCAGGAGATTACACGCAGCCGTAGTCCCTGAAGGGGAACGTCCCGGGTTACGTATGTAACCCTAGTTCCCCGAAGGGACGGACGCTGCGTGTCCTGCCATACTTATCCTGCCCCTTGGGTCGCTTGCTTCAGTAACATTAGAAGCTGGCGGCTTGTGTATTCAGGGGATTTTTATAGCTTCCTGGTCAATGACGTCACTTGCTGTGATGCTCTATTTTCTCCTTTGACTGATTTCATTCATGCTTCAGACGCATTACGCTGGGGGGCGTTCCCATTACACGTGATTACACGCAGCGTCCGTCCCTGAAGGGGAACTAGGGCTACATACGTAACCCGGGACGTTTTGGTAACATGGTTTACCGTTTAAAATACAGTTTTGGGTGATTTTGTAAATTTCTGCCAAAATGCATTAAATAAAAATATCAATTTATAACATGAAAATAAGGTTAATGGATTGTGATAAGAGGGTCAGAAAAAAGTCAAACACCACTACATTAAATATTATAATTATGTAACTGAAATTAGTTACTTAAAATTATTTTTTGCTAATGTTAACTGGTAACACTTTACAAAAAGGTTTAATTGTGTTAACATTAGTAAATGCATAAGCTAACATGAACAATTTATTTGTTATTTTAGCATTATTGTTAATGTCAGTAAATATATAATTGTTCATTCTCATGTTCTTTCATGTTCATAGTTCATTAACTATTGTTAACACTTCAATTTAAATGAGTAAATGTTGCAGTTAACTGACTAATATCAATAAATGCTTTAGAAGTATTGTTCATTGTTAGTTCATATTAACTAAAATTATCAAACGAAACCTAATTGTAAAGTGTTACTAGTTAATTGTATAGTGATGGCCAAGACTTCTGAGAGATGACAGGGTGAGAATAGAGATATTTGATGTATAAATCTAGTGATTTAATCATATTTTAGATATACAGTAGTACTGTTTGCAGCATGTATGAGTACTGTGAATTATGCATGTTGTCCTTGAGATGTACAGCTTTCAAATCGACGACATGTTCTCACAAACTCGAGGACTCTTCAGTGGTTCTCTTTAATGGGCTTTTGTAGAACATTCAGACTTCACGGAAACAGCAATAATGAAGTGTTTAGAGGTCTTCGGTTGAACTTCAATGGCTATTCTACGGTCATATGAATATTTTCATCTTTTGATTGGGCTGTGCTACTTGAACCAGTTTATTAGTAAAGTAAAAATCCCATGTTTCATATAAAATCGTACACTTTTTTTTTTCCTGAAGGTCATCTTCAAAAACACACGTGTATGTACAGTGATATTCATAAGTGAACATACGCATGCTAAAGTTGCCTAAAAAGAGGAATAAAAAATCATCTTTTGGAAATGTATCTTAATGCCTTAATTAAAAAAATGAGGAAAAATCCAAACTTTAAGGACACCAATTTTCTTTGTGAATGAATAATGTATAGTAAATAAATAAATGTTCTTCCCTAAAATACAGGTTGCGTAAGTCAGGACACCCCTATGTTAAATTCTCATAGAGACAGCAGATTTTTATTATTAAAGGCCAGTTATTTCAGACTTCCTAGAGATTGGCATGAGGAACTTTCCATAAGATCATCTCTCAAAGCAAATCACACCAGCTATTAGGCTAACTGATATAACACCATGCCAATCTCTAGGTATGATGAAGGGAATGTAATGATGTGGGATATTTTAATTCCAAAGGCCAAGGGAACTTTATCAGGATGCATAGTATCCTGATCCATGAAATAACTGTCTTTTAAATATAAAAATGTGCCTGTCTCTATGGGAATTTAACATAGGGGTGTCCTGACTTACGCAACCTGTATTTTAAGCAAGGGCATTTATTTATTTACGATACATTATTCATTCACAAAGAAAATTGGTGTCCTTAAAGGTAGGATTTTTCCTCATTTTTTTTTTTTTTTAATTAAGGCATTAAGATCAATTTCCAAAAGATGATTTTGTATTCCTCTTTTTAGTAAACTTTAGCATGGGTGTCTAAACTTACACATATCACTGTATATATAGTAGACAATGAGTGTGAATTTTAATTGAGATGTTTACATTTAATTTCAATGTAATTTTATCACCATTGATATACAGTACACTAAACACAAAATCTACAAAAGCTGATATGTACCTTAAAAATATATTTTATGCACCATTTATGAATTAAAAATGTACACCTTTAATGGGTAATTACAGTACAAAAGTGTACCTTTTGAAAGGGTAGCACCCCAGTGAAACATTTTGTACCTTTTTCCCAGTTTTTGAAGGCCATGATCCTACTTTTTCCCATATCTATCATCAAATATATGTGAGAAATTTGTCTATATGTATATATATATATATATATATATATATATATATATATATATATATATATATATATATATATATATATATATATATATATATATATATATATATATATATATATATATATATTTTAATATGGGTCACACTTTAGTTTAGGGTCCAATTCTCACTATTTACTATGTATTTTGCCTCAAAAAAACTCCTAATTATTGCTTATTAAAAGTTAGTAAGGTCGTAGTTAAATGTAGGTATTAGATAGGATTAATGGGTGTAAAATACGATCATGCAGAACAAGGCATTAATATGTGATTTAAAACTGTTAATAATAATGCTTTATGTACTGTTAATAAGCAACTAGTTAATAGTGAGAATTGGACTCCAAACTAAACTGTTACCAAAAATTAGATATGGTATATTCATTTCATTATGTGCAATTAACTAATATATACTTATGACTATTTTAGGAGCTATTCATGTTTAAATGTAGGATTGTTTTTTCCCTCATTTCTGTTTTTTTTGCACCCTGAGGAGAAATTGTTTTCCTTCAGATGAATTTAGTTTTTATTTTAAGAACTATTTGCTAAAGTCTAAAATCTAAAGTCTAAAGCAGAGGAAGATTAAAGCCAACAATAAATCGGCATCTTCTAATACTGGACGGATAGAAACAGGATTTATTTTAGGGAATGCTTGATTCAGGCCACTATTTTATGTTCATCAAATATGAATGTCTTGCAGATTACTTATTAAATAGAGCCGACTGGGGCTAGTTGTCACAGCGTCTATATATCAGACAGAACAACTAGGCACAAGCGACAGGACAGATATAATCAGCTTTCAGATCTCTTGTCATGCCGGACTCTCTGTTATCAGAGTTTGAAGTGTGTCGACTGTCAAAGGTCTCTCTCACGCCACATGTGTCACCGTTTCAGAGAAAATAGAGCATCTTTATGTGTCGTAGCCCGGCACAAATCCGGCAACACCCAGCGTGAGGGTTGGCAGGAGCACTCGGGTCCCGCTGAGCTCAGGGATGTTCATCTGGGAACGCCGTCTCC
>NW_027508905.1:5000-50000 GCF_051911475.1 Siphateles boraxobius | reverse complement strand
GATTAGTAGTAAATACTACAAGGGGGAGGATGGCATGGTAAGACCGTTTGAGTGACGCATTCTCTGTCCAATGATTCTAGACGGTCTTGAAAATGATTGGCTGGAGTTTTTCGAGTCCTGCCCGTTCCACAGATGATTAAATTGCCTAATTTTCATTTCAGTGCTTCTAATTTACAGCCAGCAAGTGGGTCAGGAATAGGATTTCAAGTGATTTTGAAAAAATGGTCAAAAAAGAAAATCACATACCCCACCTTTAAGTGTTACTTGGCATGATTTTGCACAAGATTGCATGTGTGCTATTGCTATCAATTAACCTTTCAAGATTTGAGTCAATATGTTTAAGTGATCGAATTGCATGAGTTAGTCAATATTTCATTTAGATTGCAATGATCTATAATATTTTGTTACAGTTGTAAATTAAACAAACAAGACAATTCAAAAGATACGGTCAAACACAAATGCAACACAGACACATGCATAGACAATAATAACTGAGGAGTATAAATATGCAGGGATAATGAAGAGCCACGCTAGACAAAAATAAACTAATCAGTAACTATAGATCATGCTTAGAAAACCATGCAAACAAAGGAAACAGGACAGAAAAATCAACAAAATCATCAAAACTTGTTGTGACATTAGCATGTTTCTATAGTACAAAATCAAAAGTTTAAAGTTCTACTAACTTAATCTGAGTTTGTTAACTCAAATATTTGATGTAACTGATTATCTCATTATTAAGAGTTATGTTTACAGTACAAATAATAAATACATATTGTTACATATGTTTGCATTGGTAAATATTTCAATTCAATTTCAAATAACATGTTTAAGTATTACAAAATCAAAATTTAAAGCTCTACTAACTTAATATTTTAGTTTATTACCTCACTTTTTGAGTTATGCCATAACTACTGAGGGTTTACAGTCCAATTATCTTGTAATAAAGACACCTTAACAATAAAGCGTGACCAATAACTTTTTGTTTATTATTTATGGAATGCAAAAGTCAGTTTTGAGCTCTTTTTAATACAATAACAGCTTTGTTTAGCTCTTAATAGGACATATGGTAATACACAATTTCAATATAGAGTCATATGCACCACTTTTACTGTATTTCTGGTGTTTTTTTGCTTTTTTTGTGGAGCTTGACAGGCTTAGCCTCATAAACTGTTGTTTTATGTACAAGATGTTTCATTTCTGAGTCAAATATACCTTTAATAAAATGAAAACAGCGATGTAAATTGGAGAGTGTCCAGGAAGGGCAGGTGGGCTGTTGTGCTCTATGTGATATTACTGGATCAAGCTGTTATGCATTAGGTGACAAACATGTATATTTCTGTCCAACAACTTTATAGCCTTAAAACAAAATGAATGAGATCCTTGTAGTTAATGTGTGATTCATGTTTTCCAGCACTGAATCCTATTTTGTTCTCCTGTAGGCTCTCCTGGACAGATGGCTTGTAAAGAAAACAGCACGCCACCCCGTAATCATATGTGCAATAAATGCTGCTGGTTAAGACCCCGTGGATTGACTACAGATGGCACTTCAGTTTCAACACCTCCACTCTAATGAATAAGTGCAAAACTATCAATAATTTTAGCTTTCAGTTTCATAGCCGTGCAAAGCCTCTATGTGTGATGGCGCCGGTGCAAAGTGTGCATATTGTGAGAATAAGGCTCCATTAGTGATGGTCAATGGCATGTTTGCCCTTTGTATCCAGTCCTGGGCATTTGAAGCAAGCATCTGTTCTTTTGGACCGGTTCACTGTTGCACGGAATTTGGATACCAGGTCTGAAATTAACGGCATGCGACCGTGGTAAAGGAGAGACTCAAAAAGTGTCTAATTAAAACTACTATGTGTAAAGTAGTCCACTTTACACATACTAGCGTTGCGTCTACATGTCAGCTAGCAGTCATTAGCGTATTAGTAGACTGTCTGCTTAATATATGCTAACACTTTATGCTGATTCTTCTTGTGGCAAAAATTCTTATTAAACATCATCACTGCGGAAGAGACAACTATGAATCAAAGTGTCTTTTAAAAGGTATTTATTCTTGCAAGAAGGCCCAGTCACCACACAGAAGTTAGGCTGTAGTGTGAGTGAGACCACACCAGGAAGGGCTGAGCTATCTTTATACCAATTTCCCAAGGTCTTCAGAGAAGCAGCGCTCCTGCCACATTCCTTAGATAAAGGGACCATGGCCACTAACTGGCCCAAAAGACCCCCCTGTACTAAATGACCTCTGACCTCAAGGGCCAGAGGTCCCTTCCCAGCCGTTCCCAGGCGTCTCGCTCCTGCATTTCAGATGTATAAACATACATCATTTTTCCCCTCACATAAATATATTCTCTGTTCCACCTCCCTCTACAAATGAGAAAAACATGTTGCATTCCTTTGCAATATCTATTACTGATCAATGAATATTAAAATTTCCACTACATTCTCTTCAACGGACATCCTACTGACTATAAGTCACTTTGCAACTACATGTCAAATTATTTTAACCCAACCTTAACCTAACAGTCCGCTAATACTCTAATGAAAGTTAGCTGATGTAGTTGCACAATCTGAGAATCATTAGAAAAATTTAAGACTCCAGCTTTGATATTTGACCACTATTTATGACTAGGTTGTAGTGACATTAATTTATTAGTTTGGTTAGCAGTGCAAAACAATCAGTCTTATTTTTCATATTTTGAATAGAATAGCAACACAAATTCATATTCCTTCAAGGCTGCTCCAGTTTATTTGTGTTTACATAGAGACTCTAGACTGTCAGGTTGTGTGCAGGTAGCTGAAGAACGAGGACAAGAGGACTTCCAAAAACAGCTGATTTATTTACAAAATAAACTTACAGGAACGAAATAACAAACTCCAGAAACTTCAGGGAAAACACAACCATACAAAGACGACCAACCAACCCTGAAGGAAAACACAAGGCTTAAAAGAACTGGGACTAATGGGATAGTTAACAGAACACAGGTGAAGAAACTGAACACAAACGAGGAGCGGGAAAACTAACAGGACTGAACCAAAATCACAAAAACGGGTGGAAACAAGATCTCAAAACTGAACTAATAACAGGACTAAACCAAAATCACAAAGACAGGGGAAACCAAGATCAGAAAACAGAACTCAACACATAGAAACATGACATAGACAGCATCCTTAGTCCGAAAGTGCGGATATTTAAAAAATTATTGATTTATTCTCAAGTTTGCAAAATATTTCGTCATACAGAATATTATTTCTATTCATTTCCCACTGAATTATGTGATCTGAAGAGCTGAAAGAGGGTTTAGACCGAGCTCTGTCTCTCCTGTTCTGAGTTTTGCATGATTTATGACTCATCGAGTGCTCATTTGGTCTAGAGCTGTCAATCATGTCACGTGATCATAATTCCTGCCCTTCTGGATGACGTTTGCAGCTTCTTGAAAAAACTAACCTCAAAACAGCATTTCTACACATGAAACAAGAAGCTAATAAACACAGAATTATGATTTGATATGGTTTGTGTGTGATTTCCATAAGATTTGGTGTATTTTCATATAATGGATGTTTACATTATAAATGCTAAGCAGGTGTAGCGATTAGCTGTGCATAAAAAGGCTGTACATAATATATTTAATCTAAAACAAACACTGATCACAATAATGGGTGAAATTGTGACTTTCCTTCAGTGATTCTGTTTGTTAACATCAGGGGTCTTCACTAATGGTCAATTATCATTCAATTAATCACTTAATTATCTTATTAACTTTAACACTTCTTCAGAGTTAATTTTAACTCTCTTGAGTGTGGAGTCAAATAAACTCTGGAGCGAGTTAATTTAACACTGTTTTTTTTTAACACTTACTACAGGTAAGCTACATTTTTCAAATGAGCCTGGGCTGGATGAGGTACAGTAGCTTGGAAAAAGTAGTAAGTTTTTTTCAAATGTAATGCTGTTGTTCATTATGCATGGACATGTATGAAAATTATCCTAGGGTTGCAATGGCCACAATTTGAGCTAACCCCAGCTATACATTTTATTGGACGTGGACTCCAACATCGTGTTGGCATCAAATTTTGGTGTTTTTTGATGTCAGACTTCAACGTCATTAACAACTCAAAAAACAGCATTACCAACTTCACTTAATACAAACCAGATTCACTTTATTTCTGTCATATGTGTACAAAAGTTCTTATTGAGATTAACAGAAGTTTAGATTTTGACATTTAATTGAAAATAATAGTTATTTCTGTCACCATTATGGTGATCGGTGTTTATTTTAGTTGGGCAGTTTGACTCTTGATGTTTTAATGTTAGATTTTGTTACATTTTTGGCTGCTGTTACATTTTATGACTAAAATCTATGTTAGATCGCTATCGGAAGTTCATACAAACACTCAATGGTTGTTTAAAGTGAGTTTTGAGTAAAAGCATAATATTAATATTTTTAAATTGTGTTATGTTTCTTGATGCTAATTGTAGCTCTATTGCACCTGTTGCGCCAGGAGCAATTATGTACCATATACTATTTGTTTTAAAAATAAGTCACATAAGGTCCCAAGAATATGAACAAAATCAATAAATTAGATTTTTTTACTTACTACCATACATTTAGTTTTTGTGAAAATAGGTCACTGTTACTGTTAAAAAGTCTCTAAATTCATACCCTTTAAAGTAGTACCAGGAATAAAATTAAAATTAAAATGTAATAAAAAAATAAAGTTTAGATACACTCGCTTGTAAAACTCAATACTCTACTAAATACTCAATCATTTATTAACTACTAACTGCATCTTCAACATTGCAATTATAGATTACTGTTCTAATTATACTTTTTAAATTGAACAATACAACATGAAACTGCTCTTTTAATTATTTCAAATAAAAAAATACATATAAAATTGCATAAATTATTCTTGAACTGACCAAAGTATTTAAAGGGAGAATGATTAAATAAAAACATATATTTTAACATCAGACAACGTACAATTTTGATGTTTAGTTCACTATTGTTGTATATATATATAGTTATATGCAGTATTTAATTCAATTACATCAAAAGTAACTAATTAAATTACAGAGAAATTAAGAGTATTCCCTTACTTTACTATTTCAAGGGAAAAGTAATTAAATTACAGTCATTAATTACTTAGTAATGCATCATACTCAACACTGTGTACTAGTTGGTTTTATTCATAGTAAATTCTGGTGACTAACACTGAAGGATGTTTGACAGCTTTTCCTGTGATGTTCCATTGTTCTACGATGGGAGTTTGGGAAAATATGCAGCCATTACATTTGTAATTCAATTAAATGGTTGTAGATGTGCAATCAAAGCATGCAAAATGAAATATATATATATAAATTAAGAAGACTATTCCAGATTTCAGGGCTGACCACAGAACTTCTTTGTTGACATGCTTGCAGGGAACATGTAGTGACAAGATCAGTAGAGATTTACTAAAACATTTTCTGTTTTTATTTTGACACAATTTAAAAGTGTTTTTTCCTACTTCAAGGCAGCCACCAGTTACTGCTAGTAATATCTGTAAAGGAGTCTACATTGTGTGTCTCAAGAAGGTCTATAATACCTGGAGGGAAATAATCCCAAAGCATTCCCTGTCCAATCGACTGCTCATGAAAGAATAAAAAATCCCATTCATTTCACACATTAAAACCTTTGCCAGTGAAATTACTAGCCAAACATCTTTGGTTTCACTTCAGAGAACTTCAGAGCAGATCCCTAGTAACAGTAATGGCAATACAAAATATTTGTAGCCAGTGTTATAATTCATAATATTTGAAACAACACAATAAATTCATTAACCATAACATTGGGGTTTTAAGACAGTTTGGAGGTTTAAATATACTAACTTTCTTCCCTATATTGTGACGTATATTCGAGTGAAACGGATTCTGGAAATGTGGGCGGGGCTAGATTTTTTTTTCTGTGGGGAATTGATTGGATGGTTGTGGTTTGCTATTGGTGGATCTAATGTGATTGACAGGTTGCCCCGCCCTCGTCATCAGAGAAGAGAAGAGATGCTGCAAGAGGAACTTATTCTGATTCAAGATTACCAGGAACATGAAGTTAAAACAATAATGATGTGCACGGATAAATCATGAATCAAAAACACTGCAATATTCTATTAGAAAAAGTTGAGAACTTTCCATTTTGAGTTCATGGTGACTTGAAGAGAATTTTAACAATACATTTTTTTTAACATTTTTTACAGGAATTCAAATTATTATTAAGTGTTGTATTTAAAAAAAAAAAAAAAAAAAAAAGCTTAACAAAATGATAAGAACATTCTTGGGAATAAAGGTACGAATATTTTGCATTCATAAACATTTATTGAGTTAGAAAAAAAGAAAATATGAGAATATTCTGTGAATCTGGCCTATGTGTGTGTGTGTGTGTGTGTGTGTGTGTGTGTGTGTGTGTGTGTGTGTGTGTGTGTGTGTGTGTGTGTATGTGTGTGTGTGTGTGTGTGTGTGTGTGTGTGTGTGTGTGTGTCTGTGTGTGTGTGTGTGTGTGTGTGTGTGTGTGTGTGTGTCTGTGTGTGTGTGTGTGTGTGTGTGTGTGTGTGTGTGTGTGTGTGTGTGTGTGTGTGTGTGTGTGTGTGTGTGTGTGTGTGTGTGTTTGTGTGTGGCCTGGTAAACCCTGCATTATGGGGACAAAGATGGCAATATTCAAAATCCTTGTATTGTGGGGCCATTTTTTGGTCCCTATGAGGGAGACAGCTTAAAAATCACACTAAGGGATGTTTGTTGATGTAAAAATTAAGAAAGTGTTCTGTGAAGGTTTAGGGGTAGGGTAAGGGTATAGAATATAGTTTGTATATTATACAAATATATGTCTATGGAAAGTCCCCATAAAACATGAAAACACAACTTGGTGAAGACACCAAGATGTCTACTAACTCTCATTAGAGTATTAGTAGAGTATTAGTAGACTGGTAGGGTTAGGGTTAGAATAAGTTGCCATGCATTTGCAAAGTTACTTATAGTCAGTAGAGTGTCTGTTGGAGGACCATCACAATAAAGAGTTTGCAGATATTAAGCAGATAGTCCACTAATACTTTAATGAGAGTTAGTTGACATGTAGTTGCAAAGTTACTTATAGTTAGTAGAATGTTCAAAAGGGACTGTTGTTTGGACTCTATTTGTTTAGATTATTGCCAAAGTTATTCTGGTGATGAAAGTGAGGAAAAGACCCTTTGGTTCTCCAGGAGATCCCATCCCACAGATCTTCATGTTCAAGACTGTAGAAACAGATCCCAGCTTCTTTCTCCACTGCATTGTTCAAAAATGCAAACAAAGGTCTGCACTCTAAACAGATTTTTTTTTGAACAGAAGATAAAGATTACAAACGTTTCGTCACCCCAGTGGAAGACGTCACCACAATCGCACTGTTCACTCGACCAGTGGATGTAAATATCACGTTACCAAACCTCTTTCCAGAGAGCTTGGCAGATAAATTATCAGTATATGATTTTTTAATTTACATTAGTGGTAATATAGCTGATTTATTTAGCTTGTTTATTTGTTTGATGCAATTCTCCACCTCATTAGTTTAGAAAAACAACAGATTATCTTTCTATAATATAACGTAACTCATTCAAAGCCACACCTAACTTAATCACTATTTTATGCATCTTATGCACCTTGTTCCTTATGGCATTAATTTAGTAGTTGTGTTAGTTATTCCTGTTTATTTTTTGTTAATAACATTTATCACTTGTGTCTTCTTTGTGCTGATAATACAAAAGAAGCTATACAAGTTAACGATCTCAATCATTTTTCAGATAAATCAGCTGACCAACTCCCTCCAGTTTACATTAAATGTAAATGATTGAACAGCCGCTGTTGGCCGTGTTCTCATATGGCCTTGACCGCCTCCCAAATTGCATACTCTCTTGAGTAGGTACTTATTTAGAATATTTTGTTAGGGTCAGGTGTGTGTGATACGTGTAAGGTTAGGGTCAGGTGTGTCTGTTACTGCTGAGGTTTGGGTCAGGTGTGTGTGATACGGGTAAGGTTAGGGTCAGGTGTGTGTGATACGGGTAAGGTTAGGGTCCGGTGTGTGTGATACAGGGTAAGGTTAGGGTCTGGTGTGTTTGATACTGGTAAGGGTTAGGGTCCGGTGTGTGTGATACGGGTAAGGTTAGGGTCAGGTGTGTGTGATACGTGTAAGGTTAGGGTCCGGTGTGTGTGATACGGGTAAGGTTAGGGTCAGGTGTGTGTGATACGTGTAAGGTTAGGGTCCGGTGTGTGTGATACAGGGTAAGGTTAGGGTCTGGTGTGTTTGATACTGGTAAGGGTTAGGGTCCGGTGTGTGTGATACGGGTAAGGTTAGGGTCAGGTGTGTGTGATACGTGTAAGGTTAGGGTCCGGTGTGTGTGATACGTGTAAGGTTAGGGTCAGGTGTGTGTGATACGGCTGAGGTTAGGGTCAGGTGTGTGTGATACGTGTAAGGTTAGGGTCCGGTGTGTGTGATACGGATAAGGTTAGGGTCAGGTGTGTGTGATACGTGTAAGGTTCAGGTCAGGTGTGTGTGATACGGGTAAGGTTAGGGTCAGGTGTGTGTGATACGGGTAAGGTATGGGTCGTTTAAGTTTGGGTTAAGGTGTAACTTAACTTAAGGGCCAACTGTGTAATTACAAATGTAATTACATAAATTAATTACAGCTGTAATTACATGCAGGTATTTTCAAAATATTAGTACAATGTAA
Organism: Siphateles boraxobius; assembly: GCF_051911475.1. Classification (NCBI taxonomy): domain Eukaryota; kingdom Metazoa; phylum Chordata; class Actinopteri; order Cypriniformes; family Leuciscidae; genus Siphateles; species Siphateles boraxobius. Next base: position 41,267 of record NW_027508905.1, on the reverse strand, counting down.
AAACATGTATGTACATAATAAGTCCATTGTATAAAATTATTAATTTCAATGTAAGTACATAGTACTTAAAGGCACTTAATATAAAGTGGGACCCAACTTTTTTAGCTGTTTGTGTCGTGGTAAATAATTGAATGATGGTTTTGTTTTGTTTTTTGCTGAAAGTTTTTGTTACTGATCACATAAAGCCCAGGAAGTTTGTTTGGCTCTGTCTTTCAGTGCATTTTCCAAACAGACAAATAAGAATTTGGTGGAGCTGAAAGGGGGTTTTGAGGGCATCCCATTGTTCTACAGATGAGCTGTGCTCATCTGAGCTGGGCTTGTGTAGCTCCTCCTTCTGATCTGTTTACTGATCGTGTTTCATGTGGTCTACTGGAAGGCAGAAAGCTTTGAGATTAATGCAGCCTCATTTCTTCACTACACTTGAAGTCATTGCTGTGAGAGTTAGTGTGGAGTTGCTTTCTACAAGTCGACCGCCCAGTGTCCCATTTCTCAAAGAGATTTAATTGGCCTGAAGCTAATTATAGCACATTTGACATGGAGACACTGCCACTGCTGTTGGCACTACAACATTTTCAGTTGCTTTGCCAATGGTCGTTCTTTACTTCTGATGACGACTGGTCATCTTATGCAAACGAGAAGGTTCCAGATTGTTCCAGGTTTGACTACTTTGTGCTGTATTGGATTTGCAAATAACATCTGTAATTATGTAACACTTTATATATATATTGGATATATGTTGTAAATAAAAAGAAAAGAAAAAAAACATGCATCGTGATTCTCTCCTCAATAAATGCTTCTCCAATGCATTTCAATGCTTTCTTCAATGATTTTAAATACATTTTTGAAGAATTTCAGAATTTGGTAACTCTTTATTTCAAAAGTCCACTTTAGACATTCTACTAACTATAAGTAACTTTGCAACTACATGTCAACTAACTGTAAGTATTATTAGATTGTCTGCTTAATATCTGCTAACACTTTATTTTGATAATTCTCCAACAGATATTCTACTGACTATAAATAACTTTGCAACTACAAGTCAACTAATTCTAAAATCCCGAACCCTAACACCAAACCATAACCTAACAGTCTACTGACAGTCTATTACAGCCTACTAATACTCTAATGAGAGTTAGTTGACATAGTAGTTACAAAGTTACTTATAGTTAGTAGAATGTTTAAAGTGGACTATCGAAATAAAGTGTAACCCAGAATTATTTCTGAATTGAGATTAAATCACAGCCACCAACTGTCCAAGTAATACAAAACAATCTGCAACAATCCGCTTCAAACAGACTGAGACACAGAATTGCTCCAGTCGTGTTTTGTAGGAAATGAAAGAGCGGATTTGCGGGGTGATTCAAGAGATAGTGACAGTATTTTTTCACCAGGATGAGCGGTCAGATATACGGCATTGCAGAGGATGGCAGTTTAGATTAGGAAATATCTGACCACTGAATGCCAATCGATTTGAGTCATGCATATATTCCAGAACTTTGAATGATTTTGCTAAACATTTTACATGGATGCATTTAGCAGACGCTTTCAGCCTCAGAATAGAAGATTCCCACTGTTTAAATTGAGGTTTATTTTATTCTGCTTCTACTCTTTTATTGTTTCCAAACTGTGTATCATTGCTAGTTCTAGATAGATAGTAGATCTGCGCAATATGAGGATGCCTCTTTTTACTTATTGTTTGCTTTTGTATAATTAATTAAACTACTTTGATTTCATTTAGTTTTCGTTTTCAGATGTTCTAAGATTTTGTTCATGAAATCTAAAATAAATTCTGATTGAGGTATTAAGTGAAATGGTTAATCTCAGTGTGGCCTGTCAGTGTTTGTCAGTATATTTACTGTACGGCTTTCTGGTGTATTTAACCCTTTAGATATATGAGACAAAACTACTGATATGAGGATGATGAAAGATTAATTTGAGTAAACTACCCTTTTACAGCACTACATCAAGTGTTTTGCGTCTTTAAAAATTGTTTTTGAATGATATTAAATAATACTGTATAGATCCTGCTGTGAAAAATGAAAGTATAACCCTGAAAGTGGCTTTTAGGATCAATGTTGAACATTACTGACTACGGTAATGTTAGACTTTCTTTGAAATGCCAATGAAAAATAAATTAGTAAACAGAAATCGTACTTTATTAATTAATTAATGGATTTGATTCAATCCACTCATATTAAACATCACTAAATTGGCCTATACATTAGTTGACAATGATTAAATTAAATTGAATAATTCGATAACATTTAATCCCTATGATAACAATTGAAAGTGTCCATGAAGCACACCCAAACAATTCCCATTGATATGAATGGAAATGCCTGGAAGTTTGTATTTTGAAACATATCACTGGATGGGTTTGGGACTGTATCCGTTCTTGTCATGCTATCAACCAGTCAGTATTGCAATGACGTATTTCCCTGTAGCTCCAGACTGACTATTCACAAGGCAAATAGGCCTCAGGTGATTGTAGACCTCCGGCTGCCTGTTCTTCTTTATCTTGCATTCAATTTTCTCCTTTGTCACTGTCTAGCTTTCAATGTATAATATTTGAAATTCTGAGGCATGTATGCTGGTTTGTCCAGATGAAACTGGATGTCCAAAATATAGGAATAGCAGAAATTAATAAAACCTGTAACTTACATAAAATATTGAACTATTTTCCGGTATACAGTATTTGAGCGGCCAAGTTAGTCTGATTTGTTGAAGGCAAGAGAAAAATAATCAATAAGACCAGAGGCAAACTAAGTTTAGAATCAACATGACATCAAAAACTGTCTTGAACCTATTGTTTTGTTTTTGCAATTTAATGCAAAAATTACACCCTTTGACTATAAAGTTTTCTAAACCAATGCATTACACTACAAATTCATGCATCAAATAATAGCACACACACTGAAGGGTTTGCAGCAATTTCTTTCATGCAATTAAGTTAACGAATGGAAGTTAATTGACCATCTGTTTGCTGTTTGATTAATCATCATGGGTTATCCATTCCCAGCACAGATTCAAGAGACATATTACCAACATCACATCAAATGTACAGCACGTTTGATTAGCTCTCTAAAGCCAGATGTGAAAAACACAAAGCCATAACTGTAGGCGACTATTTTTCTGAGGGATAATTATTTTCATTTTTCATCTTGGTTTTTATTGTTTTTGTTTTCCCTTCACATTACCTTGAACAGGCGGAGGTCATTAAACAAATTCCTCAGCCTGGCAACGGCAGCCCTCATTTCCTCAGATGAGAATGTGTCATTGGCCTCTGGCCCATGTTGTTTTCTCTCTTTCTCTAATAATTTATGCATGCAACTCAATTTAATCAAGATCATATTTCATACTTCGGCCATCTCTGCGAGCACAGCGCTGCCGGTGCACTTTAAAAAGTCGCAGCTACATACAAAAGCACTTTTTGAAATCCGCCACACCAACCATGTCATATTATTTTCTTCTGCGGTATTTCCTTTCGGGTTTAGTGTAATTGCCGGGTGTTCTCAGTTGGGCGCTGTAATCTCTCTGAGGAGAACCTGCTCGCACACTGATCTCCCCCATTACTCTTCATTAACAAGCTGCTCTCTCCACTGTCTCAAGCGCTGATTCAATTAAATGTGTATTCTGGGATTGGGGATTTGTGCACCCCTCTGCAGAAGGATTAGATCATAATCGTTCTTCCTCTTTTCCTTTAAACCCCAGACTCAAGCTGTCTGCTCCATTTTGTCATTTGCTGCAGTCTGTGATCTATCTATCTATCTATCTATCTATCTATCTATCTATCTATCTATCAATCTATCTATCTATCTATCTATCTATCTATCTATCTATCTATCTATCTATCTATCTATCTATCTATCTATCTATCTATCTATCTATCTATCTAGTTCCATCCACCACCCATCATTCTGTCATTGTATATTATTCCCCCATATCTCAGTCGTTCTATACCTTTTCATCCATCATTGTATATTATTCCATCCATCCATCCATCACTCTATATATTTCCATCCATCCTTGTATACCATTCCATCCATTTATTCATCCATCCATTATTGTACACCATCCATCCATCCAGCACTGTATATCGTTCCATCCATCCTTCCTTGTATATCCATCCATCCATCCATCCACCGTTTTATATCATTATATCCATCTATTGTTCTATATGATTTTTTGTTTGTTTTTTGTGTTTAATTTGGTTTATTTGGATTAAGTATATGTCGATGTTTATTGGATGTTGATTGTTGTAAACATATATACTGTCTTGCAAGAAAAATTCCAGACTTGTCTGCTAATAAAGTATCATATCATATAATATCATATCATTTCATCTCATTCCATTCATCCATTATTGTATATTGTTCCATTCATCCATTGTTGTTTATCATTCTATTTATCCATTGTTCTATATCATGCCATCATTCTATATCGTTCCATCCATCCATCATTGTACATCCTTCCATCCATCCACCCATTGTGATACTTGTCTGAACACAGGAAGTGTTTTAATTGAAAAGTCTAATCCGTTATCAGTGTTTGTTTTGATATGTTGCAAAATAGTTTATTGCTATTTATGCATCAATATATCAAGCCAGTGACTAAATGGTCAACTTCACACTGTGCCTCTTAGTAGTATAGACATCATTTTAAAGAGAGAGAGCGATCAAAGAATGTTTGATCTTTTACAATTGCCTGATATGTCAATCACTTAAGTCTATCAGTGATTTGAGTTCTGCACTTGAGTTTTACTTTTAATATGTAACACTTATTTTGTATGCAAATATGTTTTGTATCATACAATAGCAGTGGGTGTTTACATTGATGACTTAATGAGACCCTCCCATTTAAACCTAATGGAGGGTTAAATCATGGAAGATAATGGCCATTTATTTCTAAATTATGACCATTTTGATGCAAATATCTTTGTAACATTATAAGTGCACCTCAGTAAATACAACAAGAAAAAAAATGCAGTTCTTGACCCCTTTAAAAGTGTCTTGCTTACAAAGAAAACAGCACTGGTTGTGAGAGAGCAAACACTGGTCATACAGGTAAATATTAACTTTGTGTAATGGAATCTCCAACCTTTTATTGTACCCCATTCAAAATGTATGAAGTTATGGAAAACAGACCATCACTCTTTAAAAGATTTTCATTTAATTTCCTCACCATGCAAAGAACACATGGTTCCTGTGTGATACATATAGGACATTCCTCATACCAGAGAAAAATCTATTGTTCATTCATAATTTATGAGTCAGTGGAAATAGAATTTGCAAACACATATAACTATATGAAGTTACATTTTGAGCTGTTTCTGCACTGCAGTTCCTCCACCATCATTTTAATGTTATTGATATACTATCATATTTTTTGTTAATATTCTGAATCAAAGGATAATTTTGAATATGTATATATAACAATTATTTTGTTGCATAACATGTTTTTTTTATGGTTTTAGTTTTAGAACCCTGCACCACATATTCTGGCTGATGCATCTCCAGTTGCAAATATTTCCCCAAAAATAGTTTGGACAAAGTGGCTTGAATTGTTGGGATCTGTGTTGATTACAGTCTGAAACATGGCTCTGGATGTCACTCACTACAAGTTTGAGAGTGACTGAACAGTCATTCAAGGGATTCACTCCTACTTTTTTTATTGCATAAAATATTTATTTTTTATGCTATTCTTTATTGCAGGTTTTTATATTTTTTTTTAAATATTTTAATGCATTTTATTGCAGGTTGACTTTTGTAATAACATTTTGTTGCAGTTCATGCATTAATCAATAAGTCATTCTAAAGTGTTTGTCTTTGGGCAACCCTCTAAAGTCAATAGTTTCTTCATGTGCACTGGTTAATGCAACCTAGAATATACTTGGACTACTCGAATGCAGCCAAACTATTTAATATTTATAGGTTTATTTATTTAGCCTCCTCGAGCACTGGCCATCTTCAGTAAAGCATGGCAGAGTAGACTGTATGTTTCTGAGATTATTGACTGCATGTGCCGCTTGGTGTTTCCAGTCCTTTCCTCATTCACTGAGTCCCTGTTATCAGAGCTTTGGGAGTCTCTTGGCATTGCTGCTGATGCACAAACCGACAGCTCTGCACAGAGATCCTCTTCAGTCCGCTGCTCGCTTTATCACAGGCTGTATTGGCTGCTGCTCGTGTTTGGATGATAATGCTTTGATAGGACAGAGAAGCTCAACACCGGAGCAGCCTGCTGGAAAGGACACAGTCCTCTGCCACCCAACTCCCAGAAGGCGTTGAGAGAAAAACTGTGTCATACATCTGCTCAGAATCCTTCTTTATTGCTAGTTCAATAGTAATGCATTGAACAGACATGCATACAATCCTCTCTGATGACTTTTTGAAGGCACTGCCAATAGTAATGTCCAAATTCTATACCTTTTTTCTAAATCTTTTTTAGTCTGATTTTTTGTTTTTTTTATGCTATGGATAAACTCCTGCACAAAACAATTTTTCTGTGATGTCACATGCAGCAGATAGGACCAATTGAATGATCTCTCTATGCTAGTTGATTAAATGAGCAGATGGATATGCCACTGTAAGGCTGCTTTGATTTTCTGATAAGATAGAACAGATTTATTTGTTTATTTAAATAAAATAAAAACTGCAATAAATTAATAAACTACTAGTTTATTAAACTACTAGAAGGAAAAGAGCTGTTCCCTTTCGTTGTCACTCCGAGTTACGTCGGATGACGACGAATGGGGTTTTGCTTAGTAGACCTATCTACTTCGAGTATTACAAAACGAGCCAATGGCAAAGAAATGCCATGGGTCTGCGGAATTTGCATGGCGTAACTCCGCCCCACCTCGTGGGTATAAAAGGAGGAAGCCGGCAACAAGCAGATATGTTTTCGCTTCGGAGCCAAGAGTATTTCTTCACTCCACAGTCATCTCTGACTTCGCTCTACGAGACGAGCTTCTCTCTCCGGTGTTGGTGTGACGGCGATCTGCAGCGAGCTCACAGTGCCTGCTGATCTGTGCAGTAATCTGCCAGTGTGTGTGTGTCTCTCTGTGCGCTTCAACATCGCAGAGTTTTTTCTCTCCTCTCATAAAAGAGCTCGCACGCGGCACGTCTTTTTAAAGACGGCTCGCCCGTGCATTTCTGGTTGCAGCGGACTGGTATCGGACTCTGATGGGCACGAGCGCTGTCTAGTGTGTTTGATCATGCTTGAACAGCGCTCGTGGGTGACTCATGTTCTCGCAAGGGAACGTGATCATCGCGTCATATATAGGTCGAGACTCGGTGAACTCGCAAGAGTGAGAGTCCCCTCATCCACCCTCCGATCTTCGGCTGGTGGCCAGGGTGACCTGAGGGTTACGGTCTGGAACAAGGCGCCGACTATGTGTCCGTGACCCCAGCCCCCCTCTTCAATGACGGTGCCCGCTAGTGAACTGCTGATTCCCACGAGTCTACCCTCTGGTGGCCCGCGTGTTTCAGTTGAAGCTACAGAGGAAGATGCCATGTCTGTTGCAGCATCACTAGGTGGGCTTGAGTCTTCTGGAAGTGAGGGCTCGTCACAGCTGCCACCTTCCGGTGTCCATACGGCTGTGCCTGAGTCTGATCCGGAGATGACGCCATGCTTTCCTGGGACGATTGGTTTTGGGTAAGGCCGCCGACCCTCGTCCGCGGCAAACCCCAATACCTCTCTTCCCGGACGTGCATGATGAGATCTCGAAATCCTAGAAGACCCCCTTGTCTTCTCAGGACCGCTCGCTGATCTCATCCGCCTTTCCTCCCCTCGATGGGGCCGCTGCCCTTGGGTACACTGGGGTTCCCCCGGCTGAACGCTCTGTTGCGATGCTATGTGTCCTCAGAGTGCTTCTTCTCGGCGCAATCCTAAGCACCCGCCCGTGGCCTGTAGTTTTTCGTCTACGCTTGTGGCGAGATCCTATAGTGCCACTGGACTGGCAGCCGCCTCACTGCATGCCATGGTCATTCTGCTGGTCCACCTGACCCAGATGCTCATGGACCTGCACGAGGGCGGGACTGACCCAGGGCTGTTCACTGAGCTGCGCGCCGTCACTGACCTTGCTCTCCGAGCGACGAAAGTGGCCGTACGCTCCCTGGGTCAGGTGATGCTCACCATTCTGTGGCTGAACCTGTCTGATGTGCTGGATGTCGCGCGGACCCGTCTGTCCGACATTCCCATATCCCAGGTCGGCCTCTCCGGCGGTGCGGTTGAGGCTACCTTTGTTCCTCCATGGGAACACGGGGTTCGCATCCTGAACTATCTCGGTGACTGGCTGTCTTAAGCTCACTCCTGAGACCAGGTTTGCGAATACAGGGACCCTGTGCTCCGGCACCTAGCTCGTCTGGGCCTTCGGGTAAACCGGGGAAGGAGTAAACTTTGCCCCGTGGAGAGGAGCTCTTTTCTCGGTTTGGACTTGGTCGCCTTCTCCACTCAGCCATTGCTGACTTGCCTGAGACTATCAAGCGCAAGAGTGCGGTTCCACTGAAGTTTCTTCAGAGGCTCCTGGGGCATATGGCATCTGCAGCCGCAGTTCGCCGCTCAGATTGCTTCATATGAGACCGCTTCAGCTTTGGCTCCAAGACCGAGTCCCGAGGTGGGCATGGCAACACGGCACCCTCCGAGTACCAGTTACTCCGACCAGCCGTCAGACCTTCACCCCGTGGTCGAACCTCAGTTTTCTACGGGCCGGAGTGCCCCTGGAACGAGCTTCGCGGCATGTTGTTGTAACGACAGATGCCTCCTCCACGGGCTGGGGTGCCATGTGCAATGGACGTGCTGCTGCGGGCTCCTGGACAGGACCCCGACGCCTCTGGCACGTCAATTGCCTCGAGTTGCTGGCCGTACGTCTTGCTTTGCGCCGCTTCCGGGCCGTGCTCAAGAACCAACACGTACTAGTCCGTTCAGACAATACCGCCACTGTAGCGTACATCAACCATCAAGGTGGTCTACGCTCCCGCCGTATGTCGCAACTCGCCCGCCACCTCCTCATATGGAGTCAGAAGCATCTGAGGTCGCTTCATGCCATTTATATCCCCGGAGCCCTGAACTGTGCAGCCGACGAGCTCTCACGGCTTCAGCCCCTCCCGGGAGATTGGCGACTCCATCCCCAGTCGGTTCAGCTGATTTGGGACCAGTTCGGGGACGCACAGTTAGATCTGTTTGCCTCTCACGACTCGACCCATTGCCCTGTATTATTCCCTGACCGAGGGCACGCTCGGCACGGATGCACTGGCGCACAGCTGGCCGCGGGGCCGCAAATATTCAATTAAATTCAATTCAAATTTATTTGTATATCGCTTTTCACAATACGCATCGTCTCAAAGCAGCTTTACAGAAAGTGCAAATATGCGTTTCCCCCAGTGAGCCTTCTTGCGCAGACCCTGCGCAAGGTCAGGGAGGACGAGGAGCAGGTCATTCTGGTCGCGCCATACTGGCCCGCCCGGACCTGGTTCTCCGAACTAGTACTCCTCGCGACAGCACCTCCTTGGCCGATTCCCCTGAGGAAGGACCTCCTTTCTCAGGTACGGGGCACCCTATGGCACCCTCGTCCCGATCTCTGGAACCTCCACGTGTGGCTCCTGGACGGGACGAGGCAGGTTTGAGTACCCTACCACCAGCGGTGGCGGCTACCATCACTTCCGCGAGAGCGTCGTCCAGGAGACACGTCTATGCGTTGAAGTGGAACCTCTTCGTCAACTGGTGCTCTTCTCACCGAGAAGACCCCCGGAGATGTTCGATTAGTGTCGTGCTTTCTTTCCTTCAAGATAGGCTGGAGCGAAGGCTGTCTCCCTCCACCCTGAAAGTCTATGTTGCCGCTATTGCCGCACACCATGACCCGGTCGAAGGTAAGTCTGTTGGAAGGCACGACCTGATCATCAGGTTCCTGAGAGGAGCAAGGAGACTGAATCCTCCTCGCCCTCCTCTCGTTCCCTCTTGGGACCTCTCAGTGGTTCTAACTGCCCTGCGGAGTGCTCCCTTTGAGCCGTTGCAATCAGTGGAGCTTAAGTTCCTGTCTATGAAGACAGCGCTCCTGGTTGCATTGGCCTCCATCAAGAGGGTGGGGGACCTGCACGCATTCTCCGTTGACGAAGCGTGCCTGGAATTTGGGCCGGCTTACTCTCACGTGATCCTGAGACCCCGGCCTGGATATGTGCCCAAGGTTCCTACCACTCCCTTCCGGGACCAGGTGGTGAACCTGCAAGCGCTGCCCCCGGAGGAGGCAGACCCAGCCTTGGTACTGCTCTGTCCAGTACGTGCCCTCCGCGCCTATGTAGACAGGACGCAGTGTTTCAGGACCTCTGACCAGCTCTTTGTCTGTTATGGTGGGAAGCTGAAGGGAAAGGCTCTCTCCAAGCAAAGGTTGTCTCACTGGATAGTGGACGCCATTGCTTTGGCATACCAGCAGCAGGGTCGACCATGCCCCCTTAGTGTGACTGCCCACTCCACCCGGAGTGTGGCATCCTCTTGGGCTCTAGCGCATTGGCGCCTCGCTAACAGACATCTGCAGAGCTGCAGGCTGGGCGACACCTAACACATTCGCCAGATTCTACAATCTCCGAGTGGAGCCAGTGTCCTCTCATGTACTCGCTTCAACCAGCTAGTACTGGACCCGCTCAGGTGTCTTCGCTTGCTCGTCATTCCACTCCACGGACTGGATACGTGCGATATTCTCCTCAGGTGAGCTTCCCCGAAAGCCCTGAGTTCCTCCAGCACTCCTGAAGTTGGCGCCAGTGTCAATTGCCTGTGCGTCGGCTAGGTGCCTCCCGTGTGCATGGTCCCTCCCCTGAGCGACCCCCACATGTGTATTTACACTGTAAGCCTCTTGAGCATGTGTCTTTACCTTGGCAAGCCACCTTGCCACCCCTGGGGTTGAAATATTCCACCTGCGGCTGGACACCCCAGTGTTCTCCATGTCTCCTTCGGGTCACATGTGTATTCTCTAAGTCCCCCCCTCTGGGTTGGAAATAATTGCATATTTCCTCTAAGCTATGGGATATGCTCCCCAGTGTACCTTGGTATTCCTGTGCTAAATAGGAGTCCTTCATCCATGCCAGTCTCACGACAAGGATCTCAGATTTACGCAGGGCACTGGAAGACAGCTGAGAAGGTGGCGTGATTAGACTGGTAACCCCATTCGTCGTCATCCGACGTAACTCGGAGTGACAACGAAAGGGAACGTCTCGGTTACGTATGTAACCCTCGTTCCCTGAGTAGGGAACGGAGACGTTACGTCTGCCTGCCACTTTCCGCTGTACCGCGGGGATCGCCTGAGCTCAGTCTTGGCTCCTCAGCGAAGAAACATATCTGCTTGTTGCCGGCTTCCTCCTTTTATACCCACGAGGTGGGGCGGAGTTACGCCATGCAAATTCCGCAGACCCATGGCATTTCTTTGCCATTGGCTCGTTTTGTAATACTCGAAGTCGATAGGTGTTCTAAGCGAAACCCCATTCGTCGTCATCCGACGTAACGTCTCCGTTCCCTACTCAGGGAACGAGGGTTACATACGTAACCGAGACGATTTCCTTCACAAAATCACCATACAAGAATTAAACTAATTCATTAACTTGTTACCAGCAGGAAAGGGATTACTAGAATATATTCCCCTTGCCCTCCTCCACAAACAAACAAACAGGTAAACAAATAAATAAACAAAAGTCACATTCACAATAAATGTTAAAGTAATTTTACTACTACATAAGTGGGCTATGGACCTAAATATAGCTGTTATGCCTTACAGCACATATTATCATGGATTGCCTGGGAATTGAACCTTTAACCTGGTGTTGTTTGCCCCATGCTCTACTGTTTGAGCAACAGCAATGCACTTGTCCTGCGAATGCAGCAGGTCAAAACGGTGCACAGTATACATATATGGAATGGTTTGCTGGTTCAGATACTACTTAACCAGCAGGGAATACAATGTTACCTTGAGCACACCTCCAGCCATTATGTCAAATCTTGGGGTGTTCCTCAAGGCTCACTGTTGGGTCCTCTATTATTTAACCTATACATGCTTCCTTTAGCTTGTAGTACAATATTTCACCAGTATGCAACTCTATCTTTCACTTGCACCAGATGCCCACAATTAAATTCCCACCATACTGGACTACATAGAGAATAAACTGTAGATGTCACAAAACTTTCTACAGCCAAACAAATATAAGACAGAGGTACTAGCTATTGGTAATGAAGTACGGAGAACACCTATTGCTCCATATCTTGAGTCTCTTTCACTAAAAACTAGTAATCGGGTCAAGAACTTGGGAAACATGTTTGACAGTGTCCTCTGTTTAAAAAAATAAAATAAATAAATAAATACATAAATAAATAAATAAAACACATATTGGCAATGTTACTAAAACAGCATATTATCACCTAGGATGGATTTATTTTTTTATTAATCATAGCTAATATTGATTGTTCTTGTAGGATTAACAATTATATGAGTTTGAAACCTGACCATACAAGGTCATTCAGTGTGTCTGAATCATGTCCGAATATAACAATATAACACTACGGAGGCTGAGAGAGCTCAAATGACAGAAATGCTGCAAAAGTTCACATAACAAACAAATACAGAAACCTGCGGCAAATAGGACAGAAAACAATGGAAATATTTCCAGGGGACCCCAATAAGTGACAAACCCGGCTGGGACGTGCTTATAGCTCAAAGTCTACTTTTTGTATTTCATTTTTTTTAAACTTTTTTTTTTTTTGCAAAACATACAGAGATGACATGTTTATGCCGTAGGCTTTGCATAGCCTACAATTATGTTCAATGTCATCAGAATACAAATGAGAGAAGAAAGAGTTAACAATGAGCTGAAAACTAAAAAACTAAAACTAAAAAAGATTTTAATCTATACATCAGTTACACAAATGTTGTCATGTTATGTTTAAATAAGTTTCATAAGAAATGTTAGATAATGCATGCAGGGTCCAAAGATGAGATGGCAAGTTTTAAATTTGAAACAGATATATAACGCATATTTTTAAAAATGTCTGTATAAAATGTATATTTAATTGCAACAGTTATGTTAACAGCAATAATAAGAAATGTCTGTCGTAAAAACTGGTATTCAGCTGATGGACATCGTGCTGCGTTGTCATGGGAACATCCCAGGTGAAAATAATGAGAAATTACGTTGTCTTTCATTGAGCCCTTCACCAAGTGCGTTCCAAACGGCTGCATAATGGCTCACTGTGTCATGCTCACTCCAAAGTCCACACTTCAAGGGTTCTGCCGTCTGCCCTTCGAAGGGAGTAGGGCATAGGGATGCTCACGAGCAGTAAGCACGTCTCAGTCGGGTTCATCACTTATTGGGGTCACCTGGACACATTTCAGGTTGTGTTGTGAATATTTGGAGCACACATGTGTTGTAAAACTGATGAAGATGTTTTCTTAATTTGCGAGTGTTTTTCTATTTGCAAGTGTTTTCTTCAGTTGCAGTGCGTTGAGCTCTCTCAGCCACCGTACTAGACGGATATCTAAAGTTATAAACTCATGACTTTGAGTAACAAAGTAAAGCTTCTAGAAGGGTTTGCTGAATTATACATATAAAGAACCAATCATATTGTAGAAAAATTATGTAATGTATCATGTCACCTTTGCCATGCTCCGATTCTATAAAAACTGTTGTATTATTTTTGCTGATGGGATTCTCTCTGAAATTGGTCTGAGATCCTCTGGGCGTGAATAAATCATATTTTAAGGCATTGTCTGGAGTCCGTCTAGTTAGTGATGCACAGCAGGCCATAGGACACTAGAGATATTATTCCAGAGTTCTAATGTGAACAGGGACGAGACGTCGTCCGACTCGAAGCCAGCTGTCGACTGTAGACGTAGTGCTAGAGAATAAATATTATTAAAGGGCATCTTGCAGGTTAAACACCACTGTCGATTAATGGGTACATAAAGCAGTCAATATATGTATATAAAGTTAGAAATGTCTCCAAAATGGTGTTAAAGTCCAGTTTTTGTAGTTTTTGTAGTTTTTGGTAAGTGACGGTTATTTTTTACGCAACTCTGCGATGACGTCACATGAGGTAGACGTGGTGGATAGCCTCAGCCTTTCTCAGCTACTAGAACTAGTTCTAGCACTGACTATGGCGTCTAACTGGGATAAGGAAGAGGTGGCAAGACCCACAGTTAACATTTATGATGGCCCACAGCCATATAATTAATAAATAAATGCATGGTCAGAGGAGAATGACTGGAGAGTTGGTGGAGTGTCCTGGTGAGTTGCTACCATTTAGAAACACAGCAATGACCGCTGGAGCTAGTAGTCTATGAACAGCAGTGCATACAATAATAACTTTTTTTTTGTACTGTCTGTGAATCGAGTGAAAGTAAAAGTTTTCTTTATATAATGACAGTGATTATGTCGTTGTGCTACTTATGGGCTAGCTTGACAGTCCCACCTGTGAACCCCTAGTGTTTATTTCTAAGCTTTTACCTTTTTCTCCGGTGAAAAGTTGTTTGCAAATGTAGCCGACGCCGAGTAGGCTAGTCATGTCTTCAGTGTGATTATTGTTGATTGTGCCAACTAGTTCTCCTCGTGATTGACTGTCATTGACACCGTCAGGCTCACCGGGAGAGGGAGTGAGTAGTAAGCGTCTGTGTCGCTGTGTTTGGCAGGTGTGTGTGTGGGCTGTGTCGTCCAATGGAAACTGTGGTGGAGAGCTTGTGTTGCAGGGAGGTGAACGCGTTTTTGTCGCTGGTCGAGGATCTCGCCCCGCAGCCAGCAGATGTAACGTGCCTAACGCAGCATCCTGGATTTGAGGCATGCTCCCTGAATCCGTTTGTGCTACACATAGCATACTCACACTTCAGGCAGGAATTTACCATGATGATGATAAATTCAAATACAAAAACTACCGAAAACTCTGACTCACGACTGCTCTTACTGGATACCAACCTACTCAGCACTGAGCTGACGCAGAGCTCACATACAACTCCCTCGTGTGACGTAAAATGACGCGATGCTGGAAAAAAGCGGTTTTTGCGAGCATTCAAAGAAACGCTCACTTTATCTACTAAATTGGTGCCCTTATGTTGTTTTAAAACATTTTAAATCCTGCATTAACTTTTCATATGGTATTTTCATACAAGGTTATGTATTAATTTAGATTTTTTTTTACCTGCAAGATGCCCTTTAAGTTTTGAGCCACGTAAACTTAAGTCAGGTGTGTAGGGGGAACATCTACCAAATAGCTCACAAACATCTCCAAAGTAAGTGATACTCTTATTAATGCATATTTTATACAAAGAGTTGCAGGGAATGCAGCTGCACAAATGCTAACTCTCTCTAAAGGGAGAAATCACATTACTCCAACATTGCCTGTATCATTCAGAATTGCGATCTAGATTATCTTATTAGTTTTTAAACATCTCCATATTGCTCCAAAATACCCTTCTAATATGAAATCCAATAGTAACCAGTAACTTGTTGGTTGTACCAAAAAACACAGTTAAAATTTGAAGAGTCAGCGTTTAGTCATTTCAGTCCCAAACTCTGGAAATCTCTTCCTGTCATCCTACAAGCCGTCGACTCAATATGCATTTTTAAAAAGTGTATCTCAAAGAACATTTGGTTACTAGAGCCTCTCCTTGATTTATTTGATTGTTGTATTTTGTTTATTATCTTATTTGTATTATGTGTGCATGTTTTGTTGCACATGAAGTTTCTGTTTTTAAAAGGTGCTATATAAATACAACGTTACTTACTTAACACATGCAAATATGCCTCATGATATCAAGGAACACAAACTGATGCATAACAAAATGAGCCCCAAGAATGGATTTGTGAACCATTTCACTGGATTAAACTGGGTCAGACTTCAACACCAAATACCAAAATAAACCTTTAAAATTGGTAATTTTTTAAACATACAAATAGACAGACATTCTACAATGCAATTTTACAGAGAACAAATTCATTCATACCAGTTTTAGAGTCTTTTTCTAAGGGAAGTTATTTAGGAAGAGGACAGAATGAAGATTGAAAAGAATAAAGTAAAGAAAGATCTAAAAATGTAAATTATTTCAACCATGAACCAAAAAGAAGATGTTAACACTGTTTTTTTTCTCACAAGGAAAATGCAGTAATTGGTTGTCAAGGGTTGTCAAGCTCCAGAAAAGATTGTAAAACTGCAGAAGATTATAATAGAATAACACCTTAAATAGACCTTTAGATGTGTTCACACAAAGCAATGGCATGGCTTCGGGAGGCTTGGAGTATCTGTGTGATTAAGAACATGGACTTTTGTTTGTTTTCCATTTTTGGAGGTATATTCTGAAAGTCATAAGGGTTTAAAATGACATGAGGAAGAGTAAGAAACTGGGAAGATGCTCACAATGGCTTTGGTCTCTACACGGTGGCATTTGTTTAAATGAAAAACAAGGTAATTTAAAAACTTGCTTTGTAGTTTGATGAGGACGCTGAGGTGAATATTTACCAGAGAGGAAAGTGACCGATTGAGCTGTGATGAAAGACTTCTATGCAATTATTCCATTTGGCTCTGAAAGTTCTTGTAAGTGTATCTGTTTCAGTGCATGTGGGAGGAGTTATGTGTAATTAATTGCTAAATGGAGGCGTGTGTTTAATCTGTATTGATTTCCCCTGTGCCGGGTTTTGTGTTATTCCTTTTGAAGGGATCAGAAGAGAAGTGCAGGATCAATTAGGATGTGCATTTTAAAGTGAAAACATTGTCTAAAGTTACTTCCTTCTGAGAGCAAAAGACTTGTTCTGTGAATTGAGAAATGAGTTGGAGGTTTGATTTACGCTATTTTTGACTCCTTATACACTACTCAACAACAATTATGGCACTTCGCAAAAGACACATTTTGCAACATTTTTTAATGTGGATTTTATTATCTGGTTTCTGGTCTAAAGTGTGGAATATGTTTTTTTTTTTTATGTTTTTGAAAGAGGTGTCGTAATATTGTCAATGTTGAAAACAGTTGCTGTTTTGGTCTTTTTTGTAAAACCGTGATGCACGACCATTCCATATTTTGGGGTAACTAAAATTTATTAAAGAAATTGTTACTTTTCAGAAAGGCCACATTGAATTGATCAAATGTGACAATATACAACATATTTCAATTTCAAATAAATGCGGTTCTTTTGAACATTCTATTCATCAACGAATCCTGACAAATACAATGAATCACAGTTTGAAGCAGCACAACTGTTTTCAACACTGATAATAACCATAAATGTTTCTTGAGCATCAAATCATCATATTAGAATGATTTCTGAAACCTGGAGTAATGATGCTGAAAATTCAGCTTTGATCCCAGGAATAAATTACATTTTACAATATATTCACAGCTTTAAATTGTAATAATATTTCACTGTTTTTACTGTACATTTAATCAAACTGAACCAGCCTTGGTGAGCAGAAAAGACTCTTTCAAAAACATTAACCACTCCATACTTTTGACCCGTAGTGTGCATCAGAAAGAGAAGTTTGTAATGAACTGCTAATGCAAAATAACAAATGGCATCTTTGATATTTGAAATAACGAGAACGAGGTTCCTCTGTGCTTCCAGTTTACGCTGACGAACCCTTCAGGGATTTACAAAACACATCAGCTTGTACTGAATCCATGTAGTTTCATTCTGAGTTGTTCTGCTGAAAAGTTGGTGTTTTGGAGATGCAAGCGTTTCTCCAGGCGGTGATTATATATAGAGCTCACAGTGGCCTTGTACAGCACAGATCCCGTCTCATCTTCAGACAACATGCCCGGGCGACGACAATGGCAAGAACCACAAAATGCAGAGACATCAGAATGCGCCGGGTGCCGTTTCGTTCCCCTTGTTTGTGCTCGAGATTGTTTGGAGAGCTGTCTGAGGAATTCAGCAATTTATTTCACAGCTCACCCCCGAACGACCACATGCACACTGTGCAAGTAATCAGTTGCCATGGAGACAGTGTATGACAGCACACGGTCCGCTGAGAATGACAATTGGCTGGCATCTCGCAATCTGTTTGTGCAATGAAAGATATGGCATAATGGTGTGGACATGTACTTTAACCTTACAATCCACATCCAAACCCTCACATTGAGTGAACAAAGCCATTGTGAGAGTGCGTATGGAAGCATGATTCTATATGATTCATTTATCACCACTGAAATCAATAAGCCAGATCCTTTCTGCCTACCAGCCATTGGACTTTTCCAACCTAGGCTTATTTTTCTTCCCCAAAAATGTTTCCAGCTGAAATTAACAGTAATGGTAGTAAATCACCAACAACCTTTATTTAATTTCACACTAATTATACTTATAGGAGCAGATTATTGAATAATAAAGCCTTAAATTCATGCAAAAAAGTATAGCACTTTTACTATAGTGCATGATTTGAAAAAACTAATACATTTTGAGGTTTGCATAACATAACCAGCACCATATGTTTGGCTTTTCTGAGAGAGTAAACTTGCTCGGAAGCTCACCTGATGCAAAATACTAGTCATGATAAAAGAGATCAGTAGAAGCAAGATGAAATGCCATGGTTCCTTCAGCAAATGCATTTTACCTCACTTTTGCTTGTGTTAACATTGTCTGGCGTAGGTTATTTTCAAATATAGTGCATTACACTTTTAGCTCAACTCAGACGGACAACAACCAACAGAATAAAATGCTTCTAGATTCCTCTTCATCTGTTTAAGGACTGAGAACATTTAAAGTGTCCCAGAATTTGTCTGTGAAGTTTCAGCTCAAAATAACCTACAGATAATTGATTATACCATGTTATAAATGCCCTTTTTTTGAGTGGAAGGAAAAACATACTGTTTTTGTGCATGTATCTTTAAATGCAAATGAGCTGCTTCCCCGCCCCCTCTCCAGAAGAGGGCGGAGCTTGTACAGCTCATGCCTCAGATACTCTGCCAAAACCTAAATAATTTGTTTGGTTTTGATTATCATCTCCATCTCAGTCATAAGTCGTAAGTTTAGCTTACGCTACGGGAAAGATTCATCTTCTCGAGATATTGAAGCCAAAAAATTATCCTTAATTTTGTATTCATTGTCAACACAGTGCAGCAGCTAGCAGACCTAGAGCAGGCCATCTCACGTGCTCATTGGCTGCCCTACGGGCAACTTCTACAGCCTACCAGTGAGCCCGGCGTGACGTCACGCCCAATGAAGGGCACCCGCGCCTTCATAGCGTCACAGCCCGCCGGAATGGGCGTGGCTTAGCGTATAAAAGTAGGGGCTGTCTTAGCGTATAAAAGTAGGTGCTGTAGGCTGACTTCTCTGATTTTTCGTCTCTTCAGCGAGCTCTTCGCATCGCAGGATCTGAGAGAAGCCACCGCCGCCGTCGAACAGCGAACAGCCAGCTTAGGACAGCGCTGAGGAAGCCGGCCGTCTTCGCCACCTTCAGCCATCCGTGCGAGCTACGCTATCCGGCGACGTATCCTTTACCTTGCTACCTATTCTAAAAGAGCAGCGAGTGTCTTTTTAAAGATGTCTCGCGCTTCCTGTGGCTCGTGTAGAGCCCCGCTCACTTGATCTGCGCTCTCTGCCCGGGCCTGGAACATGCAGAGCTCGCCCTTGCGTCCGGGGGCTGCGAGCTCTGTGAAGCGCTTCCGCTGTCGACTCTGCGGGCTCGAGTCGAAGCCTTCAACACCGCAGCAGTCCCTCCGCCCTCTGTGGGACCGCGCAGGAAGAAGCGCCATTCCCTGAGACAGCCGGAACCTGTGGCCACAGTGACGCGCTCGCCGGAGATCCTCCCTCGAGCCTCACTTTCGCCTTACCCCCCCCCCCTCACCTACGGAGACTGCTGCTCCATCCTGGCATCAGACAGCGAGGAATGGTCGCTTCACTCCGCTTCCTCGTCGATCCAGGAATCCACCCAAACCCCCGCTAAAGCTGATGCGGAACTGATGCGCCTGCTGACGCAAGCTGTTGACCTGTGCTACAGATCCTGCAAGCCGACCTCCTCCGTGAATGGGATGAGAAGGGCCGGGATCCAGCTGCGGTTACAGACCTGAGAAGTGCAACGGATCTCTCTCTCCGTGCCACTAAAACCGCAGCTCAAGCCATTGGACGAGCCATGGCCGCGTTGACTGTAACAGAGAGGCACCTGTTGACGCTCGCGGATATGAGGGAAACTGAGCGAGCCACCTTCCTGAACGCGCCGCTCTCCCCCACTGGTCTCTTCGGCCCAGCGGTGAACGGGATCGTTGATCGTTTTTCTGAGGTACAGAAGAACACGCAGGCCATGAACCTCTTCCTGCCGCGACGCTCGAGCTCCGCTACAGGCTGCTCTCGCGAGAGACAAAGAAAAGAACAGCCTCCTGTGCGAGCCAGCGCCCAGCGTCCAGCACAGCCTCAGCCTTCGCAGCGACGTCAAGGCGGCTGCCCTAGGTCGCGCTCAGACAGCCGTCACAGACCGCCGCCCCCCAGAGGGCCTCGGCAGAAGATCACGCTGAAGTCTGAGCACGCGAAGCCCTCCTAACAAAGAGAGAGAAAAGACGCGCGTGTCCCGCTGCGGCCGGACCTCCGTCAAAGTTTATTTCCCCGTCAGTCTCCTTCAAACAGGCTACTGCAGTGGTTCATTTAGCAGCCAACGAGCCAGTTTGTTCACCCTCTCGCCTGCACACAAACGCCTTTGTCACGGCGACCCAGAGAAATCTCAAAAATAGTATAATGTCTGGTCCGGCTCACGCCGTCTGTGTTTTAAATGTAGTGAAATTGCCCACGCCCCAGTGTTCACCCCTACACGCAAGTACTTCGAATCTCGTGTCACTCACCGAGCACAATCTCATAAAGCGCAGCAAAGCCGCTCGAGTGTTGAATGTAAGAAATGTGTCCACAGGTCTGTGCCCACTATCTGCCCGCTCTGTTACACGATCAAAAAAGCAGGTAATGAATGTAACTCTCGTGCCCGACAGAGAGCGTTCACGCTTGCTAACACAAACCTCCCCCCGGGCTCCGCCCGCACGTTTAAGTGTTATCACAAAACGCAGGGCATTAATAAGACGCTCACCATCCATTATGATCGTGGCGTCAAATACACTTGTAAGTCTCGTGCCCGCGCTCACGCTTACAGGAAGCTTTTCCGCCTGGAGCGCTGCTCGTGCGTCAAAAAGTGAAAAAAGAATGTTCCCCATCCCTTATGATTGGGATATCTCACATAAATCAGCCGGTTTCGGCTTTCAGCGAGCAGCCATTGCCCAGAACCGAGAGCGCGCGCGCCGCGCTTTCGGCTCCGGTTCAGTTTCACAAGCCCGCAAATGGCGGCGATCTGAGCCCGGAGGCCATTCGGCCCCTAGCGGCTCACATAGCTGCGTGGGAAACTATCCCAGGGATTTCAGAATGGGTGCTGAGCACAGTACAGCAGGCCTATACACTTCAATTAATTCGCCGTCCCCGCGCTTTCAAGCCCGGACCGAGACGATAGTGAATGCGGAAGTAGCACACCTACTTCACGGCGAAATAGCAAAGCTGCTGTGCAAAGGGGCTATAGAAAAGGTACCGCCTTCTCTGAGAGAGTCAGGTTTTTACAGCCGATATTTTCAAGTGCTTGCGAAAGGCGTTCAAAATGCTTACGACCAGGAAAATCCTCGCGCACGATGCCCGAGGGACTGGTTTATTTCTCTAGATCTGAAGGATGCCTATTTTCAGATCCAGATAATATCCAGATAATCCAGTCCCTAGCGCCCCGTACATTTACAAAGTGCATGGACGCGGCGCTCACCCCCCTGAGAAGTCAGGGGCTGCGAATAATGAACTATCTGGACGATTGGCTAACATTGGCACAGTCAGAGACAGAACTGCTATCTCACAGAACAGTGCTTCTCAGTCACCTGGAAAGCTTGGGTCTCACGGTCAACTGGACCAATAGCTCCTTAATTCCCAGCCAGTCAATTTCCTTTTTAGGAATAGAACTGGACTCGGTGACCATGACGGCTCGTTTATCGACACAGCCGTGTTCGCCACCTAGCCGCATCTTTCCAGTAGGGCAGCTTTCTCCCTTTGAAAACATTTCAAAGGATGTTGGGCTGTATGGCATCAGCTGCAGCGGTGCCAGCTGGGCCTACTGCGCATGCGCCCACTCCAACGCTGGTTGAATGCTTGCCCGTCCCGCCGAGCCTGGGTTTCTGGCGGCCAGAAAATCAGAGTGACTCAGACCTGCATAGCGGCTCTGCAGCCCTGGTTAGTAGCCGACTGGTACCAGCAGGGAGTGATGATGGGAACCATCTCTTATCGGAAAGTCATTTCGACAGACGCGTCCAACTCGGGTTGGGGCGCGCTGTTCGAGGGCAGACCGGTCTTCGGCCAGTGGTCAGACCAAGAGAAGTGTTTTCACATAAACGGTCTGGAAATGATAGAGGTCAAAAAGCGCTGAAGCGCTTCCTCCCGTTCATACAGGACCAACATGTTCTTGTCCGCTCGGACAACATGTCTGTGTTATCCTATGTAAACCCCCCAGGATGGTGTCAGATCCAGAAATCTCTGCAATCTGACGGAACGCCTCCTTATTTGGTCTCAGATGCACCTGCGTTCGCTGAGGGCGGCGCATATACCTGGCCATTTGAACGACGGCCCAGACAAACTGTCCAGGGACAATGTTCCCCCAGGCGAATGTTCCCTGCACCCCCAAACGGTCCAGAAGCTGTGGCGCCCATTCGGCAGAGCGGAAGTCGACCTATTTGCGTCAAAAGACAACGCTCAATGCCCGACGTTCTTCTCGAAGGACGAGGACGCGCTGGCCCAGGTTTGGCCCAGCCTCCCGCTATATGCTTTCCCTCCGGTCTCTCTGTTACCACAGATGATCAAGAGAATCAGGGAAACGCGCCACTCGGTGCTCCTCATAGCCCCGTGTTGGGAGAATCAGATTTGGTTCCCGGAACTAGCACGGCTGTCACTTACAGCTCCGTGGCCGATTCCGGTGAGGGCAGATCTCCTCTCTGAGGCTCGCGGCACGATCTGGCATCCCCATCCAGAGCGCTGGTCTCTGCACGCATGGTTGATCAACGGGTACTCGTTGCCCTGCCAGAAGGAGTGATGAACACGATCACGCAGTCTAAAGCTCCTTCCACGAGAAGGCTCTACGCGTCTAAATGGTCGGTGTTCTCCGGATGGTGCACCGATAGAGGTCTGGACCCACGGAAATGCGGGGTGACGCATCTGCTCACCTTCCTACAAGAGCTGTTGGATAAGGGGAGGTCCCCATCCACGCTCAAAGTATACGTGGCGGCCGTGGCAGCGTTCGCAGAATCGACGCACGGCCAGTCAATGGGAAGACATGAGTTGGTCATCCGCTTCCTTAGAGGAGCTAGAAGGATGAACCTGCCGTGCCCCCCGTCGGTTCCTATGTGGGATTTTTCATTGGTCCTCGAGGCCCTGAAAGCCTTTCCATTTGAACCACTGGACTCCGTGGGGTTGAAATATCTATCACTGAAAACCGTCTTTCTGACTGCACTGTCGTCAGTAAAATGTGTGGGGGACCTGCATGCGCTGTCTGTCAGCGCGTCGTGTCTTGAGTTCGGGCCGAATGACTCTAAAGTCATCCTCAGACCTAGACATGGCTATGTTCCTAAAGTGATGGCACTCCATTCAGAGCGCAAGTTATTTCGCTGTCAGCTCTGACAGCATCTGACAGCGAAGGTGAGGTGAATCTCCTCTGCCCTGTCAGGGTGCTGAGATTTTACATTACACGCTCCGCCTCCTTCAGGCGTTCAGAACAGCTTTTTGTTTCGTTTGGTGGGCGCACCAAGGGTCTCGCCTCCTCGAAACAGAGCCTGTCCAGATGGACAGTGACGCTATAGCAGCTGCTTACGCGTCAAAAGGTCTGCAATGCCCTCTGGGCATCAGGGCTCATTTCACGAGAGGCGTGGCCTCATCGTGGGCGTGGTCCAGTGGGATTTCTATCCATGACATATGTGTAGCGGCGGGCTGGAGCTCTCCGTCTACCTTTGTCAGGTTTTATAACCTAGAAGTTCCTGTCTTGCAGGCTAAACTTTTGTCAGTTTGAAGGAGAGGTGTATTCTGCCCAGATCTTCCTGCTCAGATCACTCTCACGTGACTCAGCTCTCCTGGTTGAGCTGCACTAGTAGGGTATGTGCCATATGCCTATACAGACCGGCGCGCTGCTCTATATTCCCTATGTGTGCTTATGTCAAGTCAAGTCAAGTCATCCTCATTTATATAGCGCTTTTAACAATGTAGATTGTTTCAAAGCAGCTTTACAGAGATAAACATATAATTTAAGGTAACATAGATTGGTTTAGTTTTATAGTGGTTCTTGAAAAATGTTTTTTCCAGCTAAAGTTAGTTTTGATTGATTCACTTCCGTCTTAATGAGAGTTTGTTATTAAATTAGGGGCCGCTAAGACGACACCGTTCTCTCTAAACAGACTTTAAACGCGAACCTGTGATAGACGCTGATGGCGTTCACATGCGCATTAAGAATTGATTCTTTAGTTATGTGCGTTTGAATATATGTGCGCAGGTTTGTAATTCCTTACAAACCATGCCTAAACAAACTACTTGTTTTGTCTATAAATTTTCTATGCAGAATTTTATTTTATCTTATCACTTCGGGTAGGTACGCGAACCAAAAAAATCCACAACGCTTTATCTGTAGAGTGGTATAGGGATCCTCCATAGGGAGAGACTAGTTGGCACTTCAGCACTGCATTGTCATCGGGTCCAGGCGAAAGTCCTTCGTCAGATCTGGAAACGGCCTGGATCCGGCAGGCTGCGGGAAAACCTCGGGATAAAGAAAGACACTAAAATAAGCGTAGATGCCATTCTTCTTATGGTGTAACGAGTACATCAGGATTTAAGGGAAGTGTTCCCAGTTCCGGCTGACCTAATCTAAGCAGCCTAATATTGAATTATAGAAGTCTATAGAGTGTTATGTGAATGCTAGGTCAAAGAGATGTGTTTTTAGTCTAGCTTTGAACTGACAGATTGTTTCTGTTTCCCGGACAATGTTAGGAAGATTGTTCCAAAGTTTTGGTGCTAAATAGGAAAAGGATCTACCGCCAGCAGTCGATTTAGATATTCTAGGTACTATCAACTGGCCAGAACTTTGAGATCGCAATAGACGTGAAGGACTATAATGCGTTAAGAGCTCGCTCAAGTACTGGGGAGCTAAACCATTTAGTGCTTTGTAAGTAATCAGCAATATTTTAAAATTTATACGATGTTTAATAGGGAGCCAATGCAGTGTTGACAGAACCGGGCTAATATGGTCATACTTCCTGGTTCTGGTAAGAACTCTAGCGGCTGCATTTTGAACTAGCTGTAGTTTGTTTATTAAGCGTGCAGGGCAACCACCCAGTAAAGCATTACAATAATCTAGCCTTGATGTCATGAACGCATGAACTAGTTGTTCAGCATTTGTCAATGAGAGCATATGACCTAATTTAGATATATTTTTAAGATGGAAAAATGCGGTTTTACAGACACTAGACTGAAAGATTGGTATCAAAGAGCACACCCAGGTTCCTAACTGACGACGAAGACTTAACAGAGCAGTCATCAAGTGTTAAACAGTATTCTAGGTTATTACGTGTGGAAGTTTTTTGTCCAATAATTAGAATCTCTGTTTTTTCAGAATTTAGTAGTAGGAAATTACTAGTCATCCAATTTTTTATATCAACTATGCATTCTGATAATTTTGTGAATTGGTGAGTTTCATTAGGTTTGGAAGAAATATAGAGCTGAGTATCATCAGCATAACAGTGAAAGCTAATTCCATGTTTCCTAATGATATCTCCTAATGGTAGCACGTACAGAGAGAAAAGCAGCGTTCCGAGAACTGAGCCTTGTGGTACGCCATACTGAACTTGTGATCGATAAGATATCTCTTCATTTACTGCTACAAACTGATAGTGGTCAGATAAATATGATTTAAACCATGCTAATGCAATTCCACTAATGCCAACATAGTTCCCTTTCAAGGGAACTCGAGCTGTGTTGAGACGCGGTGGGAACGCTCTGCGTGATTGCGTCGTGAAGCACGTGTATAATCAGTCCAATGGAAGAGCGAGACGTCATAGGCGGTGACGTCATAGACCAGGAAGCTATAAAGCACACCAGAAAACAGACCGCGACAGCTTCTGTTGCCTTCAGCAAGCGATCTGTGTATTCTGTCCTTGTCATATTTATTGTTGTCTGTCAAGTTGCAATATATATATATATTATGGCAAAAGAGAGCAAGCAGCTTTTGTGTTGTTCCCTGCCCACGTTATATCACGGGTGGGGACACACACATCAGCTTTTTGTTACTATTTGGGAGTGGAGCATGCCACAGTCAGTTCTCGAGGGGGCTGACTGTGAGCATTGCGAGAAACTGTCCGTGAGGACGCTCCGCTCCCGCCGGGCGTTCTTCGAGGAGGACGGTTCGGTTCGCGCTCCCCGCGCGGGTCCCGCTGTTGCCGATGCACGGCGGCGACTCGCATTTTGGGGTTCGCAAACGGATCTGACAGCGGGGGTTGGGACGGGCTCTGCCCTATCTCAGCTTTCACCTGCCAGATCCAGTGCTGGCGATTTCCAGTTCCGAGGAATTGGTATCGTTAGTGTTTTGTTTAGAAAAAGAGAACAAAACAAATAAAGATATTAAGAAAAGGCAGATGTTTGAGTTTTCAATAAATGAATAAATAAGTCAGCTCATAACTCTGTTGAATAAAGAGGAGCTTTAAAAGGAGGTTTATCTAGTGTTGTTGCTAGTTAAATATTTTCTGGCCAGCTGAACTTTATGAGAGTGAAAATAAGGAGTTTATTAGATGAAATAAATCTAAAAACAGAAAAACTCTTTATCTCAGCCTCCTCGTCGGGGACTGCCGTTTTTCCCTATCTCCACACCACGCTGAGGTGTCAAGATCGTGGAATAAGTCGGTTTCTATTTTATGTGTTTAATGCCCTACGTCTAACTATAGTAATGCTATGGGTATTAAGTATCATGGTATGACAGTGCCTCGGGTTAACGAGACGCTTGGGAGCTTTCTCTCTCCCGAGTCGGCGTCATAATTTTTAACCCCGACGTTACCCACCAGCCATCTAAATAAAAAATAAAAAATAAATTTTTTAGGCAACGCTGGTGGGTAAATTATAAAGACATGGATGAATGTGAGGTTGTCAGCACTGACGCTATTCGAGAATTGCGTCGTGCAAAAACAGATAAACTATACTGGGGAGGGACGGTTTCGAGAAATCGTTTCTCCTCTGCGTCCTCTGGGTGGCGACTCTCTGAGGAGGTTCGCACACGGCCAGTTCGGTTGTTTTCCTGCTGGTGGCAACGGACTGATATATATATATATATATATATATATATATATATATATATATATATATATATATATATATATATATATATATATATATATATATATATATATATATATATATATATATATATATACGTTTTTCTGATTTAAAAGTAAAGAAAAATAAGATAAAATTATGTCTGTTCTTCTGGATGCTCCGCTTTCAAGAAACTAAGAATAAACCGTTCAGCGGCGTTCCAGAGGTTTCTTCCTCACCAATCTATGTTCCTGAGACTGCTGGGCGGAGCAGTCTCAGTCTACTAAGCTCCTCGCAGCACAGCGAGCATCGCCATTTGGGCTCCTCCACAATCAAAGGGGACTTGGGTGGCGGTAGCAGTCTAGCCAGTTAGAGATATGCAAGATCTGAGGACTATTTTATCTCTAAAAAAGCTTGGACAATAGGAAGCCCTGATGCCAAGGCTATCAGGCTTCTAAAGGGTGGTCCCCTCCGGGGTAGGGATGGTTTTTGAGAAAATCGTTTCTCCTCGGCGCCCTCTGGGGTGCGACTCTCTGAGGAGGGTCGCAGCGCTGCCAGTTCGGTTTTCCTGCCGGTTCGCCGTTCAGGACACCAAGGTGTCAGTGTCCCCAAACGATCCTCCGAGGGGGGTCGTAGAGCAGTCAGTTCGGTTTCCCTACCGGTTCGCCGTTTCAGGGTGCCGAGGTGCCTGCTTTTTCCAATGATCCTCCGAGGAGGGTCATTGGAACTAAGTTACTTAAAGGGAGGCAAGATCTGAGGACTGTCATCTCTAATAAAGCTTCTGAGGGCTCCTCCGGGGCAGGGACGGTTTTGAGAAATCGTTTCTCCTCGGTGCCCTCTGGGGTGCGACTCTCTGAGGAGGGTCGCAGCGCTGCCAGTTCGGTTGTTCCCTGCCGGTTCGCCGTTCAGGGCACCGAGGTGTCAGCGTCCCCATACGATCCTCCGAGGAGGGTCGTAGAACGGTCAGTTCGGTTGTTCCCTGCCGGTTCGCCGCTTCAGGGCACCATACTGACTGTTCAACCAAATCCAGAGGCCAGTCTTGAGAGACTGGTTCCCCTAGTAGAATTTCTGGCAGCGTGGAAACTACTGCCACATATTTCTCGGTGGGTCCTGCACACTATAGAAAAGGGTTCAGAATTCGGTTCTTGTCCGCCCAGATTTCTAGGGGTCCTCCCCACTGTGGTGGACCCCGAGCAGGCTTTGGTTATGGAGCAGGAAGTACTGACACTTCTGCAAAAGGAGCTGTAGAAGGGGTTCCTCCTCCCGGCAGACAGTCAGGGTTTTACTGCCATTACTTCATTGTTCCGAAAGAGGATGAGGGGTTGCGTCCTACTCTAGACCTGCGTCAATTAAACAGCATATTATGCTTACGCTAAATATGATTGTGTCACAGATTCAGTCCGAGGACTGGTTTGTCACAATAGAGTTAAAGGACGCTTACTTATCTATCCATCCTCATCACAGGAGGTTCCTGAGGTTTGCTTTCAGGGGCGAAGCATACCAGTATCGGGTTCTTCCATTCGGCCTAGGTTATCACCCCACACCTTTTACAATATGCGTGGATGCAGCTCTGGCTCCTCTGAGATTCCAGGGCATTCGCGTATTAAATTATATCGACGATTGGTTGATTTTTAGCTCAGTCCGAGCTTTTGGCAGTTCAACATCGAGATGTCGTTCTGTCCCACATAAGGAGGTTGGGGTTGCGGCTCAACACCAAAAAGAGTGTACTCCTCCCAGCTTGAGGACCACTTTCTAGGTGTATTATGGGATTCGACAACAATGCAAGCACGTCTGTCTCCTGCACGTATTTCTGCGATTCTCACAGCCGTAAAGAATGTAAAACTAGGTCAGTCACTCACTGCAAACAGTCTCTGAGACTGTTGGGGCTCATGGTAGTTGCGTCTAACGTAGTTACTTTTGGCCTTCTGTACATGAGACCCCTGCAGTGGTGGCTCGGGACCAAGGGGTTTTCTCCGAGGGGAAATCCGTTTTTCGCATGATCAAGGTCACGCGGCTATGCCTTCGTGCCTCGTCATGTGGAAGAAACCTTGGTTCCTCACCCAGGGCCCAGTGCTGGGTGCTTCTTGTCGACGCGTCACGCTATCGACGGATGCTTCCCTCACAGGATGGGGGGCGGTCATGAGTGGCCACTCGGTGAACGGTCTTTGGCTGGGGCTCATGGCAGTTGCGTCCAACGTAGTTACTTTTGGCCTTCTGTACATGAGACCCCTGCAGTGGTGGCTCGGGACCAAGGGGTTTTCTCCGAGGGGAAATCCGTTTTCGCATGATCAAGGTCACGCGGCTATGCCTTCGTGCCTCGGTCATGTGGAAGAACCTTGGTTCCTCGCCCAGGCCCAGTGTTGGGGGCTTCTTGTCGACGCATAATGCTATCGACGGATGTTTCCCTCACAAGTCGGGGGCAATCATGAGTGGTTGGTCGGCGAAGGGTCCGGACAACACACTGATGGTCTCGTATATCAGAGCAGATATCCTGTTGAGGCAGGGGC
This sequence comes from Siphateles boraxobius, assembly GCF_051911475.1. Lineage (NCBI taxonomy): Eukaryota > Metazoa > Chordata > Actinopteri > Cypriniformes > Leuciscidae > Siphateles > Siphateles boraxobius. The sequence goes on along the minus strand of NW_027508905.1, from coordinate 11,479 downwards.
TGTGGCCCGGGGAATGGAGACTTCACCCCGAGGTGGTGGAGCTTCTTAGGGAGAACTTCGGTCAAACTACAAGTCGACCTTTCGCATCGCTTGTACAATGCATTGCCCTTGAGTTTCTCCCTCACGCATTCAGCTCCGCTTGGACTGGATGTAATGTAATAGGTGTGGTTGCCACTACACCTATACGCTTTTCCCGATATCTTTGCTCCTGGGAGCTCTGGAGTTGTGGATACTGTGGGCTCGGCCTCTGAGGGGGCCCAGCTCATAGATTCAGGTTTCTCGACCGAGGTCGTGGAGACCATACTCCAGTCTAGAGCTCCCTCCACGAGAAGACTAATATGCTGTTCTCTGCCTGGTGCAGAGAACGCCTTCTGAATCCCGTTTCTACCCTTTTTGGTACAGTACTTGATTTCTGTAATGAATGTTTCTTTGCTGGGCTATCTCTGAGGAGAGATCCCTAATTTCGTCTTCTCCGTGGTACATGAGGCTGAGGCCTGCACGTACTTGGATTTGCACCTGGTTGGTGGTAGTATTTCTTCACCCCAGATCGGGTTGTATTTCTAGGTCCCTACTAAATGTGCGGTCATTTGTGCTCCAGGCCTTCTGTCCTCCACCTTTAATACCCCAGATCAGAAAAATCTTAAATCTGTTATGCCCTGTCCGGGCTTTGGATGCTTAGGTCCACAGAGCTGCTCAGTGGCGTTTATCAGAACAATTATTTGTCTGCTTCGGGTAACCTAAGATAGGTTGACCTGCATCTAAACAGATAATGAGCAAGTGGGTAGTTGAGGCTATCTCACTTTCTTATGAAGCGGCCGGACAGCGTTCACCTGTGGCTGTTCAGGCCCATTCTACTAGGAGTATGGCTGCCTCTAGGCTTTAATTTTGGGTGTTTCCCTTCAGGATATTTGTAATGCGGCAGGCTGGTCCTCACCTCATACATTTGTCAGATTTTATGACCTACACCTCTCCACTCCCGGGGCTAGGTTGCTTGCTTCTAGTGTGCGCAAGGACTTCACACAGAACGGGCATTTGTCTTATGGCGTAGTGGGTATGGGGTTCCCACCGCGTCTCAACGCAGCTCGAGTTCCCTTGAAAGGGAACGTCTCAGGTTACGTATGTAACCCTGGTTCCCTGAGAGGGAACGAGACGCTGCGTTCTCCCGCCATACTTCCTGCATGCCCTGATCGACTTGCTTCAGGCTTTTTCAGAAGCTGTCGCGGTCTGTTTTCTGGTGTGCTTTATAGCTTCCTGGTCTATGACGTCACCGCCTATGACGTCTCGCTCTTCCATTGGACTGATTATACACGTGCTTCACGACGCAATCATGCAGAGCGTTCCCACCGCGTCTCAACGCAGCGTCTCATTCCCTCTCAGGGAACCAGGGTTACATACGTAACCTGAGACGTTTTTTAGTCTTGTTTTTAGTCAATGTTGTGGTCAATGGTGTCAAATGCAGCACTAAGATCAAATAACATTAATAGAGAGATACAACCACGATCGGATGATAAGAGCAAATCATTTGTGACTCTAATGTTGCCTCAGTGCTATGGTGCGGTCTAAATCCTGACTGGAAATCCTCGCAGATATAATTTCCTTCAAGAAAGGAACACAGTTGTGAGGATACTGCTTTTTCTAATATCTTTGATAGAAAAGGTAGATTTGAGATCGGCCTGTAATTGACTAATTCTGTAGGTTCAAGTTTGATTTTTTTTAACAAGTGGTTTAATCATTGCCAGCATCCTAGAGACAAAGACAAATAATAATGTTAAGAAGAGGATCTATGACTTCTGGAAGCATCTCTTTCAATAGTTTAGTCGGTATAGGGTCTAACATACATGTTGTCGATTTAGATGAATTAACGAGTTTGCAAAATTCTTCCTCTCCTATGGCAATGAATGAATCAAATTTTACCTCAGGGGGACTATAATGCACTCCCTGATGCGAGGCTGTAGTAGACGGTTGCATAGTTATAATTTTGTCCCTAATATTATCCATCTTATAAGTGAAGAAGTTCATAAAGTCATTACTGCTGTGTTTCTTGGAAACTTCTGGGCTTGAAGCTTTCTTTTTCGTTAGTGTAGCCACTTTTTCAAATAAATACCTAGGATTATGTTTATTTTCTGCTAATAGGGTTGAAAAATAAGCAGGTCTAGCAGCTTTTAAAGCCTCTCTGTAAGCAATCGAGCTCTCCTTCCATGAAATCTGAAATACCTCTAGTTTTGTTTTCTTCCAGTTGCGCTCCATTTTTCTGGCTGCTCTCTTAAGGGCCCGGGTGTGCTCGTTGTACCACGGTGTTGGACTATTTTCTTTAATCTTCTTCAAGCGCAACGGAGCAACTGTGTCTAAAGTGCTGGAAAGGAGAGAGTTAAAAGTTTCTGTTGCAATATCAAGTTCTTCTAAGCTATCTGGGATGCTGAGATGATGAAACTGATTAGGAAGATTATTGACAAAACAATCTTTAGTGGCAGAAGTGATAGGTCTAACATACTTGTAACGCGGAGTTGGCTTTGGAGCCTTGGCTAAATGTAATTTACATGAGACTAGATAATGATCTGAGATGTCGTCGCTCTGCAGCAGAACTTCAACAGCATCAACATTGATTCCATGTGATAATATTAGATCTGGAGTATGATTACGACAATGAGTAGGTCCTGACACGTGTTGTCTAACTCCAATAGAGATAAGAATGTCTTTAAATGCCAATCCCATTGCATCTTTTTCATTGTCTACATGTATATTAAAATCACCAACAATTAGGACTTTATCTGCAGTCAATACTAATTCTGATAGAAAGTCAGCAAATTCTTTGATAAAATCTTTATGGTGCCTTGGTGGCCTGTATACAGTTGTCAGCAGAATTCTCAAACTTGATTTATCATTTACATTATATATTTTTACATTAAGCACCAACACTTCAAAATAAGTATATTTAAGTGGTTTTGAAAATATTACTATAAATTACAGCAACACCTCCCCCTTTGCCTTTCAAGCGAGGTTCATGTTTATAACAGTAATCATGGGGGGTGGACTCATTTAAAGTAATGTAATCGTTTGGTTTTAGCCAGGTTTCTGTCATAAACAGCACATCTAGGTTATAATCTGAAATCATATCATTAACTATGAGCGCTTTTGAAGTAAGGGATCGGATATTCAGCAACCCAAGCTTTATCGTTTGTTCATCTGTATTATATCTTTTTTTTTGTTGTTGAATATCAATTACATTTTTAAGCTTAGATCGGTTTGGACGTTTTTTGGATTTCCAAATTTGGGGAACAGACACAGTCTCTATATGATGATATCTAGGTGAAAGAGGCTATATGTGATGGGATTTATCTGACGTTGGTGACGCGAGGCCGCTAGCAGACGGTCGGTTTAGCCAGTCTGTCTGCATCCTGACCTGAGCCCCAGATTGTCATGTTTTTTCTCTAAGACTATGAGCCATATTACTAGAGAGAAGAGCAGCACCATCCCAGGAGGGATGAATACCATCTCTTTTCAACAGGTCAGGTTTGCCCCAAAAACTTTTCCAATTGTCTATGAATTCTATATTATTTTGCGGACACCACTTAGACAGCCAGCAATTGAGTGATGACAATCTGCTAACTATCTCATCACTCCTTCGAACAGGAAGGGGGCCAGAGCAAATTACAGTGCCTGACATCGTACTTGCGAGTTCAAACACCTCTTTAATATTAATTTTGATGATCTCCGACTGGCGGAGTTGAACATCATTAGTGCCGACGTGAATAACAATCTTAGAGAATTTACTTATGTACAAGTAATGGCCCGCGTGGCTGGCCACCTTATTTTTTCCACTTATGAGGTTCCCCTGAAAGTTCGGGGTCTCATGGTGGATGCTTGGCGCGCACGGCGTTGACAAAGTGTTCCCGTAGCGTAAGCTAAACTTACGCAATACGAGAGAACCTCTCGTAAGAGAACGATACTCGGTTACTAACGTAACCTCGGTTCTCTCTAGAGAGGGAACGAGTATTGCGTAACCGGCCGTCCTCGCGCCACGAGCGACTTCGCTTCAGTCGACGAAAAACCAGAGAAGTCAGCCTACAGCCCCTACTTTTATACGCTAAGCCACGCCCATTCCGGCGGGCTGTGACGCTATGAAAGCGCGGGCGCCCTTCATTGGGCGTGACGTCACGCCGGGCTCACTGGTAGGCTGCAGCGAATGCCCGCAGGGCAGCCAATGAGCACGCGAGATGGCCTGCTCTAGGTCTGCTAGCTGCTGCACTGCGTTGACAATGAATACAAAATTAAGGATAATTTTTTGGCTTCAGTATCCCGAGAAGATGAATCTTCCCCGTAGCGTAAGCTAAACTTACGCAATACCCGTTCCCTCTCTAGAGAGCACCGAGGTTACGTTAGTAACCGAGTATCGTTCCTACTGCTTTATATGCTGTTAATATGAGTCAAACAACAAAAGAAAAACGGAAAATTGCTCACTGGTCTTGATTGAATACTTTTAGTAGCTTTAATAAAAATATATTTCTTAAATGCTGCTAATAAAGGCTCTGGCGAGGACATAAACTGTGTACAGCTCAGTGAGGGGTGGAGTCTATGCTAATAGGGCGGAGTCCATCAGCAGTCGTGGGCAGGGCCTAATCATTTGTGACTTCACAAAAGCTAGAATCTGCAAACGCCTTGTTCTGGGACACTGCTTATGATTTATAAGGATTAAAAAAAGAGGAGTGGGTGGATTTGTATCATTATAGGGTGGTTGTGTATAGACAGTACAGACACACATTTATGTTCAAACACCATGTAAAAGTGAAATGTGCATAATAGGTCCACTTTAAGCGCCACTCATTGGACATTTCACTTTGAAAGTGTTGCAAAACATGCAAGAAGCAAAAGTTTCCCCCTCCATCAATCAGCCTGGGATGAAATTTTCATAAAGTTTATCAAAATTCCCTCTCTATGTTAAATATAGACCATCTCTGTGGGCAAAGCAGAAAGCTAAATCAGAGACACTGTTGTAGAGGAATTTTAATTTAAAGTAGGTCCCTGTCAAATGTAAACCTCGTTGTGTGTATTGTTGTCTTCCAGAATAATGATTTCTTCGGGATGACCACACAAGCATGCAACAACATATTCCTTGAGCTGCAACACTTAACGAATCATGTATTGATGATATTTACACTGTAATTATATGAATGTTGAGTACTGATGTTTGAAATTCACAGTAGGTTTATGAAGTGACAAAAAGCAAATTGTGACTTAATTTTAAATCACTTCAGGTTTTCAGTATCGTTTGGTGAGATTGTATTTATTTTGCTTTGTGACATTCTCTCTTTGCATGCAGAGATCGTCAATAATACTATTATTTTCTTGTGATAAAGGCAGATGAGTCCGATATAGTTTGTTTGTTCTCTATAACCTCCCAGTTGGCCTCATAATCTTAATTAAATCTCCTGCAGGCCCAACTGGCGTCAACCGCACATTTGAATCTTAATCAGACAGATATCCAGATCCAGATCCAGCGTGCTGACGGTATCCTGGTTTGCATAAACATTATAGTCTTAATGCAACAGTTTTATTTTATGACCGGTGAGAATTTCATTTACATTTTTGGGGGAAAATAATCAACTTCTGTTTTGTGTTCTTAAAGTTTTTGAAAGTGATGGGATCTACAGTGATGTTCGCATGACTGAAGGTGTCGATCACCTAAATAAGTGGTATTTCAAATTCTCTTTGTTCAAGTGGGAAATGCTGCAAATCAAAATAGTCAATGGCGGTGGGGGTGGTGGGGGTTGGGGGTGGGGGGGGGGGATTTGTTAAATCTGGTAAGCAAAATATTTTCAATTCATGCAGCCCCCTTTTACTGGTCTATTATTAATGCTGTTGTCATCAGATATAAAGTTTACAGTTAATAGAGTTTCTATCCTCACAAATGACTTTTTTTTCTCAGAATTGTGAGGAAAAATTATGCAATACAAACTTTTAAGTCTGAATTTTTAGATATAAACTAGTTATTGTGACTAAAAAAAGTAAGAATTATTTACTTTTTCATTTTATTTTTCCATCAAAACTTTAGCTTCCATGGTTATCAGTTATGTTTAATTGAAGTTTTAGAAATTCTGAATAAATTCTCCACAAAATAAAAAGAGTATATAGCTATAAAAAGAATGTGGATATTCAGTTAGTCAATTAATTGATTTATTCTCAAAGAATTTTATGAATCATGTTTGGGTTTATATTGAAATCTCTGACTGTTGATTGAAGACTTTGGTATCTGAACAAATCTGAGCACAGTTTGAGACGCTGTTGAGATCTCTTCTACGGTCTTCTGCTCAGGACAGAAACGTGTAAGGTCATTAAAGAGATTGTGCTTCACATTATGCTAGAATGAGTCCCAAAGTTGTCAGTTTCTCTTAAACATGCTGTAACCTTCATGTGTTATTTTCTTAAGCTGGTGGTGATTGTAAGGATGTCATTAGGCGAGTGTGTGAGGCGTCCTACTGTGC